>NC_135701.1:14103968-14460850 GCF_964276395.1 Gasterosteus aculeatus
TAAAGTAAAACCCTCAGATCAGTAACATTCCAGGGGCCTGCTGGAGCCACGTCACAGACGGAAGGGCACGGTCTGTAGCACTGTTCGCAGCCAGTTACATAACAAGGGAAGAATGGCCCTGTGGCTGTTAATGGTAATCTGCATCTGCCTGCGAGGACAATGGCCACTGGTCGGATGCTTAAAGACACGCAGAAAGCCCGAAGCTGGCCTCATTTCTACAAACTTACTCAACAAACTGCCGGTGGCTACTTTCCAGAGGCAAAAACTGCCAGTGGATCTGTGAATTCTGATTTAGGGCGGACAAAGTGCACAGCAAAAGCAAATACAGGATGTCCTTGAAGGAGAGGGAGAGACAACTTTGACTGTGTTTGGTTTGTTGAAGAACAAACCGCCCTCAGCCTCGACCCCCAAAAAGATTAGATTACGATCATTTCAAGTCGCGAGCACTAACCTCAAAGAGCTTCAATAAGGTTTTCATGTAGAGACGCCGGATGCCGAAGGACACCCCGAAGATGGCAGGCACGATGATGAAGACCAGCAGCAGGGTGAACCACACGGTCAGGGAGATGCCCAGCAGGATGCACACCAGGTTGTCGAACGGGTTGAAGAAGAGCTCCATGTTTTCAGTTGGGGTCTATCACACTGTTGAAAAAGGAGCACCTCCTGGCCCCCCAAGTGGCCCTTGTCTTTTGTCAGAAAAAGGCCGTCATCGAGACAACTAGGGGATGGAGCTCCTCGCGTACAACAGAGAACCAACACCAATGGCCATGTCCACGTTGCCCTCTGGGGCAATATCAGATAATTGCGTCATCTTCACTGTCCATCCGGGTCCTGGAACTCAAGTCGAGCTCGTTCCGCCGGGGGCAGAACTGTAAAGTCAACAAAAGGCAGATGTCCTCCCACCGGCGGGGACAGAAATGTAAACAATGTCACAACTAGGCACAGCAGGTGGTTCTCCTCGGGACGGGTGTCTCGGCCTCTCTGGGGACCTGCGAAGAAGCACAAAGAAGAACCGGTCAGGGGGTGATCCCACCTCTCAAGAGGACACGACGTGTGATCGTGTTAGTTCAATTCAGAAAAGCGGGTCCATGTGTCCCCTGAACGGTCTACAGTGCGAATTTTGGGTTAGCCTAGCTGGATTATTTTGTTACTTCGTTTCCTCAGAAAACTTGTTTAGCCAACGTTGCCGTTATCAACACCGGGGCAGAGATGACGTCGGAGGCCCTCCATCATTATCGGCTTTGGTGATGCTAACGGGTGGATCCCGGGTGGCGGGCTAGCTAAGGCTCCCCACTTCCGCCCGGTTACGGCCGACGCTCTCTACGATCATTTAGTACCCCCCCCTCTCCCCCCAACACACGCAGTTAGCTTCGACCGCGGACAGTAGCCGGTTTTGAGACTCAAAAAAGGCCGATGGCTTTGCCTCCGAAGTTAGCTTGTGGCAGCTAACGGGTATGCTCAATGTGCCCACCCCGCCGCCCCGGCGCGCTGCACCTCCTTCGGCTAGCATGCGCTCAGCCCACCACGGGAGCACCGTCCGAGTGAAAAGCTACACGAAGTGCCGAGAAGGAACCGTCTTTTCGGTACACGCTCAGCTAGTGAGTCCACTGGGTGTCTCGCCGGTTACTTTTCCCAAATCAACAGTTACTGAGATGATTACAGTTAACTAACCCTTCAGGTCCCGTTACGTCCTGCGCCGGTGCCGGGGCGCTTCACTGGTCAATCACTTGTCTTTGTCTTGCGGATCTGTAACTCCACCCGGAGAGCAACACGGGCAGACAACGGACTGGCTACGTATTAGAAACGACCTGCCCTCCGATGATGACACGCGGCTCCACCCTGACCCCTGTTTGCCAGAACGGTGTACTGCAACAACACTTTAATTGCCATTTTAAAGTGTGACCACTAGGAGCGCTGTAGAGTAATCTTTTGATGAGCGGCAGGTCATAGCGGTCTATTGATGAGGGAACAATCAGGCTGCAACGGATTTATTGAAGTGAAGCACAAATAGATCGCACGATCATGAAAAGCAGTATGGTAGTGGTCGAGGTGTGTTCTTTTACTTCAAGTGTAATTAAATTATTCTTTAGGAAGAAACAAAAGGGCCAATGTGTGGATTGCTAGATTTCATATTTTAAATGTAAAAATATTTTATGTTTATGAATTTCAGTGAACAAATACAGTAAAATTGACCCATAAAATACAGGAATTAACAAAAAACCTTTTTATTTGCACATTTACACTCATGTACAGTCTTTTCAAGTAATCTCAGTTACAGATGGAACTGAAATTTGGCACACCATTCAACCTTGAATCCTGAATTAACAGAACTATTCCAATAGAAGGTAAAACTCAATTGCGTTTTATATTTATAGTGTATTTTCATTTTGTTCATCATATTATAGCCTTCATGAAATCACAGGAGCACAGTTAACATCCATGATCCTTTTACTTGATGTCAGGGTCCAGCGGTCCGTAGTAAAAGTGAGCATCTTGTCAACATCACATTCCACCAGAAGTGCATCCAGGGGATTCAGTCATCTCAAGCATCAAGCACTGCTCTCCAGCAGAGCCTCAAAGTCCGGGGAGCAAACCATTTTGTGTTTGACATTCCCTAATACAGTCAAGTTGCCTGTTCTTCCCTCAGTACCAATAGAGACCAACTCCTGAGAAGAAAAGAAGCACGTCAGAAGTGTTAATAATTCATGTAAAATTAATATTTACTCTATGGTCAACTTATAAAAGTTGTGCTGTGTTTGAAAAAGATGCAGCAGGACGACAAACGGACACACATCAATACTGTGATCGCACCTGTAGAAAAGAGCACGATGCTCCTAGAGACACATCGAGTGTCACTTGTCCCAGTATGAGCTGGACCCGGCCGGACCTCCGCACCAACATTTTCCCCACGAGACCCTCCCGCAAATCTTTCAGATTGCAGTGGCTGTCTTCAGCTTCATCCTCCTGTTTACAATCAAAGAATGGCCTACACACATTACCCACAGTTCATTGCATATTCAACACATAGACGGGAAAATATATCTACCAGAGATTCGGTTTTCAGAAGCACAGACTGTCCGTCCTCTGACTGCACCTCCGTCTTCACGGGCCTGTGCTCCTGAGTCGGGGGCTGGCCGGGCAGCGTGTCGGGCATCTGCATGAAGAAGAGCTCCTCCCCTTTGTTCAGACTCCATCGATGCAGCAGCTCGGGGAGAACTTCGGGCTCAGGGAGAGGAGGGGGCCTGAAAGCTCCTTCTGACTTCTTAATTTCCGTTTCCACCGGCTCCTGTTTCACTGAAGAGAAGATAAAAGTGTCTTTTGAGAGAGCAGCCGTGTGAACAACGTGCTTTCAAAAGCAAATATATTGGAAGAGGCTGGCGTGCAAACTGCCATGTAGATACAACACCTTCCGGTTTTATCTTGATACCTTCAACTGCATGTTCCATGGGTTCACCATCCTCCTCCTCCTCCTCCTCCTCTTCCTCCTTCTTAATTTTAACAGCATCTTTACTAAATTCCTCCGTGAATCCCCAACCCGATACAGCAAGAGGAAGCTGGACAGGGCAGCTCCTGCGCTCGCTCCTCAGGAAGGGGTCGTCTATAAACTGAAAGAACGCAAAAGAGGTGTTAAATGAAAGAGAAATGAAAAATATTCTCGCTACTTACAGAATCCAAATAGGAGCGTCAGTATGGTACTGATAATAACCGGTCCAGAGTTCTTTGTAATAAACTTTAATAAAGTTGACAACCAAGGGACTTACAGTATCCCGCTCCAGCTTGGCAAGTATCTCTTTGGTCTCTTCCTCCGTCTCTCGCTTTTCCTTTTTAATATTGATGATGGGTGAGGGTCCCATGCTGGGAGCTTCTCTCTCATTTTCATAGCCACCTGTGTATGATGGAGGGATACAATTAAACCAAAAGACGACCCAATCGGGCATGTGTTATTAAGACACTAACGTCGGCCGTTCAGGTTGAGGGGTCGTCCGGGTGAACGCCTACCTTTCTTTTTCATCATCATCTCAGCCGGGCCCTGCTCAAAAATAGAGTGGGACTGTATGACCTCCGGGCGACCTCTGCCCCGGCCTCTATCTCTGGGGCCGCGGCCTCGACCACCTTCCCTCCGGTCTCTCCTCGGTCCGCCTTCTGCTTTCGTCCTGCAACAACAGAGAAAATGATTTGGCCAACAATCAAAAAGTCAGTTGAATGCTCGCTTTTCTCAGACGTTCGACGTCCTTCATTGAGATCGGTTGAGAACTTACTCTTCTTTGACTTTCCTGCCAATAATGTTGGGTGTAAAGGTTTTCTAGAAAAAGAAAATACAAAAAAAATAACTAAGGACGTGAAAACAAAGGAATCAATCCTGGACAGTGATTGTAACAAACAAGGAGATTACCTTCTTTACTCCTCCCAGTGTGAGGTCTCTCGAGCGCATGGAGGGGAGACGGCCGGTCGACATGGCAGCAGGAGGTCGACGGCCCATCAGCAGGCCCCGACCGCTCCCTCCAGGGGTCGGCACACGTTGACCGCTGGGGTCCCCGGAGCCTGAATCAGCCATCCTACAGTTTAAAAAAAATAGTAATAATTTAAAAAGTGTGTACATATGACTGGATTAGTAATTCTAGGAATCAAAGGCAGATGTTCTTAGCTACATTATTGTTTTAAGTGCATTGTTTAACATATTTAGAAGTATCTGGTTCCTCAACCAACAACCATTAATAGTAATGGACAGAAAGGACAATGCATTTATTTTTATCTTGGAAAATGCAGTTTTTTCCCCTTCTGATTAGCTCATGTTGCATTGCATTACAGATGACTGTATAAAAGCCACATCAATGCACTGGAGTGACCTTAAGTTTTTCTCAACAGTTAAGCACAGATACGTGCAGCACTCTTAAGTCAAACCTAATAACATAAATCGTTCTGCTAAGGAAATATTTGGTCAATTTTGATCATAGCAATGCTTCATTAACAGGATTTATTTATATTAATCTGTCATCTGAACGGAGACAGCGGTGTATTTCGCAGAAATGTGACTCTTTTACCACAGTTACGGATATAATTCAGTGACATAAACAACTGACAGCTATTTTAACTATTAGAGTCAATGATAGCTTTTTATATACTTTGACTTTGGCTTGTGATTTTAATGATAGTACATCATCTGCTGCAAACATTCAGTAGCACGTGGCCAAATCACAACACGAATACAACGAGTGTAAGTGAACTTTAACGTTGCCACAAAGAAATCTTTACACGAACCGCATATCTAGATACTTACGTTGCGATTTACTGGGATGTCTCGATCCAATATCACGTCCTAACGCGTGAGAGAAGAGTCATTACAAGTTGTTTTAGGCTAGAGCAGGCTGTGACGCGGCATGACGCACGGCGCCATGACACTTCCGCAGTGTCATCAGCCGGCGAGTTCACGAGCATCACAACTGCGCAGAAAAAACGCTTATTGCAAACATCATGAAATACATCCAATTAACGTTAAAGCGCGGATAAATGTTATATTGATCTCGGCTTTGGGGAGTTAATTTTTTTACTGATGTAATTATTAAAATAATTAATTATAATGTGATAATGCAGTCGGTGTAATGAAACCTATGTAGGCTAATGCTCACGGCCCACTATTCAACGCGCTGAATAGATATTTAGAGATGAATTATTCTTCTGGCAGGAGATACAAATACACAGATAACCGCAATAAAGACTACATACCAGATCAATATAACACCTCACCTGTTACATTAAAAGTCCTGCAAATATGGCGATAGGTAATAATATACGGTACATTAATAACATACACGGTGCCAAATGAATGTATAAAGAACAATTATGAAAACGCAAACGTCCTGCAATTGGGTGGGAAGTAAGCAGGGTAAGCTATTATTTTCTCTGTACCTGTGTTTTACAGGCCCAATAATACTTGAGAGTGACAGCAACATGACATTCACATGTTTAATTCATTTTTCTACTAATCTACACCGTGTTTTACAATATTCAACATTTTATGTGATTTTATGTGCATATTTTTAAATGAAAGAACATTTGGTTGATGGAAAATGTGTTAGTATTCCCAGCGTAGTGTTACCGGCAAATAAGAAATAGTCAAGTACTAATGATAAAAAGGCAGAGGCAATTCCTTCTCTTAGAAATCCTCACTGAACATCAAAATTGTAAGAAAATAAAATATTTATTCCACATCACAACTATAATAAACAGAATATATTTTTTCCCCGTTATTGTATTTTATAAGATTACATTTACATAATTGTAAATGTTAATTTTGTTTGTCATTTTTTAGGCGACTTTTGCAAATGTATGTATGCTTTTTCCAGTGTATACCATGAGTGAAACCATTAATGCAAAAGCCCTATGTATATCTAATAATAATTATTAGCGTGAATAAACATTTTGTCAGCACGATAAATGTGTGCATGATTTGGTGGAAAGAATTGCAAATATTATGCTTGTGCGTAAAGTGGAAATTGTTCTGGTAGGATCTCCTGCCGCAGGAAGGACAACGAGAGATAAGTCCCTCCTGCAGGCTCCTTCTGACTACTTTTTCATGCTCCAGGTCACAACCTGCCGGTGTCTGCTTGTGCTGATAGTGCATGGACATTGGGGTTTGTGTCCTGATGTGCAGGGGCCGGATTGTGATGAATAGATCCACAAGAAAATGCAAATGTTGCGGCTTCCTTAGAATGCATTGGTTACCATCCCGTTTAAAAACAACCAAAAGGGTTTATGGAAATATATGGAGCCAAATTCTCTTCTACGCAGACATACAGCTGGTCTTTACAGACCAACTATTCCCACGTCCAGAGCTCAGAGGGTCATTTGAGCAGAGCCGGACTGTCACGGCATGACTAATGACGGATGATTGCAGTTTAATTACACTCTGAGGGAATGACTTTTCTGTGGATGGTTAGACATAAATGAAGCTTTTCAATACTAGTAATATGTGGTTTTGAATGGACGGCACTTTCACAAATATTTGATCCTTTTGTTATTTGTCTTTCTTCTATGCCCATATCCGTGGTTTTAGCAGCAGATTAGAGGCATTAATCTGGGGAGGGGCTCTTTAATCTCTCTCTGAAATCCTAAATGAAGGCCCCCACGAGGTTCAACCATAGGAGTTTAACCAAAACATCCCTTTGAAAATGCACGGAAATCTGCTTACTTTGGATTTACGCAGTAGCATCCCTCGCCCCCGGTTGGGCCGCGGGACGATTGCCTGTGGAGTAAGTCCATATGGCATAACAGTTGGGCCGTGTATATTTTTGAGTTCTTAATGGAGCTTCATGTAATTCACTAGGACATCGCTCGGTATAATCTTTTCTTTGCATGAGACCGAGAGCGTGTAAACAAATGGTTCATGTTTTTCACTCACAGCCCTCGTGTCAATAATGTCTCCTTATCTGAGAGTAGACGTTGATGCAAGTGGTTACTCTACATTAGTGCTCTTCAGGGTATGTAGCTCACTGGCAACTGATGCGATGTGTACGACTGGCTGGCGAGAGCACGATGCTGACGAGGTGGAGGGAGAGTCTCTCTGTGGTCTCACTGGGGTTCACACGCCGCTTGGAAAATTCTCATTTCTTGCCCCGTTAATGGTTTCATTTATCCCGTTTGGCTGCACATGGGAGTCACGTAAACATCCTCTTCCAGAGCCCAGGGAAGAAAAGAGACCGGTAGGGGGAGGGAGTGAAGTGGAGGGGAGAGGGGGGGTTAGAGTGTTTGTGTGACACGGAGACCGAGAGGGAAACAGCCTGAGAGAGGAGCCCGTGTGTTCGTTTCACCTCCTAATCAGTTGTGTGCCAGAGGGATCCGTCATCGACTGCAGCAGCGGAGGCAAGTGGAAAAGCGAGAGAAAGAAGATAGTAGATTTCAGCTTCGGCTGTAATTTTTATCCCATCACCATCTGACAGTTTGAGCATCAAACAAGTACGTATCAGCTTATGTGATTGCAGTGCTCAGAAAATAGAGCAATTGTATTTTATTCTCAGCGTTTGAAGCTGTGGAGATCAGATAATCTAATGGTGTGTTTCATTTGTGCATTTAGGAGGAGAGTCAGATGAACAGTAGTTGGGGGTGTTTTATTATCGCATTGATATAAACACGCATGTGGGACGATATTTATTGCCAACTTTAGACATTTATTACATTCCCTCCCGAGACTGTGATGAAATTTCACACAGCATCATTAACTGCTTCATGTAATGTTCTTTTTCCTAAATGTCAATGGTTGGTTTAATTGCACAGGAGAGATTGTTTATCTTAAAGTGCATAAGACGCACAATATCTCAGTTTAACAATGTGTATATTTATAACTTTGAATATTGCCCAGGGTTTCATTCTGTGCTGTGGTCACTTCAACCTCTTTAGTTCAAAGCAGTCTTGCCTTTTTAGCTCCGTCTTGCAATCTTTTAAATGTATAAAGTATTCTCCTCAGAGGGAAAATATGGCTGTGAGGCACAGAGTTGCTTTCTTTGCGCTGCTCCACATGCATGACTACAGCAGCTGCTTTCATGATTCTGCCTTTACACCGATGACAGCTCGATTTCTGCTAGTGAAAGAAATGTTACTGAGCTTCAACAGACAAAATACACCTTTCCAGATAAACTGCGATGTAACGTGTGAATCCTTGCTTTTCATTATTAATTAAACCCGGTTGATTGATTGCCGTCAAAGATGGTTCTGCTGCAGAGATAGTTAGCTCACATTCATCTTTACAGGCTGATTCATAAACCCAGGATCGTGCGTCTGGCACGGAAACCTTTGTCTGAACTGTGCTCACATGTGCTCCGATGCAAAAGTGGAACACACATAGAGACGTGCTGGGCTCTGATCACTTCTCCTGAGAGGCTCTTCTTGCCCCAGTTTCTATCTCTGAAGCAGACAACGTGTTTTGGGGAACGAGAACGGCAGCTGGAAAATGGATGCGGGGAAACACACGTGCTCGATGCAACAGCCCTCACCGCCCGGCCGCCGCGTGCGAACGAGCTGCCGCACAGATTTTACAGTTGACCGGCTTTAACGAGCTGCTGCAGCCTGTCCATCACATCTGTCCATACCTTGAGAGACCTGACAGTCAGACAACCACACTACACCAGGCATCTGGATCCCGCGAGGCAAACAAAAGGAGCTCGCTGTGATTTTTTTGTACTATCGCTCGAGCTATTTTTAGACACATCTGTGATTTAGCATATTCTCAGTGTGAGAGGTATTTTAATAAAGCGTGGCGCTGAGAATGAGGAGAAAGTGCTTTTTTGCAAATCAGTTGTCAACACAGAAAGGGATGGTTGCATTGGCACATTTAAGATGGAAGCAAATGACAAGCAAACAAACAAGAGAAGGACATCTGCTGCAGAGACCTGAGTTTATGACAGGGATGGTGACAGGTAATCAAACACAGACAGGCGGCTCACCAATAGATTGCACCCCGACACTCGAGGCTATGTGCAGCAGTCTGGATCGAATCACTGATGGGCATAGAAATATGATGATACATCACCTGATAGCTACACAACACGCCCTCTGTCTCTGCTAAAGCGCTTCAAACACTGCAGCAAGATTTTCATCTGCAAGTTCACTCAGCTAAGCTGTTTTGAAGGGACGTGAACTTCAGCGAGGAGGCAAAAGTCTTTAAAACTTACGTTCAGTTTAAACTGCTGCTGACCTGCTTCCTTGGGAATCACATGAGGTCGTTGAAAGAGGCTGCGAACGTGTGGTTGCTGGGAGACGGCTGGAGGTGGATTATGAAATTCATCCATCGACTTGTGTAACGATTGTTAATGTCAGTTGTGGGTGAGGTGTGGGGCGGGGGGAAGAAGAAGGTTAAGCATTCCGGGGCAAATTCAGATATGGTCTTTCTGCACTGTCGCACAGTGTCCACGTTTTGACACTGAATGGTTTAATCCGTCTTCGTCATATGTTGCCTCCTTCACGGCCGCCGTATTACCAGGATTGCACTCTGGTCTAAATATCCCCCCTTCATCTCTCGGCTTAATGGCAGATGACAGAAATGGACACTCCTCTCGCCACCCCTTGCAACATCCAGATATGTGAGGTGACCTGCGACTCCTTCCGCATCATGTGGGACATGACCCCCGAGGACAGTGCCAGGGCGACGCACTTCTTCATTGACCTGAGCCGCAAAGAGAGCCGGGACCCCAACCGCTTCAAACACAGGGTACATCTGACGCTGCACCACGTGTACCTTCCTCCACCCTGGATATATCTGTCCATCCCGTCTGTGTTCATATTACACATTCACAGTCAACCTTCAATATAGGGTTGGCGAAGAAGTCCAACTTTTACTGTGTGCGCTTTTGAAGTAGTAGCACACCTAACAAATGAGACAGGAAAACCTACGTTTTGCTGAGGTCCAGCCGGGTGAGCAGATGGGTTTGATATTCTGCACCAGACTGAACACAGAAAACAGTGGTTGCGCCCTTTAAGTCACTCCTAATACAGGCGAAATATGAAAAAGCAGTGCTGTCAACAGCTTCAGGCCAGTGACTCACTTGTACAACGCTTCGTCTCAAAAGGGACAAAAACTGACAAATTCATCCGCAGCACATAACATTTTTTTATTACAACAAATACGTGTAACCTGTGTCTTTTTTAATAAATATGTGTGTCAGGGACTATTTGTATCAAGCAGTGAAAAGAGATGCTTACTATAGCATTTAGCTACTAGCTACTTCCCCTCCGCAGTCCCTATAAGGAGCAGCAATAACATGTTTTATGTGTTATATAGATGTGTATGTTTGCTCATTTGTTTTTATCAATTGAAGCATCATTGTACAAGTCTGTGCGTTCCAGATTGCAATATTCTTTTAATGGATATTCATGATCCCCAGTGGAGGACGAATAAGGATTTTAAATTTCCATCTAGTTGAATCAGGTCAATTCATTTATGAACACATATCAGAATAAAACCAGCTTAACGTCAGCATGTTGTACGGTCAAGGCAGGCGTACATCTGGGTGAGAGTTGTTACTGAAATCAAAATATACTCTCTCTCTCCCTCTCTGATGCACAAAGTGGCGCAAACAAACGTGCATCAGAGATGTTGTCATGGATATGTGGGCCACTGAGACTTTGGTAATTAGCTGCACTTCTCAGAGGTCCGAAACAAAGCTCCTGATTTGATCAGATGTATCCTAGTTACCGCAGCCCGGGCTTGAAGTGAAATATAATGTTACGAAGGCCGACTTCACAGAGATGAGCGCTTGACTAAACAACACAATTTACATTTGTTTTTAAATGTAAATGAAGCACACGGGGGCCTGTTAGCCTTGCATCCTGTCCCCGGTGTCAACGCGTTCCTTCCCTCGTCCTCAAGGATGTGCCGACCAAACTGGTGGCCAAGGCTGTCCCTCTACCCATGGCCGTGCGGGGCCACTGGTTCCTCAGCCCGCGGACAATGTACTGTGTTGCCGTCCAGACTGCAGTCCGACAGGCAGACGGGGACTACCTGGTCTCAGAGTGGAGTCAGGTGGTGGAGTTCTGCACGGGGGGTATGAGCTAACACGCCTGTAATGCTGTACAGTAACAATAGAGTATTGTTTAGAGTATGAGAGTGTTACTCAATGTAATACAAAACGAATGTTCCGTGCACATCTTATGCAGATTATGCCATGGAACACCTGCAGCAGCTTCTCGACAAGGCCAAGGGCTCTGCGGTGAGGCTGCTAAAGTTCTCTGTGTTCTATCGCAACCAGCACCCGGAGTACTTCGACTACGTCAGGTCAGTGTCGCATTCTACGTTCTTAATTGCATATGGAACCACTCTTAAGTTTGTACGGTTGGCTGGAAGCAGGATGCATTTTTGTCCTAGCTGAGCTCAAAGTGACAAAGCGAGGCGAAGCATCTGGCTCCGTTACTCGATCGGCCTTTCACCAAAAAACAAGGCGACCGGATGCCACCTCGCTGTGCCACCGAGGCTCCAGGGAGTTGCTACGCCAGTTGTCGCCGGTCAAGACCTTCCCCCGCTGTGTTTTACACATCGCTTTGATCTGGTTAAAGGCAAAGTGTGTAGAAAGTTGCGGGCGCCTAGCTGGTCTCTAGAGGCAAGGCAAAGTCAGGCAAAGTACCTTCCAGTCATCATGCTCAGCTAAGTCGACATCTCGCTCTATAGCTTCATAAGCTTACAGAGGGATATTGAATTTTCCCCAAATGTAAAGTGTAATCCTCCTATTTTTTTGTCTCCTTATCTCGGATTAGTAAGGAATGTGGAGGCCTGATGCGTCCAGCCCTGAAAGACATCAGTGGGAGTCATGGTTCTCCCATCAACGGCAAACTACAGGGAGTCTTCTTCAGCTGCAACACAGAGTTCGATACGGGCCTCCCTCCCAGAGACTCCCCTTACGGCCCCTTGCGTTTCCAGATCCCAGCGGGACACCTGCTGAACCCCAACATCTCCCTGTACTTTGCAGACTTCTACTGCATGTACACGGCCTACCACTACGTGGTGCTGGTGCTGGCCCCCGTCGGCTCAGAGGGAGACACCTTCTGTCGCACTCGCCTCCCGATGCTGGACTTGGCCTCCAACCCTTTCCTGACGTACGCCGCCCCCCAGAGGCCGGGGGAGGAGCCTCTGTACTGCCACGCCAGCGATGTAATCCTCGAGGTGCTTTTCACCGAGCCGGTTCCCTTGGATCGGGGCAGCGTGGAGCAGATCAGCGGGCACCACCAGCTTATGAGCCTGACAACGGCCAACGCCAAGAAAGACCCCAGCTGCAAAGTGTGCAACATCAGCGTGGGACGCTGAGTGAGACGTGGCACAGCCCGGGGGACTGTGTGAGCATGCAATGTTATTAAAAAGACAGCGTAGCGAAGGAGCAACCATTTGAGACCGTCGTGTGTAGGTCAGAACACATTGGAAAGAGCCAATGTGTGCATGCTGCTACCCCTCCTCCCTCATGCCTGGACTAGAGTAGTGAGTATTAAAAAGAAGGCTTAACACGATGTGCATCCCAGACCTTCATCCCGTTCACAGCTGGATATGTTAAACATTCTTCCACGGCTGCTGTGCAAAACATAATCGAAGACACGATAGGCTTTAGACGGCTAGAAAAGACCTGCTCCCTAAAACATGACTGGTCTTAACAAATATTTTGCTCCATTACCCCTAAAAAAATACCAGCCAAATGTTCTTTATCCATTAAAAAAAACTACTTTTCAGCGTTTCTGCCAAATTCTTCTTAAAAAGCTCATTGTACAATTATGATTTGTAAATTGTTCCTCAATGTCTAAATTCCACAACCTGCTGAAAAATATGCATTGAGGGGTTAGAAGGAAAGCAGGGCGTTAAGAGGAAGGTTGCATCACAGAATTCTCTTCAATCAGCATCTGACAGGAAGCCTCTGCTCTGCAAACAGCGCTGAGCTAAGATTAGCTTCAGTGTCTGTTTGTCGCTGCCCAATAATCTCTGACCTAAATGGAAATCCGTGAAATGCATAGAGTGAAAGGGATCCCGTCCCCGGTGCACAGCAGTAATACACTGACGAGTGGGACAAGAGAGAGTGCACTGGAAATACCTATTTGAAACTGAATGGGAGACAAAACCAGGAAAGAGAAAGTGAATGCGACGATCCGTTTTAAAGATGTATTTAATGGGGTGGATATTTATGGAAAACAAAATTCAAAAATATAATAAAAGTACATTCCCCCTTATGTTTACCCAGGACCATTGTTGTCTAGCTGGCGTAAGTCACGACCTTTTACTCGGATTCTTCCCGCTACTGAGGTGTGAGCTCACGCACACGTCAATGCTGTAATTCCGTCCGCCGTTATTGTCCCAGAAAGGCTCCCTGTGGCCTCCCGGCAAATAACTTAAACAGAATTCTATCCTCCTTTTGGCATCTAGCACTTTGGGAACGGCCAAGTCGAATTCGAAGACGTCCGTCTGAGGCCCTCCGAAGCGCTCCTGCATGTGCGCACAGGTCACGTCTCTGTAGCTCTGCCACGAGTCAAAAGTGATCCGTACTCGCACTTCCTTCTGAAAACAGTTATTCCTGACTCGCACGGTACCACGAAGGGCCTGTTCAGTAACGCTGCAGTTCTCCAGGATAACCATGCGCTCTGCCAGCTTGGCGCGAAAGGCCCGGAAGTCAGCGGAAGGCTGCGGGAAGCCCAGTTTGAGCCGCGTTCCTGGGCAGCAGGTGCTGACGGTGCAGCTGTAGCCTTCCTCTGTCATGCGCCCCAAACCCTGCAGCGACGGCAGCGGGTCGAGGTCGGGCCGCTCCTCTGCGTCAGAAAACACCCGCACGGCAGTTAAGGGCAACCCCCGCGAGTCAGCGAAAACAACGCGTCTGTTCTCGATTGGGAGCCGAACATCATCGCCACCGTCGTCGTCGTCGTCGTACAGGTCGTCGTAGGGAGATGGGGGAGCGCCGGGCGGAGAGGCGCGGCCCGGGATGCCAGAAGATGGCTGATCTGGAAGTGAAGGACGGATGCAAGGGCGCTGGGGCTTCAGAATGGGAACCCACACATAAGGACACAGTTGTCTACGTTGGTTCAAGCAGAGCCGGACAGCAATCTCTGCAAGTCCTGCTGAGCGGGCCATCGACCCGAGGCCCGCCGCCGGGAGGAGACTAGCGACACAGAAACGCTGTTTTCAAATTAAGACTGCTGCTGTTGTAATTAGTGCAATTGTGCTGTTATTAATGAGGCGCATTGAAGAGGGGACACTCAAAATCTGATACTAATTACGACTTGTGCTATTTTGTATTTTTGAATAAGGGACACAAAGGTAAAGCGCTCCAATCACGACACACTCAGTTTGCTTACGTTGTACTCGACATCTCCGTGTTGGTATTTGCCGTTGAGTGATTGAACGTCTAGAAAATAGAAAAAAAATTGATGTAGTGGATTGGTAAAGATTGCAATGTTCTACATTGTTCAATACATAAAAAAAGACAAAATCTCGTATATGTTTTTAAATGTTACTTACAAACTCCAATAAGCAGCAAGCTGTTGTCTGACTTGTCAGTCATCCCGTCCCAGGACCCTATTTATACTAAGTGAAAATACCATGTTGTGTACTCCACCTTCTCTGCTCTGCTGACCAATCAGCTACGTATCCTGCTTTTGTCTAATGCTGTTTCACACCCGGTTACGGTTCAGATTTCAGATCACATACGGCAACATTCAACCTAAATGCCACATCTATTCTTATGATCTGTTAAAATGTCAAGACAAATTTGTAATATACGGTCTCTGTATTTTCAACTGACTTGGCGTTGGAGCACATACAGATCTACGTTACCCTGCATTGTGGAAACTATTCCAGTCATCCGAGGCTCTATTCTTGGACTTGTCCAGGGGGGGGACTGCAAAACGACTCCGCACGCCAGTCACCCAACTGAGGAAGCTGTTCAACTTCAATCCAAGTACGTGTGCACATATTGAGTTACAAAAAAATGTACCACACAGGGTGACATTCTGAGGACTGAGGAATTGGTAAGAACGGCTGATATTGCTGGAGATTGTGCCGAAAGATGAATGATGTGAAGAAATAATGCTGGGCGCTGCATTTAAGAAATAATAAAATAAATGCTTTTGTAAACCTCCAATTATTTACAAGTTTATTTATTTTTCTCAAAAACACATTTGCAAGGTTTAAAAGAACATGTGAATAGTAGTACTACTAACTAAAGTATTCTAAATGCTTGTCTGTATGTTGGTTAGTTCATCAAGCGTCCCCAGTATAATACTGTTCTGAATCTCTCAATATTAATGGTTTGCAGGCTTCTGAAGTCTGTTGATGCGTGGTTTGATTTAGTTCGATCCCCCTCAGTCCCTTATTATTTCCAAAGACCGGGCAATTAGTGCGAGGGCAAACAATGAGCACTGATTGCTCCCGTTGAACGCCTTACGTAACAAAGCTATTACAACAATTACGTCTCAGAGAGGACGACGCTCCATGTGTCCTTTTAGGGTAAAAATGAAAAGAAACACATGGACTAAAAAGGAACGTTCAACTTTAAATGGAGAGATGTACAGAGGTTATCAGAACAGCAACAGGATTTATATCATCTATAATGACAGAAATTTATATTCATTTCAGTGTGATGATCAAAGGAAATAATGCACAACCTGAGTTGATGTGCTAAATGCTGACAGTTCACCTTCACCATGTTGTTACTGAGCAGCAGAGGGAAAAATAAGACCAATAACCCGGCTAAAGTAACAAGTATTGAGCAGGTTAGTTGCTACATGATAAAACACCACAGCACAGAAAACACTGCTTTGGTGCACAGGGTCACCAAGCCCCTCCCACCTCATATTTGGGGCTATTTCAGAGTTACACGTCTTGAAGATCTGGTGCAACAAATGTCCATGCTTGTGTCCCACGAGTTCGGCCTTAATCCTGACAACAGTCAGAAAGATTAGTGCAAATCCAGATGTAATCTCTGCCGGTTAATGTGCACCTTTTTAATTACCGCTTTGTTACAAAAATAGGCCATTGCCCATTTTCTGAGCTCCTGGAGCCCAAAACGTCCACACCAACAGACAGACCTGCGACAGGGAGAAGAACATTGTGTTAATGGTAGAACACTGTTAAGCGCAGCTCAGTGAAATGAAGAATCGGCCACATTTAAAAACTTTTTTCTTCCATAATATGTTGCTACGAGACAATGAACAACACAATAAAAACATGGAGCTAAAAATAAATCCAGAGGTCACTGCAAAGCAGTATCTTATGTAAGATCTGCAGGAATGAAATAGCAGATAAAAGCGCCAGAGGGTGTGAAGGGCAGTTTTGAGTTAATGCGAACGATGGCACAGTCAAACTAACTCACTGTTACTTACCTCGACGTTCAGATCAACTGCACGGCTCCACTCGAGACCAGCGGCGCTACGGCTCGGTAGCGCATTAGATGCTGGGAGCCCTCTTCCAGATCTACCACATACTCTCTGATAGCAAAGACAGAGTGGAGATAACGTCAGTTGTTGTTGTTGTTGTTGTTTTCGGTATTTATGCAAAAAACAAATTTATTGTGGGAATGTAACATCGCCACCTGGTGGTCTTTTTAAAAAGAAAAAATAAACTGTACCTCTGATCATCGGATTCAGGCTCAACCATGATGTTTTCCTGTCTCTCCTTCACTCGAAGGAACACGAAGGAGTCCAGGCAGGGCTCGGGGACTGCGATTACAGTAGACCACAGGGAGTTAGTGTGTCGGCCAGTGGGCACGTCAGAGCAAATGCCGGCTCCTGACAGCACATGCTACTGGAAGAAGCTTAAGCAAATTACTTCAGACAAAAGAAATATAAAAAGGAGATCACACAAAGATAATAACAGCGAGACTTCACCTGCTTTGAGCATATCCACGGCCTGCAGGTTGGGGGGCATGCGCTTCAGTGCTATGGCCTTCAGGTAGGTTTCTGTGTTGGCGTAGTACCTGCGTGCCACATGGCGCTTTTAACCCATTAAGCGTCACAGTAAGGGCAGAAGGAACCAACGGCTCTGACGCCGCACGCGACGATACTCACTCTTTGGCAAAAGCAAACTCCTCTGGCGAGAGCAGCGACGGGTCTCCCTCACCCCGAGACTTCTCTCTCTCCAGGACATGCGGGAAGAACTTTTCGATCTGCACACACGGGGAACAAAGTTCAGGCAATTACGACAACAGGCTAGGAGGGAAATGAGAGCTTTTCATTTGTAATATTATATCGTTGACCATGCAGACCTTCTGCAGACGAGCTCGCAGGTAGCTGCTGAGCACGAAGCGAATGCGGTCGATTTCCATGCGGTGGACGCTGGCCTTCATGTCGCCTTTCTTCACGCGCTGCAGGTTTTCTTCCTGTTGGGAGGAAAAGATCAGGAGACTGTAAGAAATAAACATTTTCCCTCATCGTGGGTGGCCTACGGCGACCAGAAAAGGCAATGATTTGCCATATGAACATTCTATCATTTGATTATTAACTGGATTTGATATATGGATGACAACAGTTAAATGTTGTAATGACGCTCTGATGGAGCGTTGTCTTCTTCATGCAGTGAATGACAACAAGTGAGCATGGACCAAAGCTGTTGCCTAGCAATGCAATAGCATTCAATACGGATTCGACCTGACACATAATCTCATCAGATCACACATATGATGGACAATTTTTACTATTTCTAGTACGACGTAAACAACAAAACCTCCACTCCAAAACAGAGGCAGTATTCTGTTTGTTGTTGTTACTTATCTAGACGCAGGTTGAGTTACCATGTGACTCAGCTGCTCCATCGCGCACTCCACCACCTCCGACTTGTTCTCCAGGAGCTCCGGTGAGAACTTCTCGTTCAGCCAAGCCTGCGAGGGACACAAGACGGACGCAGCTGTGAGGACACGGCGCACCTCCTAACGATGTAGGATTAACGGGGCGGGGGGGGTTCACGTCATCTCACTTCTTCCAGTTTGCCTATCAGCTCCGCCGGGGTCATGACCTCCTCCTGAGTTTCATCTTGGTGGACGTCGCTGCCGTCATCAGACAAAGCGTCCGACATAGTTTTTTTCCCCAAGTGAGATGGAATAAGATGAAAAAGAGCTTAACCGACACGTTAAATCTCTGTTGAAGTTTTAAATTTTACGCGACTCAAACGGAAGGTTGGAAAAGTTGCCCGAATAGAAACCCACTAAAAGTTGACGATACAGCAGCGCACATTTCCTGCAGGAACTCCTTGTTTATTCGCGCCACTGCGGCTGTTCTCGCGAGAGTTGTATTTTTGGAACTATTTCCCCGAGTCTGGTCTGTAAGGCAAAGCTCCTCGCAGGCTGTGTGATGTGAACGCCGATGAAGGTTTAAGGAGAACAATGGACGAGCTTTACACATTCAAATGATTTACTTCACAGACAGCAGAGCTGCACGTTTCAAACGTGGTCATCGGGGTCAGTTTCTGGAGGTGTCGGATTTTAACAGCGTAAAGTAGTGATTCCTGTAAGTATTAATTCAGGGTTTAACAAACTGTGTAATTAAAAAAAGTAGTATTATGTTGAGCTGTTTGGAATATGCCCCACATATACAGTCTATTTTGAAACCATAATTATAAGACAAATTCTATTTTCAAGGAATTCTAATTTGAATAAAACATATCTATATCTGAGGATCACAGTATCCCCTCCACCCACACGGAA
Source organism: Gasterosteus aculeatus (assembly GCF_964276395.1). Lineage (NCBI taxonomy): Eukaryota > Metazoa > Chordata > Actinopteri > Perciformes > Gasterosteidae > Gasterosteus > Gasterosteus aculeatus. The sequence continues at coordinate 14,123,117 of NC_135701.1, forward strand.
TAAAATATTTCTCCCCAATCAAGACACCGATTTCTTACAGAACTTCCTAGAATCAAGTCTCTCGTCTTTGTCACCCATGTGCATCTCTACGTGGATTTGAAAAAATTACATCATCTGCTTGGTTTGTTCCAGCTGTCTTGTTTCAAACCATGTTGGCCTACAGCCAAAACTCATTTGTCCGATTTCCTCTTTTTCTTCCTCCTCATTGCTCTTGCCTCAGAATTCATTGGTATTGTCCCTTCAGTGACGTTGAATATTGCACAGTCCCTGACAGCTTCCTTTGAGCTACTTGTGCTGTACCATTGCCACAGCTACTGCGGTTATGCCCTTAAGAAAAGGTCACAAAACGTCATGAAGTTAAATTCAGGGAGAATGCATTTTGGGCTGTATGACTCCATAGATATATTCCTTTACAAGTACATAGACAGATTAAGAAAATAAATAAAACATATTATACAATGAATAATCAAATAAAAATGTGCAATATGAGTCGTCCAGCTGCCACTGGAGGTTGAGAGCGATTGTCCAGGATGGCTTTGAGTTTGACTCTTGAGTTTGTTGGCATCTCCAGTCCTGATGCCAGCAGCCCAGCAAAGAAGAGGGCGCTGCCACTCGCTTACTCGGTTAAAAGGTCAGTTCCCTGGTGTTTAAAAAGCTGTGCACAAAAAAACATGAAAAACATGCTTGTTCTGACTATTTTTCCACCAATATTTATAGTCCAGTTTTTTATTTTCCAATTCTTCTTTACGATAAGTTAATTTGTTCCTGCATGATGAAAAAAAAAAAAAACGCAGACCATGACACTAATGATATCAGTCTCTAATAAACCAGGCGACCAATTCCAAATCCACACATACGATAAAAAAAATCGTTAACTCTTAGAAACAACATTTTTATTTAAATTATTCAGGGAACGGTGAAATACTTTGATACGTATAATCAAAAACCAAAGGACCATACATTTTTAAAATACATTTGTAATGTTTATTTGTGTAATTTCTCTGACCATTTCTGTTTAATACATTAACATGACATGAGATCTGCTTATAACATCTTTGAAAAATATCTATATAATAATATAAATGGTACATATAATATTTATAAAGAAACATGTTTTTCCAACAGACTCCCCAATACAGTACAAGAAGGTAATTTGCTTTAAAACAACACTGCAACAACGGTGAATTTGTTCAATTTAGCTGGTTATTTTGTTTTTGAGTGCAGCTATTGACAATTTGGCATTGAATAAGCGCTGCGGCTTATTGTTTAGCATTTAATCAAACTACAGCAATAGAAAACACATCCATTCAACGAGTACATTTTGCACAGTGCTGCTCAGAGATAAAGAAAACTATGCATCAGTTTGAAGCCTGATTAAACCCGCTGCGATCCTATAAATACTGTATCTCATCACCCATCACAGCTGTGACTAAATTTCCCTTCTGCGTAGTTCGGTTTTGGCCTCTGCAGGTCTACACAGTCATAAAGATAATTATCTTACAATAACTCGCTGACCACCGGGGGATGTTTGCCACGTCACCTAAATATCTATGTGCTGCATGCTTAAGCCCTGTTCAAAAACACAAGTAGTGCTTCGCCAAAATAACTATGAGCAATCGCCAAGGAGGCCAACGCGCCCAGCGGCTGATGCAGCGTTATTATTCAAGACTAGAGTTGAAATACAAAGAATCACATCTTTTGAGGGTAGAGGGGATGCATTGCAGGCAGCGCATATGCAGTTTGGGGATGCAGCAGAGGGATGTAGTTGGGGTACGGGTAAACGGCGGACCCCCTCAGAGCGGCGTGGACTGGGCCCATCGGGACGTGTCTGTACAGTAGCTGAGATTGAGGTAGTCTCATCCTGCCGGGGAGAAAAGCAGGATGCAACAGGGGTTGGTGTCGAGGGTCCCTCCCGGATTTGTCGTAGCACGACGCCGGCAGGCTGGCGCTGGAATGGGCCAGGCCGTGGTGAGCGGGGGGAACCTTCTGTTGCATTGTCCTGTGTTTCTCCCTCCTCTCCGTGTGATAAAGCCACGGCGCCAGGCCGTGAAGCTTCTTTGCGCCGGTCAGAGACTCGTCGCGCTGCGTCGACCTGCCCTGCAGGGTGGCGTGAGCCGGTCGGATGGGAGCGGGACGCAGAAGCTGCACAGATTTTGGAATGATTTTGGTGAAACTGGAGGTGGACGTCGGGGCCCAATCTATTCTCACCACGGGAGAGGAGAATGGCGGCAAAGGTTGGCTGATATATCTGTCGCTCCCTTTTTGGATTAGCTTCCAGTCTTTATGCTGGACCTTGATGGAGTCTGCGCATTGGGAGCTGATATCTTTATACTGTCCCGCAGGGTCTCTGGATATCTGACGAAAGCTCTCAGGCTTCCTGTCTTCACTACAGCCGGGTGAATTCTTCACACAGCTCTTAGAGTTTTGGGAAAGTTCAGAGCCCAATGCAGCATCACGTACGCCTGCTTCCGGACCGTTCTCTGATGAATCGGAGTAGGGGGAAGGGCTGCGTGAAGAGGAAGGGGATGAAGGCACAGGGGAGCTGTCGGTGGACTCACAGTTCCGTCTGGAAGAATACCGGGCCGGAGGCTGGGAGCACTGGATGACGGACGGCCTTTCCTTGTCCTCAGCGTGAGGCGCAAGCGGCAAATTGAGGCTCGCCTGAGCCATCCGCTTCTTTTTCTCGAGAGGAGAAATGACCTCTGCGGCGGCAGACGGGAGAGCAGCGCTCCAGGGGCCGGGTGCGGGCGCCTGGACGAGGTGGGCGAAGGCCGAAGGGCAAAGTGCGGTAGCGGCTCTGTCCGGGCGCTGAGCGTCAGAGGCGGCGGCCCAGAGAACGGGGTGAGAATGCATCCCCGTTTCAGCTTGGCAGACGGCCTCTGGACTTCTCTTTGCCAGAATCTACGACATAATACAGGAGATGTTTTAGGACACACATGGGCTCGTACAGATGCCACTCTATTTGAGGCCTTTTCCTAAATGAAGTGCGTTACCTCCGTCTCTGAGTCCATCTCTCTATCCGACTGAGTCCCTTTTCTCTTCTTCTCAGCCTTGGTGACCTTGCGCTCCAAAATCCTCTTGTGCTCCAAAATCCTCTTGTATAACTTCCGGGGTTTGCTCGGAGGCAGAGGTCTGTCCTCCTCCCCTTTTATTTGTCTTTCAAAGGGCAGCACCAGCCTAAACAAAACACGTCTGGTTATGAGTCGGCCCGTTTCCAGAACTTGTCTTCTAGTTGACGTAGTGCATGATTTGACAAGATGAAACTCACTTCTCATAGTGTCTGCGGGTGCAAGTAGCAGCGCTGGTGCTACCCGGACTTCCTCCCAGCTCATCGTACACTTTCTTCCAAAGACGCCGTGCTGTCACCTGTTGGGTAACACACACTGTGAGGAAATGTGCATGTGGAGCAACACGTGGAATGGTCACAATAACCGTAGTTTAATTTCCTCTCCTTGGGTTAAATGACAAGTCGGCTGGCTGTCACAGATACACCGAGTGACGGCGGCGGGGAGGGTCCGCCCCGTTTAGAGCCCCAGCCCTGCTCTCGTACCATTCCAACGCTCACATCTTGTCCAACGGTTTCATTATCAAAGACAGCAGAGCAACGAGAGCTCGAGAGCTGAATGTCCTCCAGTGCGGTGAAAACCACAATGTTACAGCGCCTGACCTTTAGCTTATTTTCCACTTAGATACCTGTTGAGTAAAATAAGGAACTTGTACTCACTGAGTTATAGCCCCCGAGTTTCTCAACAGCTTTGTAGATCCTCCAAAGATTAACTGAGGAAAAACACACACATGAGAACTTCATATTTAACCAGATGCCATATGAATTTTGTGTTCATTGAACAACCAGCGCAGTGCTAGTAAACACTCACTTTGCTTGAAGCCCAGATGTGGGATCCTTTCTATAGGTGTACCTCTGTCCTTCATGTAAGAGTGCAGACTTGATACAAAGGCCTTCTCCTCCATCTGCACCAGCTTGGGCCTCGCTTTTTCTTCACATTCAGTCATGGAGTCATAGAGGATCTCGACGGCAGAGGGAGAAGCCTAGTGTGGAGGAAAACAGGTGCTCAAGGGAAAAAGATGCCAAATGTTTCGCACTGAAAATCAAGTCGTTGCAGTTCGGCTTCCCCCACTCCCTTTAGCTCACCTAACACCACCTTGTATCCCATCTGCTGCACCTACTCTCCTCAGTGCCCAAACCTCTGTCTCCCTCACACTCGCTGCCTGTCGGCCGGATTCCCTCGTCTCGCCCCCCCCCCGGACAACCAGCTTCCCCTGGGAGTCAGACCCAAGGCTGTACTGGCCATTGTTGTCCTGTGAGAATAAAAGCCCGGCTGAACGAACGCATCGTTGTTCTGTGTTGCACCTCCTGGGTTTCGCGCCGCCCGTCGCACGAGTAAACGCTCAACGTCACGCGCTCCACTGCACTGATATTGAAACCTGTTTTGACAAAGATGGGAAACAAGACACGCAGCGTCTCATGGGGTGCAAATGTTGAAATGAAACACCAAAATCAGAGAGTAGGGTTCTACCGCTACTTTCAGTAGATAACCGCTACATTTCCTGTCTGCAGAGAAAGCAGCAGACTTGTGGGGTTTTTGGTCTACAGTCGCTGGTATCGCAAATGTCACTTTGAAAAATAAACATAAAGCCAAAAGAAGGTGTAGCACGTTAAAGTGTTGTAAACAAACTGTGAATAAATATGCAGCTTTTTAATGTCTACGTAATAATTGTCTGCTTGATTGCTGTGTTTGTTCAGAACTAGAACTAGTTTCATCAACGGTGAAAATACCAAGAAATTAGGCGCATCTACTACCCAGAATTTAAGTTGTCAAGAAATTGACAATGTCACTATTTGTGGTTTTCAAAAAAGGAGAAATGAAACAGTAAAGACAAGCAAAATAAAATCAACCGTTAGAAGGGTTTAGAGAAGGGAAGTAAAGATGTAAGAAGTATTATGAAGAGAAACTGTTGATACAGTGTCGGTATTTTTAAAAAGTCAACCTTATTGTTTTTGATGCGCACAGTTTGTGATATAAATAAAGTCGTCCGTTTCTCACTGCAACACTTCTGTTATTTCACGCCAATATTTAAATGTGAAATCTCACATTTGCGTATTGACCAATTTCAATATATCGAATGACAAAATAAGCCACAATGGACAGTGTCTCTGTTTTACTTTGAATCAGCACAAGAAGAAGCAGCTTTATTTCTCCAGCCGTCATCGTTCAACAAATAAGCTCAACGTGGTTTCATATTGAATAAAGTTCCTCCATGTGGTTCCTGGTTCCGAGAAACAGGCCTCGAGAGTGAGTAATATCGAAGGTGCAGGCCTCTAACCAAGATCGCCCCGACTGAGTCACAGTTCAGCGGCTCCACAACGCCGTTCCCAGCCACCACTTCTAACTTTCCACTTCTGCATCACCTGCTTCTCCCACTGCATCTTTTAGGTACTTGGTCTTGAAACAGGGAGAGGGTAGTGTGTGTGTGTGTGGGTTGAAATTGCTAAATTCTGCCTGCGATCTTACGTAAAGATTCTCTGGTATTTAGTAACTTTCAAGTTGCTGTTTTTCAGGTCTGATCCACAGCATTCTTTGCACGAATCCACTCGCTCTGGACTCTCAATCAACACAGCGGAGCGTGAATATCATTGAGAAACCTGCAGTTGATTTCCACTTGATACATTTTTTTTTTTTTGGAAATCTGCGTGGGTTGATGTTGATGTCAGCGTGTCGACGTGTGACTGTCGCAATGATTGTCGGTGGCGTGCTGTATCGATGCTATCGGCAGGCCACACAAACCACCGTGCTTTCAACTAACATCAGCCTCGGAAATTTTGTGAGCTAATTTGTGTTTCTCATATTATACAGCTCATTTCACTTACCAGAACACTGGCTTATGAGGGACCTCCGGAGGTTTCTGTATGTGCAATGAGAATATTGTGGTGTGTCTTAGGGGGGTGAGATGTGCGTGCGTTTCATGACCCTCTCAGGACGCAAAGCACAATCGCTTTGTTACTCATTTCCCAATCAGCCAGAGATGAAACCACTGTACTATCAGCACTTGCAAAAAAAAAAAATTCCACTATCTCAAATTCAAAAAGAAAAAAGGAAATGAAAACACAGCTCACTCTGAGCAGTCATGTCTGTAGTCTCTGATTAACTGTAACTGATGGAAATTGCCCAGACTGCTGCCAGAAGGCCAACCGACATTCAAGCCGCGGTGACTGAGGTTAGTACCTGGTTCTCCGTCCCCTGGTTCTCCGTCCCCTGGTTCTCCGTCCCCGGCTCCTCGGCGATGACTGCTGCTTGTTGTGACGTCTCGCCCTGGTCCTCTTGAGCTTCATGAGACATGCGGCAAGGGACAAGACGTTTAGCATTTCACCCCAAAAGAGCAGAGTGAATTCTGTTTTAAAGAACCAGTCAGGGAAGCAAGCACCTAAAAGAAATGCTCCACTTTGCAGAAAACTCTAAACAGGTTAAAACACATCTTTGATGAAGGAAATTATGACATTCGAGAGTCACTACGGCCGCGTGTGTGTGGTCGCTTCATAAAAATGTACGTGATGGTCAGATGATTGATCAGCAGGAGACTGTGGAACATATTGTCAACGGAGTGTGATATAAAACCACAGTTTGCGAAACCACTTCCTGCCCATGCAGACGGCGCACACAATTCACTGTATGATATTGTAAGACATTAACTACAATTATTGTCAAAGATGAGACAGTCTGAGTCAATAAGCTGCAAAATCTGTAAAAAAAACAAGTCCTATACTTGATATTGTTGAAAACCATTGCACATGACATTACTGCATGCATTGCTACGGGAACATGAGACATTGAGAAGCACTCTGCATGTATTCTCATGCCGTGTTGATACAATTCATGAGGGACCACAGGCAATGAAATGTTGTTCTTCACAAACCAAACGTCGTGTAGCCCTTCACCCACAGTGATAAGACGTTTGTGCAAAACCAATATGCTTCTCTTTTGAGATCACTTATTTCCTGTGCTGTGGCTTGAACTTTAAATTCTGCTTTCAGGAGCCTGAAACTGCTGCATTTCATGTATTGATATTTCTGTTGTATTGGATCATTTATCCTGCAATTTTTGAACAGGTGCTTTTCATTTTACGGTTTTGTTTCTTTACCAATTAACAAATGTGTTTACTGAGTTTTTGTGATGGATTCATAATGAATTCTTGTTTCCTGGCAGCATATTGTTTTCTACATCAAATTAGATGGTTTCTTACACAAATGAACGTATTCACAGTACATCTGCAAAAAAGACCTGACACATTTTTCCATAAATTGTTTAAATATGGTATTTCATGTTATAAAGTATTGATATTTATCAATATACTGTACATATCTAAAGCTATACAATATTGAACTCAATGCAGTAACTACATGAAATTGAACGACAAACATGAAACGACAAACATAAAAGTCCTTCTCACCCATTTCCAGAAGTTGTCTTCTAGTCTCTGGCTTGACTGAGTTTCTGACAGTAATTCATGCGGCGTCCTCTTCACTTCACACCACAAAACAGGAAGGTGTCTCCACAAAACAGTTTCATTGGTTGTACTGTTTGTCGTGCAGCAAATGAGTCTGGGAAATTGAGTTTTTTTTTCTTTGTCTCCAGTTTCAACAGAATCGCAGGCAATAACGTAGTTTATTACTTATTTCTAGGTAAATAAACACACGGAAATTAGGTTTGTGTAGGCTTCTAATGTTGGACCAACACCCAGAGTTAGACTGGACTCAAATCCCCCAAAATAGCTGAATTTGAGGAAGTGAAAGAAAGATTCAACTATTGCACAGATGAAGCTTTAGTGTGAAAATGTATGACATTCCACTTCCACACATATACACCCTCAACAAATGTATTTTAGGTGTGTATTCTCAGAGGAAACTGCCACGGTACTTATTTATTTATTCTAAACAGTTTGTTAAACAATGAACATGATTAAAAACAATTGAAGACATTAGTTTAATAATGTGATAATAAACTTGCAATGGTAGAAACATCTCCTGCCGTCAAAAGTATCTTCTGATTGCACTGCAAGCTGCTGGTTAATCTTTACGTAATTAATTGAGCGCATACATTTTAGTTGCTATTAAATGCATCCGATTATTTGAAATTAAATAGATCCAAGTGTTCAACCCTGACAAAAGAGTGAGGTAGTTGATTAAACTGAAACCGAAATATAAAAATGTTGCCTGCAATGGCATCAATATTAAAAGCACTTTAAAGTAGAGACACACAAACCTGCAGTTTTGCATCATTAGAGCTAAAAGCTGAGTGAACTCATTCTCTCGCTTAGGAAAATGAGAATTTTGAATTTTTGGAATGATTTCTTCAGGGGTTAAAGACCTTACCTTTTAAGGAAGACGAAAGGACCTTCCTCTTTAAAATGTTTCCTACTGCCCGCTGACTGAAAGATATTGGCTAAAAATAAAATGCGAGGAGAATGCAGAAGCAGCTACTTCCAAGTAGAGATGAGTGGTACTAAAACCATCAGCTATTTCTCCTCTCCCGGTTACGAGTCAGTGGGTCAAGGAGTGAATTTCAAGATTTTATCTTCCTTACGGCCGTGTGAAAAGTTGATTTCCTACTGATTAAATGCTTGATTAAACAAGACAGTTGCTCTAGTTTTTTTCCAACATTTCTGGTATTTTCTCATGTCACCAGAAACGCCGTATTTTATGTGCATTTTCCTTCGTCAGCCCCACGTTCGATGAAATGACCCGATTTTGTCTAAATAACGTCGAGGGGAGACGATGCTTCGCTCGACATAATCCACGTATCGTGTCTTGATCTGTTTGAAAGGGGATGCCCTCTTTCCCCCATCTGCTGCGGATAGAGTATGACATTTCAAAATGATTAACATTTAAATGTCAAAATAACCAAATATCTACAAGCTCTCCAAATCTCAGAAGGGATTTTTTTTGGGGGGGGTGTTTTGCTTTTTCAGATGAACTATGCGCGTTGCAAAAATTAAAAAGAGGGATATTAAACCTTTTTGTTGCTATATAAACACAAGATCTAGATAAACATTAGAATAAAATATACCATCTTAGATATTAGATAATTAACAGGGGGGAAAATGAGCTAATGCAGATATCTTTTATTTTATGTCCCACACACATTATTTACACATTCAATTGTGAATGTTTTGCAGAGCTAGCTGCAGTGATCTCCTGCAGCCAACAACAAACGTGGAACGATGTGCAAAAACATGAGTTTTAACATGAGAAAATCCCCTGCTATTCATTTCATACTTTCACTGAGACAAACAAAAGGTAGCGCTGAGGGCAGAACGCTGTGGAGAGAATATTGAGAATTCAACACACTGAAGATTTTCTGTCTGAAGTGAGTCACCATCCCGAGAACAATACAAATGTTTAAGTGGTGCGTATAATTCCAGCCGCGGTGAGAAACGGCCACCAGACGAGTGAGGTTTTAGAATATATTTGTTTAAAGAGGCAAAGCACAAGCTCAAGTAATCGTTAGAGATTAAAGGTTCATATTTTATCGTTCAGGCATCGGGTTTCTAGAGGGGGAAGGTTGATTCATTCAGCAACTAGTTGAGGCCGACTGAATTTGAAACTGAGGGAAGTATTTTTCCGACTGTGTCCAAATGCATGACATTCGATTAAAAGGACAACTTTAGTGAAACAATCAAAACAAGGTGAATTTCAGCTTGTTCCTTCTTAAGTAATATTTGGACAAAAGGATTAGAAATGGTTAGCAGATATTTAACACTCTGAAAACTCAAACTCACCGATTACTGATGGATGCAGAGTGAATTAAGGAAAAAATATTTACATTTAGTTCTTCTGCCTCAGATTCTAATGAAGGATGTGGGAGAGATACGATGTGATTTTTCAGGTGAAAATGAAACCCATGTAATAGGGGTGAATTCCCCAGCTGTCATCTCATTCCAGGAAACAGTAGAGAACATACTGTCTGTTTATACGTCTGAGTTCCTGTTAGAACTCTGAAAATCCCTAAATGTTGTATATGTGATCACGTGTTTCTAAGACGTACACTGCGATATGTCCAATCTGAAAAGATGCAACATTAGTTAATCATGAAGCACATCTGTGCATTTCAATAGACTCTGGAAAAACAAGGCAATGGATGCATGATGCCTTTTTCTTCTCATGTTTATTTCATAGACTGACCTCAAAAGCACAAAAGAGCAAGAATTTTGTTCCATTATAAAAACAGTGAAGACAATTTTAGATTAAAATTTCACCGCATTCACTTTCCGTCATTATGGCAACTGGACCAACTACATATTAGGGATCTGTAATTCAACCTCCGACCAGCGAGATTCGCACACAAAGCAAAACAACGTTTTTATAAGCTTGTCCCACAAAAAATGAAATGAAATATGTTGACATAATCTGGTTCAAATGACAAATGAAAACGATAAAAAGTCACAGTTAAGGGAACTGAACCGTTGTTTGCATCCCATAGAAATCCACCCAGAGCACAGCAAACTGGTTTGTCTTAAATATTCACGCCAACCACAGTGAGAGCAGAACTAGAACAAGGTTTGGAATCCACACAGCAGCAATCACACCAAAAAGGAAAGTTCAGTCTGCTGGTTGAGGAAAGGCAAAGGAATATACTGTATCTTGTACCGCCATCTTCAGATTATTTCTATAATATGATTTTTTTTTTCCTCTCTCTCTCTCTCAATGAAACAGGAACATTTGCTACAAGGAACAACAAATTATACCTGAAATAGAACTGAAGCCACTTTGTAAGGAATGTGAACTAGACGAGCCGTTACTACTGATTCAAAAGGCTGATTTTGTACTGCATCACATTTAAAGGAAAGGAGATGTATTTTGGGTGGGAGGGGGAGGAAGTGGGAGCATTGATCTGACTATGGGTATTCTCAATTCCCTAAACTATGCCACCAGTTGCTCACTACATCAAAAATGTAATGCAATTGCTTTCTTGAAAAGGACATTTTGAAACCGCTTCTGCCCCGTGATTGTCCTCCGTTCATTGGTCCATGATGTGGAGGATCGCTGACTCCGTTTCAGCGCGATTGGCTCAATTGTGTGCAAGGACTGACTGTGCGTTGTTTTACTGCAGATGTCCTCTGGGACTGCCACTGTGATAAGCTGCAAGCGGGGGGTTGGGGGGGGGGGGGGGGGGGGGTCAGTGGGGCTGCACTAGATTAGCTCCACGTAATTGGCTGGGAACATTCCAAAATGGCCGTCCGGGCTGTAGCCCCGCCACCAGCCTTCGTCTATCATCTCGATCCCGGTGATGATATTGTCTGGATCGAATGAGATCTCCGTGTCGTCGGCTGGGGGAGAAGAGCAGAGCAGCTGCAGTAGAGATGCACCGATTGCGATTGTATCGGCCGGTTCACAGCATCAGACGTGCACATTTTCATTCTGGGAACTAAGGTTGAAAGTATATAATAATATTTGTTGATCTCAAAAGTTGATCCACATGCTTTTGAGATTGTTTATCAACAACTTATTAAGCCGTTAAAGTTGCTTCATTAGTTACTTGACTGATTAATAAAATCTGTTTGACAGCATTGTGATTAAAAACAGAACTCACCAGCCTGGTAGTCGTACAAGGCTCTGGCACAGGTGCCTTTGTCTGGGGCCTCGTCAGGAGTCACCTCATAAAGGTTAGTCTCCTCCACCTGGGAGTGAATAAGTATGGTGTTGTAGTTACGCAATAGTTTATGACGATCACAACAAATCAAAGACAGTGAGCTATTTCTTATAGAAGATTCATCAAGTAGTAGTTATTCAAAAATAATACATCTAGATCAAATCAAACAGGCCGTGCTGGGCTGCGTGCCACAAGTGGTTGCTATGGATGCAGTTGCAATGGGCTGTGGCTGACACCCGCAGCTACCGTATTTAGCTCTGCTAGCGCTAGTTTCACTTCGGTATATGGCCGTTTATACATTTTTATTTTGTCATTTAGTGACTGACAACGAAAACAAAAAAACTGTCCAGCTTCGATAGGATGACTGACAGCGGCTTGTTGAGCGGAACATTTTTTTTTGGGGGCAGCTGTGTGGCTCCACTTGCTGAGTTTTTGTTGCATACAGCAATGAAATGAGGTTTCACACTTGCAGGCGTAATCTATCAGGTCAGTCAGTGTCTGTAATGGCGCCACGGAGCCAGTGTTATTCTTCTGCATTTCTGCTGCCTTCCTTCTACGTTTTGAGCAACATTGTCTAACACCATCTTTTAGGACTTGTTTTTCCTCTTCTCTTTTCCGGGAGTGTTCTCTGCCTAATCACTCTTCTGTATAAATGATCAATAAATGTCTCCATTTGTAGCAGGTTGCAACCGCTAACTTTATCTGTATCCTGTTGCGTGAGCTGCGCAACTGATCTTTGGCTTCGCAACCATAACAACACAGTCTGATGTTTTAGTCATAGACGCAGAGGTTATTTAATCAGCCATGAATTATATGACCAAAAAAAAAAAAAAGTCACAGCATGCGCGGATAAAAGAGAAGCAAACGATCACCTCAGCGGGTTCTTCACGAGCCGTCTCTTGGACGTAAGAGGGGACAACTGGTGTCTTCTCTGAAAAGACAGATTACGATCAGTATGACGTTTCTGGCCCGACCAACAACCAGTAGGTGGCAGCAGCTGATCCTGACACCACAGTTTGGCTGAAGGGAATAATACGTGCTTTGAACGAATGACAAAATAACATGAGAAGCAAATGGGTGGGTTGGAGAGCTCATGCCCAACACTGAGGCCGGTGTGTGAGAAAGTGGCCCCACCTTCAAACGGCTCCTGGGGGGTCTCCTCCTGCTCATCATACTCAGCCCAAGACTGTCCATCATCCACATCAGGCTCTTATCCCCCAAAACACAAGCACAGACATGCATGGACACAGGCGAACACATTCACAAGTCCACACTGGCTGGAAACAACCATCCGCCCCCTCAGACAGACGAGTGCTTCACTTGAGCAACCAAATAATAATCTGAAGGTTCCTCAGGAAAAACAACAAGTACACTGAAAAGCACAACTCACGATGCAATTTCTCATGTGGATTTAAGATTATCAAAAACAAACGCAGAGGTATGGAGATTTAACGTAAGTATGGCAAACAAAACAAAAGCATGCATTTTTGTATGTGCGTGCGAGTGAGATCTCACACCTATGGCGCGGACAGGAGAGGCGGCGCCTGCTGGGACGGGAGAAGATTGGCGTTGAGGCGAACTGGCTCGCTCGCTTTCATATGCTGGCTTAGACAGAAAAGGGCTTTGCAGACGGCCTGGAACCCCATAATCAAGCAAAAAGAAGGAAAAAAAAGAAAAAAGACTGCTTGAGCAGAAGAGCCGACACAATGGAGGAGATACAGCGTTAAACAGCTTTCTCTACTGGAAAGTAAAATCTCTGAAAAGGACTGTATGCGCGGCAACCTCCTCCAGATAGCAATTCAGGAAGGGCTGCGAGATTTAACGCAAACAGATTTGAATGGCGAGGTCGAAGCGTGTGCACGCCGAATACCTGGCTGGGGGCTGGCAGGGGCAGCAGGGGCAGCGGGGGGAATGTCCGAGTCGCTGGGAGTTATTCCCCGCTCTCTCTGCTTGAACATCTCTCTGGGGTTCATAGCCCGCTGAGAGATGAGAGAAGCCGCCTCCTAGAAGAAAAGAAAAAGAAAAAAAAAGCAGAAACAAACAATACATGCAATAAGCATTAGAAGCTGCTGGTCGTTAATTCTGTGAGAAGTGCAGAGAGAAAAACGACCGAAAAGACGGATGTTATGCCGTAGATGATCCTGGAGAAAGAAGAGCTCATGCAGCAAAGAGGTGTTATATTGAGTTCCAAATGGTTCCCATTTGATTAGAAAGACAACAACACTTAACATTTAAAAAGAAAAGTAGTTTGGCCAGAAGGGAGCAGGGCGTCAGGGAGGGGAACTCACATTGGCCTTTTCCACAGATTCACCTCTCTTGACTGCTTTCCTCTGGGCCGCCTGGGTCTCCTCCTCCTGATAATGTCGATATCAATGTTGGCACGGCTGACATTAGCTACCTTACTGCCTTAACAGGAGGTGTGCACTACCCACAGTTAGTGAACTATCAATACAGTTAAAGTTTAAGGGTGTGAATGGGTAACACAATGAGAGACGCCGAAGTCACACCGATCCACATTCCCCCTCTTTTCAGCATCCAATTACTTGTCGGTCAGGTTACTTCACGGTTGAATTGCAGTTATTCAAGGGAAATCTTGGGAGACACTCACCGCACGTTTCTCCTGGTGTTTGGTCGCGGCGCCCTGCTGCTGCTCGTACTTCCTTTAAAATAAAAATACAAAAAAGACTAAATTTGTATTTTACTTCAACTCTTGTACACAAAGTGAAACTTCATACCGGTGTCGACCAGTGGGCATTTCCTTCAGTGTCTACCTACTTTTGTTGGTCTATTTGAGTGGCCCTCTCCTTGTCTCTTTTGTCCCTCTGCACCGTCTCCTTGGCCTCCCTGTCTTTTCTCTCCTTTTCCAGGTGCTGGCGCTCTTCGTCCGCCTTGAGTTGCTCTGTCACGCGACGTTTTTCCTCTTCTTTCTAAAATTCAGACAGTAAAGCCAGCAATGGGTTTGGTACCTTGCAAATATGATATATCTTGATTTTGCAATAGTTTATCCATTAAAACAACACCGCAATGAGCACAGCTTTCTGGACTTTGTAACAGATACGGAGCAAGTTAGGAGAGTTCCTTTGCTGACGTGATGGATAAAAAAAACTGCATGCCTTATATTTTTATAGTCTTTAAAAAAAGTTTCAAATGTTTGAAAACTGCAAGCAACATGATTAAATGATTGATTAAAAATATATTTTAAAAAAAAGGAGCCATTTCTAAAGAGCTACTTTATGTATTATCAACAGCATCTCGGAGATTACTGCAGCAGCTTAGTTCAGGAGCCTACCTCCGTTTGAGCCCAGAAGTTGTCTTTGTTGGTCTTTTTGATTTCGGACATGGCGTTGGTCTTCTGGTACACAGAGCCCTACGTAAAAGGAAACAGCAATTTGACACCCTTTTACATTGTAAAAAGACAACCAAAATACAGTGGGAGACAAAACTGTTTGATGCACCTTTGACCTAAAAGTCAGCATTTAGCACGTTCTCCTTTAAAAAGAGTTTGTTGAAACATTTCATATGTTTCCATGTATTGAAAATAAGAGTCAACAGTTAGGATGGATGCCTCTGATTTGCTTTCTGGCAGGAAACGTAAGTGAACAGGAGGGCAAGAGGCAGGAAGTGCATGCGCTGCGTACCACGGGCCCCTGGGGGCCGCTGTCCTGGAAGCGGTTGGAAGCTTCTTTGTGAAAGTTGTAGTTGGCTCCGGAGGCTTTGGCCACCTTTTGCATGATCACCTCGGGCTCCACATCCTCCTCTGCTCGGGCGTTTATTGTGACGTGGGCTCCCTGAAAACACCATTTAATAAAAGGTCACTTCAATTCTTTCTCTTCTTCAATTCTCACCAATAGATGATAAAAAATAAAATACTTTTTCAAAAAAGTCAGACAAAGAATTGTGAAGACGTTACCCTCAGAAAATTGGCCATGGAACTGACGTGATTTGCACATAATCCTTTCCTTGCGTCCTTTACTCCTTCTCCAGTCTGAAACACAAAGGGGGACTCGTAAGTTACAAGACACTTTAAAAAAAACAAAAAAAGATAAACAATGTACAATTGTTAAGTGCAGCACAAACCCAGTTGATGAGGACATATTTAGGGAGGCCAGAATTTGGATCCTGGACCCGGCAGAAAGCATACATCACTTTTCCACTGTTCAACTCTTCAACCAACTCCTCCAGTCCTCCATCTGACACGGACATTGTGGAAAAGTTAAACGGCTACCGTGGTTGGTTGAGCAACTGTGGACATTTTTTCTTCCGACAAATTATGGGGTAGATAGCAGAGGAAAGCACTCCTTTTGTGCAGACATTTCAGTACTGTAAGCCCTTCTGAAAGGTCGACAACGAGATTCCTGCACACACTTGATAATATTGTATTTGGCAGATAGAACCCTGATACCGACATCTACTCGGTTACTCACCTCCCTTTTCTACCAGACGGATATCATTACTGTTTCCCTCGTAGGTGAACAATGCCCTGTGAAAATGAAACAACACATGATTAAGGATATTAAAATACCAGCTAAACAAGCGGCGGTTCCAGGGGTCAATGTGCACCATTTGATAACAAACAGAACAATAGAAGTTTATCCAACCATCACACGTTAGCACAATTGAAACAGAAAACGTGTCACGGAGGTACGATAGTGCAAATGAAATCTTGCTGCCATTTTAAAAACAATTAAAAGTCCCCCCCTGTATGTTTCAGCAATACAACAGTCAGTAATCAAGTCTTCGTGATTTGGCTTTGCCTGGCCATTATTCCCACGAGGTCTCCTGCTTTCCCCACCGCGTGTCTTGTGTCGTCTCCTTTGTTCCATCTCTGAGTGCGTGCGTAGGTGTGTGTGTCTCGGTCTGTGGCACTCAATCGCTCTCCTGCTGCCAATCAACCTGCATACCTGAGAGCCAGCCAAGCCTCCGGCTCCTCCATCCTCACCCTACACTCAGACCTTTGAAAGGCCGCTCAGTTTGCCGTCGTGGTGCCAACGCTACGGCCACGATACCAGTTTGCTGGTCCTGTGCAGCGGCCTGAGCTCAGACAACCCAGCGTTCCCTTGAAACCAGCGTTGCACGGCAACGGGATTCAGTGTGGACTATTAGAGGGATAAAACTATGAGTCAACAGAGCCAAAACAACTGGTGCATCGCTATAAAAGTTAATCTGCAACAATTTAAAATGATCATTTCAGGAATTCTACCGAGCACAAATATCCTAAACCTGTAGGGCGTAACCTGAATGTTCAATTTTGTTCACACAAAAGCAAATATATTTTCCAGACACAGGCTTTGGGAAATCATGATTGGCATTTATATGATAAATATGTATATTTCATGCTAAAAACAACTATTCCAGTAATACTGAAAATAACCAGCAGAGGAGTGGATGAATATACATTTTTAGTTGCTGCTCTAATTGAATTGCAAATAATTATGCTTGCAAGTATTTTAGGCCTTTGGGCCCAATATATTCCCGTGGCAATTGCCCCTTGAGTTTAATTAACGCAGGTCATCCTTAAACACTGCAGCTGTCATCAACAAGTTTCATTTGAACCTCCAAGCAATACACGCACTTCTGTAACGTGTGGTGGAGCGAAGAGGAAGTCCCTGGATTTACTTTCACATATTGGCCTTTTTTTTTTTTTTTTAAACTTCTGATACTCTACCAGGAACTGAGTCAGGTAGCATCAAATAATTCATGAAATGTATTATTAAACAATGGTGTACACTTATGATAGAATATAAGGGACGACGTATGTGAATTGCGCCGGTTTGTCCGAGTAGCTCGCGGACTAACTGTTACTAAGTTAACGCTAGCTATTCGGTTAGCTCATCTTTCAAAAACGTTACGTCAGAGCGGCAATACATGTGAAAAAGGCACACAAAGAACCACGAAGCTACGTTGTGGACACATTAATGACAAAGTAACATTTAGTCCCAGGATACGCGTACGCGTCGTTAGATTACCGGTAATTGAACGTTACTTGGCGGAAGGCTGAATGCTAGCCAGCGCTGAAGCTAACAGAACGCCTCCTACAATATAAAGCGCTGACGCTGCTCTGAAAGGGCCGCGCCTTACCAGTTGGTGTTGGATTTTTCATCTACCACTTCTTTAAATGCAGATGTGAGCGCCGGGCCGTTCTTGCTGAGGTTGACTGCCATCGTAGTGCGGGGTCGAGCTAGCCAGCTAGCTATCGGGGATGCGCCCTTCCTATTGGGAGGAGTGGCGATGATGCTGCCTTTCAGCTGTGCGGTCCGGCAGTGACGTTCGACTAGTTAGGGGACACTCCGCACGCACGGAGCTAGGTTTGCCATTTTAAAAAAAAAGTCTACTCTGCCACATGTCTGTGCAAAGCAATGTCAGGATAATTATTTTTATGCACACAATTCCCACGTAAGAAGGATATATCTCAGAGGTCTGCGCGATGATGCACTCTGCACCGCACAGACCCCGCTCGGGAGCTCACAGAATCAAACGCACCCTAAGAGTGCGGCGGCGTAGCATAAGGAAGACATTCGTAGAGTTGAAAATGAAATATTTGCATGCACCTTTTCTGCTTATGGATCGCATTTTTTGTGGTCATCCACTCATTTAACGCACTCAATGCTCAACTAGTTGTGGGTAGTTATTGCTACATGATAAAGACACGCTAAAATGACTGCAGGCAACGGTAAACCAATATGAGCTTTATTTATGTCATGACAAGGTCAATAATTATCTCGTGTAGGCTGTGTGATGACAAGTGGACGTTCGTGGTGGCATTTCAAGCAGACATATTCCAAATTTTGAGATGCATGAAGGCTGGTCCAGCTGTCAAGAGAAAGCCAGGCTGACATTTTCAACCAAAATGTTGTTACTGTACAAGCAGATTACCATGTCTTTAGACGAAATGAATCACCCGTATAGGGGATACAGCCCTGATAGCAAATTTACAGATTATGACAATGTTCTCTCTCTCTGTCTCTCTCTATATATATACACACACACACACACACACACGCACACACAAAATGAGGGTTAAGGCTAAAATTTTAGTCCGATGTGTTAGGCAGATGAATTGTAACGAAATCCCTGATATCTGGCAAACGGCTGTGAGAAGGTTCACCAGAGTGCAAAGCATGCCAAGCTGCCTATATAAACTCTACTGAGCACACTGGACAAAGGAATTCAATGTCGCACCACTCACATGATGAATCGAGGCTGCATTCATTGGTACACAAGGAGGTACTAAGCTCTCAAATAAATAGCCGGACAAACAATGCACACAAAGCTTGAACTATTACTATTACATTTTTTTTTTTTGTGGTCGGGTCGAGAAAAAAAACTTTCACTGCATTTTGAGGGTATATTTTCAAAATTCTTTAGTGTACACTGTTCATCAAGATGACTTGTTTTGACAATTTTCTCTACAGCGGTTGACAATGGTAAAAATCTATAATTGGCGCATGAACCACGGTGTTGATTCTAAAATCGAAGCCTTTAAAATGTCCATGCTTTACTAAGGGCCTATCTGGATGAATTCGCTCAAAAATGCCTCAAAGGATTAATTTCTTCCCCTTTACAATATCAAACAATTCCCTTTATATTGGCAGCATGAGCACATTATGAGCCATGATTAAAAAAACAAAAGAAAAGAAGAAAAAAAGAAGAGCATTTCCTAACTATTTTACCCAACAGCCACGATGAATTATATTAAAACCAATATTACATTATGACACATCACAATCCTGTTCAATTCTGGTGACATAAATGAAGATGAAATAATCTATCACTAAAGCTTTCAAAGATACAATACAAAAGGTCACCAATGTTTCACTGAGACAAACGGTTGCACGGTTAGTGTGGATTGTTCATCAAAACAAATCTTTGCAGACCCGCATACGAACAGAAAGAAATGCTGACTCTTCACATCACTTGATTAAGTTGTCATGAAAAACTGTATTTCTTGTACGTCGAGCAACAAGATGCGCATGACTTCATATGAGTAGGTTCTGAAAGTTGCCATGCCTGTTTAAGTCTCCGTTTTAAATATAACGGGCACCGGCTGTAACCAAAGGCCATTTCATTTAAAACCGTAGCATGTCTGGTAGCGTCGTTTAAAAGCTGCTCCCAACGCTGTGGCTAAAAACTAAATGATGATGCTTATGAGAACTCAGGGATAGTGAAAAAGCCCTCTTTGAGACAAAATGACAACTTTTTGGATGGGATATTATTATGCAACACAGACTGTGATGGTCTAGATGCATGAAGCTGATCTGTTTTAATTTTTTAATTTTATTAATTTTGTCTCTTCAGTGTGAGCTTTTTCTTGTATATGAACAAACCAGTTAAGGTAGATAAGTACATTTTAATGATGTTACGGCATCTGGTCATTTTTCTCACAATGGGTCACTGCGTGTAAAGGCTGATGATTTGGTTAGATACCTGAGTAACTGCACTGAGGAGGTGGCACACCGCTCAGCTATACGCCAAAGAGTAGCTATGATCAAAGTTGCACAAGTAATAAGTCAAACAGTAGTATTGAGTGCACTATGGGTACCAGCCATCGGTGTTACACAGGAAATAAAGGCAATGACAGCATGTGTGAGAAAAATGGGAGTTGACATTCGTCCTACAACAGTGTCCTCAAAACCACTAAATACTATTGCAATTTAAAATGCAGTGTGGGTGATAAGAGACCAATCCTTCTTTGCATTGTTCACATTGTTGCGGGGTAGAGACAGTGTGTGCCAACAGATCAGCTGCTGGTAATGGTACTGCACCATTTTGAGTTGAACAGGGAACATTCTGCCTCAATTGCACATACCAAAAATCATAACAGAAAGGCCACTAAATACATGGAAATACAGCAATAAAAAGACATCCAGTGGGACACAGACAGTACCTCTGAAAACGAAGGGAGAGACAATCTCAAAAATAAACCAAAACATTTGCTTCAGAGTAGAACAACAACAACAACATGACTCGTTGACGGTGAAATGTTGAGTGTGGATAGCAACAACAATAGTGAAAATCACAATAGCAGAAGTAACAGTTTAAAGTCTGAGAGTGGCGGTATGGACTGTGAAGAGTTTCCGGTATTCCATATGGGAGTGCTTTAAGGAGCCCATCAGGTCCTGCTCAGCAGATTCACACAAGTCATGAAGGACAGCACATGGTAGCAGCTCAGCACATGGAAAGCCAGGTGGCACTGTACCTCATTGTATCACTTCCTCCTCCTCCTCCTCCTCAACCCCCCCTTCCTCCTCCTCCTCCTCCTCACCTCAAGTTACAAATCAAACGTGTTTATTTTGTTTTCATTGTATTTTCATCTCCCTGGCATTTTCACATTGCATACTTATGCGTCCATTCTCTTGCCGATTTGTTGTACCTGTAAAACACATGCAGAGTTTGGAATAAGAATACGAAAGTCAGCGTGACAGTAAGCAAGGCTGATAGATGTGTTTATACTCATTGATGTATTGCACACACCTTTCCCTGTCGGCCTTGTATGTGTGGGCGATCTCTGGTACCAGTGGGTCGTCCGGGTTTGGATCACAAAGAAGAGAGCAGATAGACAATAATACTGTGGAAGAATGATTGAAAAAGTAATTAGATTACATGAACAGAAACCCGACGTGACAATGACAGCGGGAGTATCGGCTGCTCAAATACCAGCACAGCCGTGTGCGATTTGTTCATCTCAATAGGGCCAAGCAGCATCGATAAAAAGGAATATCAATATTCACGCTTATACACTTGACACGAGCATCTCACAGTTGAAAACCGACATGAGCCTGGAGAAAGTTAAATTAGGTGAAGAGACTTGGGTGTCAACTTCTCTTCAACACCAAGTCCGCTATGAATGGGAAGTGCAGTAATCAAAACCAACTAACATTAAAAAGGTGCAATACCCATGACTCAGATTACTAATATAGCAGCAAACAACTACTCACAATGTAAAAATAGCGTGGCTTAATGTCTACCTAAGCAGAAAATGAAGTTGCTCTCCCGGCTCTGTGTTGGCATCGGAGTCTCTCGTTGCCTTGTTGGCAGGTTTTAGAATGCTTGTTTATGCATTTGAGCATGCTCAACTGTCCGGCTCACTGCCGTCGATCCGACAGACTGCGTTGCCGTGGAACGGTAGCACACGCCTTGCAGTATCCCCAGCAAACACTCTTAGACGTTTCAGCACTTTTACTGTGGTTTTGCGCTGCTGCGAGGCCACAGCAATGCGCTGCATTCAGCGGATTCAAGACTCAGGGCTCTGGTGGTGTGTATGTTTGCTGGCTAGTGCTAGTCAACATTCAATCCTATAAACTACTACAAATATAAATGTCAAACTAATGAGTACTGCATTATCACTTACCTTTTGATACTGTAAGTGCAGGTGACCATTGTGATCTCAGTATATCCAGACAAATACTCCCATTGCTGTTGATATTTGGGTGGTAAATTTTTGTTGTGAATGCAACCTGTGACAAAGTGTAAAAAGAATGTTGTGGTGATCCAGTGAAGTAAATGAAGGAGAAGTGAGCTGAAATGTGTGATGTGTGATGAGAAAGGTCCACTCACTTTGGGTGGTTTGAAGGGGTAATCTGTCGGGAAGTGAATGGTGAGGAAAAACACTCCGCTCTGGTAAGGGCTGTCGCTCTATTGAAAAAGATAAAAAAATGAGTCAAGTTAGTCGAAAAGGTAATTTCATGTGCAATATTTGAACCAGTGTTTATAAAGTCAATTGCACTTACCGGACCCATTATTGTTGCCTGCCAATGAAACACTGGGGAAAAAATGTATAAAGGATTTACATATGGATGAAACATTCTTACACACACACACATACACACACAATACATTTCTGTTGTAGTCTCAAACAGCTGATGCATAAATATAAATAAGTTATTACTTTGGATAAACTGATGCAGCAATTTCCTCAGTACTTACAATCCTCTCCAACTGGTCCAGCGGAGCATTGAGCAGGCGGGTCCTTCTGCAGGTCAGACAGCTCCTGTGGGCAAGACAATCACATAACGAATGAGCCTTGTATGCATTATTCAGTTGTTGAAGCATTGAAACAACTGAGCTCTCAGCAACAAAAAAAAAAAAATTGTGTACATAATAAAATATACTGATGCTAGATGTTGGATCATAGATTACTTTATTTGGAAGTTATTTAAATTCCTCCTAAGGATATAATATAATATTGATTCTAAAACTAAAATAGACACCACATACAGAGGTTGCTGATGTAAACTAATTTAATTCACCATAACATATCCTAATAACAGCGTACTGATAAAGAGAGCTACCAAACAGAATGAGTTGTATCTAGATGTTGTGGTTGCCTCGATTGGCAAAATTATGACAAGATGCTTTAGCAAATCTAAGCTAACCATAAGGACAATACCTTCAAAATGACCTAATAACACAATGTGCGCATTTTGAGTAAGTTTCAGAGGTAAAACATTCCACAGAAGATACCGTACACACTCTGTAGAGATTAAAAATATATCCTTTGCATAAAATCAAATTAAGCGCCTACAACGAACCTCACAAACTGGTTATCGACCAAACTCTCGCCCCAAGGTTGTTGACATGTAAATAGTCATTTTTGGACAGATGGCCTCATTATTAAACTAGTCATCAATGCAATTTGGAGCATAGATGTCAACTTTAAAAAGGTTAAAACAAAAAAATAAAGTGAAGGCTGGGGCGAAAACGCCGTAGAATTTAAACCCCATCCAACGCACTGACAGCAAAATAACAGATGGTTGCATTGAAAAGAAAGCGCGTTATTTAACTTGTAGTAAGCCCGTCTATTCGCTTATATAAATACACACCGTGGCCTGATCCAGTGGCCCATTTACAATCCCATATATGGCAACACGCTGACACTAGGGTCCAATTTTGGCAACAAGCGGGCATCTGTCATACTGGCAACTAAGAACCCCGGCAGCCATACTGCTAGTAAACAACCACGAGGATCAAGACGAGAATTAAAAGCAAATCGTGTAACGTTGAAACGTCAATCAAACCAGAGACCTGACGTTAGCCGCAGCGCTCAACTACGGAATGACTGGTTTAGCATTTTAGCCATTTTACTTAAGTATGGATAACGAGCAGAATGTCATTTTTCCCTCGGTAAATACTCACCTAACGTTAAACACGAAACGAAACGTAACCTAGTTAGCTGTTGAAAGAATGACGCTGTTTGAGTTGTTTTCGATAGCTGACAACACGGTAGCAATGCACCAACATGGCCACCAGCGGTTAGCTCGTCTTTGTCTGAGAATTGTTTTAAAAACGAGCACTAAACAAGCAATTCTACAGAAATGGTAAATACAGGGCCGTATACCAGTGTGATCTTAATAGAGAATAGATGTTCTGAGGATAACCGAGGGTGAGGATAGCACATGAAAAAAAAAAATAACACACTCACCTTCTGAATTCTTTTCAACGCCATTGAAGCAATGGCTATGCTATGTAGCCTGCCAGCTAACGCTTAGCCCCTCACACATACAATTCGGCTTCTGTGGCCGCGTACTTCCAGACCTCACTTAAAGTATTATCGGGAAATCGCGTCTGATACACAGCAGGATTTTGTATGTTTTTTTCAGTTCAATCCAAACGAGAAATTGTGTGTTAAATGTTGGTCTTTCGTTCGCTTGCAACAGAAGAACCGGGCTATTTTGCTGTCTCTCTTCTAACCTCCCCTTGGTGCCTGTCAAACAGGTTGTGGTAATATCGCGAGACTTCCCTTCTGTAAAAGACGACGAGACTACGACTTATACGACTGTATAAGAAACATTTTTATTGATTTAAAACGGTTTTGGTTACATACTTGTCACTTCCAACACTTGTCAAATAATCACAATGGCAATTTAGACCAAAAAAAACTTTTCTCCCATCTGTTTGTCATTCTATTTCATATTCTGCCTCAAATCAGAAGTTGTAGTCAATTTCTAGACATTTTTTGAAAACATCAACAATCACCATCCCCCATCAGGGGAGCTAAGAATGCAGTGTTGTAACAATAGGGCAACAACACGTGTCCCAAACATTTACAGCACAATGAGGCCGGACGTCCACAAGATGTCACTGTTTGAAAAGAACAAAAACACACACAGGAAAGATGTGGCAAGAATGGACTATGTAGAGGTCTGACCATAAAACATGTGTCATTAATCAGATCAGTTGCTAAATGCTCGGAATAAATTACTTCATTCAATCTTTCTTTTGAAATGAATTTGCTCCAGCGCAAAAGTGCATGACAATGGAGCTGCAAAGTACAATAACGGCAAACACATGTATTATATGCCCGAACATAAGAGTAAAGTAAAAGACTATAGAATTGTTCATTCAATACCCAATCATTGTAAAGGCATATTCATCTTAGTCAGCTGCACGCTCTGGTTTCTGCAAAGCCTTGTCTTGCAAAGCCTCATGAGCTTCTCTTTATATGTCTTAAACAAGAGTGAAAAAAGAGCTCTCATTATTTTAGTGAGTATGAATGAATGGGTCGCAGTGTTCATTCTTCTTAAATGGCTGATTCAGTGTCAGGTTGAGGATCCTATCGTCAATGTGACACTGAGAGGGACCATTTTCCTTTGCAAAGCTGAAGATTCCTTCAGATAATATCTTATTGTTTGCTCATCTCTGTGCTCTCAATGACCTGCCTGTCCTCAGGGCCTGCCTGTAATCAGATTCAGCCGGCAGCAGAGGTAGCAGTTTGGTTCTTGTGCAGCAGGGGCCTTGTGTTCTGAGTTTGTCCTCTTGGAGAGGCCATTTATCAGCATGAGGTTTTCAGACACAGTCAAGCCCACAAGTTGTTGGCGTGAAGCCCCGGTTCACAAAGCCTCCCACTGTCATTCTACTGTAGCTTCCTCTGAAATCTCAAATCACATTGGTGAGTTTTGCTACTGTGTACTTAGACCTATACGGTTTGTAGTGGACAGATAGTGAGCCCTTTGCTTACGCAGCCGCGCTACCGTGTAAATGTTCAAAGCAATAAGCGAGAGATGTTGTGGTTTCAATAAAGGAACATATCGCTGACCTGTGTGGGGAATTTCCCAGCTGTAAGCAGAAGTTGAGTTTTTAGTTACAAAGCTTGTGCCCCAAGTTCCAGATTGATGTATGAGCCGAGGCCTGAGTGTGTCAGAACAGGGATGATATGGGTGGGAGTGGGAACTTAGCTGACCTGTCTCATGAGGAATATGGCCTGTAGTGCTGTTATTTGAAACCATGAACTGAATAGACTCCAGTGATCTGTCTCTTTGGTCACATGAATCATCATTAGTAGAAGTTCCATTGTGTAACAGACGGCATTCCACTTATTGTTACAATTATGCTGAAGCTGCATCCTTGCGTTAAGCATATTCCTCTGAATGGCGTGTTTCCCATGGCTGCCATTGACCACGGCAAAGCACATGGTCACTGTCATTTTCAAATTGAACTTAAATGGATCTCGCAAATGTCTAAATTATCCAATAAAAGCAAGGCCAATTATCGGTGAGCACAAGCTGGGTTCTCAGTCCCCAGAGGTGTTCTACCTTCGGTCAGTGTATTAGCTTTCTGAGGACACTCTTATGGAACAAAGATCCATTGTTCCCACATACTGAGAGATATTTGTTCACTCCTTGTATCAATGGTCTTGATTTGATTATACACTCAGGCAATATGTGCAAGCAGTGCTCATGTTTTCAGTGAAGTCAGCACTCTGCACAATCAAATAATTCTTGAGCTAAGCAACTGAAAAAAAGGGTTATTATGTACAGAGCAATCAGCGTTTCATGGCTCATTTCCTTTGCTGTGATTTGATTTTGCTTGTCTGTGTTAAGATGGTCTGTGACCTAGAAAACCTTAGAGTTATTCCTCAAATATTTATTTTACTTTTGTGGGCATCACTTTACAAACTTAAATCAACAACAGAAAGCCTTTTATAGGAAAAGCGTCGAGCTTCCCCTTGTCTTCTTCTTGGATTTGGGATTATTAAAACAAGCTGGTACACAGTGCATGTTTTTTTGGCCTACAAGTATTAAATGATGCAATCATACAAACATTTATAGCGTCAAGGGTGTGCTTATTAAATAGCATAATAAGCTTTAACTGTGGCTGTGGAGTACACTGCAGGATTTATTGGTTTAATTGCGTAGCTGGTTGCGGGATGTCTAAAGCTCAACAATAATACTTCATTAGTGTTTTCAGAGACAAACAGGCAGAGTTATGACTTGTTTGTTGAATAAGTGTCTTTGGACTCTTTTTTAACATTCAAAAACCACTTTTAAAGAACGGTCCCATTCAAAAAGCGTCATAGTTCATTAAACTAAACCAATGCCTCAGATGTGGTGGTTTCCCATGCAATATCTGATCTTGGTTAAAGGAAATGTTGTCAGCTGAATGTGAACAGTTTACCGTTGGAATGTAATAAAGTTAAACAGAAAAAAAGTAATGGAAGATATTAGGTAAAAGTACTGTTTATATGCTGTATATTACAATATGTATGAATATATAATATTCCAAACTGAAAGTTGTTGTCCCAACAGACTTTACTTTCCACATTTGGATTAAAATAATATCACAAAACTAAACATTTTAGTTATTACAACAGCATGCAATAATTATGGATTCATTAACTCCAAAATGATTTGTGTTTTTTTCCCTTCAAATCCTTCTGTGGTTATCAGGGTTTAATTTCTCTCTGGAGGGAGCTGAAAGAATGAGATCTGATCCAGTCCCTTGTGCCCGTCACCTCTGATCCACCCTTATCAGATGAGCATCATGTGGAGCGCAGACACAAACCACACATATAGGCATAAAGAACCAGTAATCCTTTGGGGTTAAGCACTTAAAGATAAATCCCCAGAGTCCTCTGTGTCTCTGTGTTGCAGAACAGCTTCGGCAGAGTGATTGACAGCTCTGGAAACTGTTTTACTGTGCTGCTCTTGCAATGAGAGCCAAGGTAATAACTAGTCTGGAGTGTTGACTAATACGTTTAGGGGTGACTCTCCGTGATTAAATGTGTTCCAGCTGTTTGAGTTCTGATGCAAAATTCAGGTTTTCCCAGTTTGTTGAGCTTCCTTGAGAAACAAAGGGGGGATTTCCTCTGAAACAGACAGGCAGTGGCAGCACCAACAAATGTCTTGGTACTGTTATCAAATGGAAAGTGACTAAATATAAATGTAACATCTGCAGCTTGAGTCTGTGCAGAAATGAAGGGAAAGCAACAGTTGAAAATCTGTCCTGGGACAAAGAGAGTAGACTCATACAACAACATAATAGAAGAAATATTAGGTAGTCACAGCATGTGGTAATATTTTGTGACCTTGGTCAAAGGGAAATATTCTTGTTATCTTTGTACTTTTGTCACAGCCATGCACACACTCAAACGGGCGTCTCTATAACCTTTGCTGCAGGATTCAGAGGCATTGAAGCAGTCACCTGTCGCTGGAGATTTTATCACGTGAAGGTGTGTGGTTAGTGTCTGTGACTGTGTGAACGTAAGGGCCCGGGACACTGGGGGCTGTCCATCCTGCTGCACAATAAACAGTTTGTTTCCCAGGAGCACCCCACATGTTCCTGTTGTTGGCTTCATCGTCGCTCACTGGGAAACGTCCTGGCCTCTATTGTCCAGGAGGTCGCGGGGTCACAGGATGCTCCTAAAGGCCGAAAAGTGGAGGTTGGTCAGTGAGGCGTGATAAAGAACTGACCCCTCCTCCACACATGCACCCCTTTTCAAATGATGTATAAAAATGGCCTACTTTTTCCTTCTCTTGTCCCTTCCGTCTTTCTTTTGGAATTTCAGTCATTATCAAGAGTTTTAGGAAATGAAATGAGGCTTTGACTGAATACTTCTTATTTAACCACATGGCCAGTAGTTTTTTTACGAGTGGGGCTCCGTTCTTTGCATACGTTCTGTAGATATCTTCTATGTTGGACATAGTCCACGAGCTTTCCCATACAAAAATGAGACATTCAATCTAAGCTGTAAACAGAGGGTAAGGCATATCATTAAAGCAACAAAAAAACAGCCAAGAAAGGGGTGGTTGCATTTTACCATTTTTACCAGACAAATGTTATTCTTTAACCATAGACAGAATTAAAACACTGGCTGAAACTATGCAGCAGATGCATGTTCGTGATTGCAGTGATATTTTAAACAGATTAGCAGATAAAACAGACATGTTAATGCTGTTTTTGCAGCCCGATTAAATACGTTGTCTTATAAGCAGACATCAATAGTTAAACAGACAAACCGAGCTGTCATAATGGAAACTACTTGCTCCTCCTATTGCAAACAGCACTCTCTGAGGTGTGCATCAGTTGGAAACATTGTGTAAAACATCACCCAAACAATATTTTCCTCTGACGTTCAATTGTTAATGCTTTTGAGCAATGGTCTAATTTTGCATTGCACTTGAATGGAAGCGCTTTCGGGTCTGCAGCCGGTCCTCTGCTGCAGTATCGGAGGTATGGGATGAGTAGACATTCTATTCTCAGGACATTTGCAGGGACATGGACATCTATCTTTTTAATGCACCTCAGCTAACTGGAGCTTTGAACAATATACCAGATGCTTCATGGATTTTATTATATCAGACTAATACAAATGGATATTTGTCTACAGCACCTCAACAGAAAAAAGAAGGCTCTAGTAATTTCTTTATCTTTCTTCAAACTGTTTTTGATGTGTACCACATCACATTTGATGTACTGTAGAGTTGAGCTAATGACAAATACCCTGACATGTTGATTCACACGACCACATCTTAAATAAGAAATTATTTACAAATGATGACCGGAATGGTGGATGATTAAGCAATTGAGGACGAATAGTTAAATGTTTAAAACATTTTGGGACGACCATGCAGCAATGTGACAATGCAAAAAGGGTCGCTTAAAATGATGAAACTAAATATCACCAAACAGCAGACAGTCATGGTCAGTAATTAACTGCTGAGTATAGTTGAGCATTTAGTTGCTAAAAAGACATATTTTCCTTACAGACAAAAAACGGAACCGAGAGATTGAATATTGGACAGTGCCTGCATACTCTTTTGGACATTTTAACCATACAGGGTCGGACGGTTTGTTCTGTAAGAATGTGTAATATTTGATCACACAAAAGCAGTAGAAAGGATAAAATAATAAAAAGTGAAATTGTACGCTGCTCTTGAGTAAATGGAAACTACTTGTCTAATTCAACAAGTGCATGATTGTGTTCTTTCATTGTTTTTAGCCTCATTGAATGTGTAAAGACTTGTAGTGTCTGATGTAAAATGAGAGCTTAATAAAGGTAACATGAGTGACAATAGGTACAGCACTTGGCCATCTTCAATTTTTTTTTAAACCACAGGCAATTATGGACATAATGCTTTTAGCTTGAGTTACACGTTATGAATCTTCCTCGAGGCCTGACCCTCGTCTTGCCCTGTCATATCAGGTTAGGAGTTATACTGGAGCGGGGACGGGACAGCTGGAAGTGGTTTGAGGCCCTCTGCATAGCGTGTTTTCACATGGCGCTGCAGTGAATGGGCGGGATACACGTGCAGGTTGCCCTTTAACAGTAGTGCACACGGGCTTCATGGTGATTAAACCTTTACTGGCTCTGCGCCGTAACATATTTAGTCTGCTCTTAGGGTATGTGTAAGTATGACTGATCTGAGCTGTGCTGGTATCCCCGCATGTCACTATCTGTTGCTATATCTGACCTGTTGGGGATCATTTCCAGGCCTGTGCTGTTTCGTAGTCTGCAACAGGGGTTCTGGCATATTTTCTCTTCTCACTTTCCAATCCTTCTCAGATGGTGGGATGCTTTTCCTTTCTTTATGACCAAATAAATCTGACTGTTCCAAAAGAACTAAAAGGGATTAAAATTCCCCTTTTTGCTGTCTTGAGGAGGCCAGCTGCACTCCACAGTTTGTTTTCCACAGCGCCGTGCAGCTGCGGAGTGGAGCATCATAGCGAGGTGGGCCGCAGCAAAACAGAAATGACTTATTTTTGTTGGCATGTAAACCTTCCAGCTCACTCAGTGATAATTGTCTTGTGGGGTTAGAAAGAAAGAGCCGCAGTCTGGGTAAGATAATCTTCATATGGTTCAACAAGCTCTCTGTTTACACGTAACATCTTCAAGGATGTTTTTCTTTACGTGGAGTCTTTTTTTTTTTAACAATAGCACTTTATCTCAGTGCTAAATTCTTCTTCTACGTCAGAAGACACACATCCTCACAGCACTTACTCTATAATGCCAAAACACACGGGGGACAATACGAAATGAGACCGTTGCCAGAACACAAAGAATGATGTCAACCTAGATGGTTTAAAGATGATGTAAGCGCTACATAGCAACGTGCACATTGTTTTCTTTTTAAATCGTATTGTTAGTTAAGCAGACATACAGCAGCTGTTCTAACAGTCACACAAAAGCAGGTAGTCATTTGCCAAAGCTGCAGCTAAAAGAGTAGGCGGGGACGATGCATCTAGAGATAACACGGGAATAAATGTGGTGCAGCAGGTAAGACATGTCTGAGTAACAGTCTTTCCCGTAACGTCACCCAGGCCACGGCCTCAGATGATTCTCTAAAAATAATGTCCAAATGTAAATGAGCCCGACTGCCAAGCAGCTTTAGGGGAGCTCTCGCTCTCACTCAAAAGCTTCCTTAACCTTGGAGCAGAGCTGCCCTTTCCTTAATTATTCAATTGGTCTTGGATTACTTTTCCACCCACGATCACGACCGTTTTTAGTCTGAGTCAGGACGCGTCCGACAACCTCAATTAACCGACAGACAAACGGAGCGACTATTTTATTTTTATAGAATTAAAATGACAATAGAGGTAAATATGTTCTTTCCGAAAGAAAAGACTTTTAGAAACAAAAGCGGATGTTATTCCACGTTAACATGTGTCCTTGTGTTAAATGTCTAGTAGATAACACTCTTGTCATCAGACCCCGTGTTTGAAAATTCATGTCAAAGCGTAGAACTAAAAACAAGAAATACAATACTCACTCACACACTCATGCTTTCATTCCGCCCCCCAGAAACCCCACCTCCTGCGAGTGTCCAGCTGTAGACATTAAACTGTGAGGAAAACTCCAGCAAAGGATTATAGAAATTCTATAGAGAGATTTACACACCAACACATAAAGTTGATGGTTTCCAGACGCCGGGCATTATTCTGACTGTGTGCTGGTTTGCAGCCATTCCACAGCTAGAGAGGGTAAAATACAACACTAATAATAAGTAATCCATGTGAAAAACTAAAGTCCTCGTGGACTGGGAATGACATTATCTTCTCCTGTGGATACACAGACAAAAAACCAGCAAGGACGCTAAAAATATGCAAAAAGACTTGTGGTGCATGTTTCCCAAGGCCAGAGAAAGGAAATAGACTGACAGTGTCTCCCTGACCTCTTTACTACCCCCCTGTAACCTCCTAACAACCCCCACGGGGGATCCTGTCTCTATGTGTAAAACAGACAGTCAAAAAAGCATCCTGGAAACTTTAGAGCCCTGAAAACAAGGGGACGCGAGGAAGTCCAATAAGCTCGTATGTGGAGGACTCAGTCGGGAGATAATCTCGAGGCCTCACAGACCAGGCGCCAAGCCCATAGAGCCTAAAAGCTCCGCGGCGCAGAAGAGCAGCGTGGTCATTGTTGTCTTTGGAAAGTAAGCAGCTCCAGTGAGGCCAGTGGTGTGAAAGCCACCTCTCTTCTTGAGTGTCCGCTCCAGACCCCGTTGTTGACATACCGGGCAGGTGCAGCTGCTCTCTAGAAACTGCATCGAGCTGAACCCCCCACCCCACCTCAGCACACATACTCGCACAGCTTGGATGTCACAAGACAGGGTTATGTGGACAAAGACAAATCTACCATTTTCTTTAATATCTCTGCAACAATCAGCGAGGCACTGCTGAGTTAACACAGGGCCCACAGAAACGAAAACAATGGCTGGATTCTTCTGGCTTGAAGATGGCTATGGGAAATGGCGGGGATGCCAGGGCTGATAAGTGACCGAGGGGCTCAAGTTACTTCCAGCGGTCTGCAGCCGTGCATGCCTCTGTGGGACCTATGGTTCAAGCATAATGCAAACCATTTCATTTGTGTGACGCTCGTAAAATATATGTATATATATATATATATGGCGGACGTATTAAATAAAGTCAACACTCTTTCACTTGGGCAGGGTTTTATATCGCAGGAAAGGATCTCCGATCCTCCGAGGAGCGCTGCAATGCGCCCTCAGCTGAGAAAACACAGACAGTTGAAGACTGTGACCTTGTGAACGATAATGTTAACTGGATCAATAAAACCAGGTGATACAAGAAGGTCTGGAAGCAGCATGGGGATAGAGTGTGACTGGGGCTTTGTGGACAATGATGTCCATGCACGGTAAAAATGTGTACCTGCTGGTATTGTGGACCGTCCTTTATTTACCAAATAAAGAGTGCATTTGTCCTTTAAATTATGTTCAAAATAGGAAATAAAGTGAATATGAAATAAACCACTTAAAAAGATTAATAGGACTTTTATTGACTGTATATTTGTTCTGTAAAAAGACTTACATGGAAAAAAATAGCGTCACAATGCATTAGCATCACCACAATACCAGTGAGGGCCTATTCCTGTCCATTTGGAAAATATAAGTACATTTTGAAGCTGCCGCACACTTCAGAAGGAAAGTGCTCTTTGCAGGCTTTGAAGTTCTCCGACATAATGCTCCTTAAAAGCATCCACTGCAATACAGAAAAACATGAACATGTATTTCAGTCGAGGGCCGTGAGCGACCTCTTCCCAGCAACCATGTAAATCTGAGCTGGAGGACTGCAGGACATCTTTTTAGTCTCATAGGAACCGCACATATTTGTGATAATTCCAATTGTGTCTCACTAAATGAAACGCTGCTACAAAAACTGTCAAAACCTATTTCATCATGAAGCTTCCTTTGAGTATTTTTTTCTGAACAACCAAACACTTCCTGGACCCTTCAGGAAACGGATCATTCAAACGCAACAAAACGCGAGGGGGAAGGAGAAAGGCAAGGAATAAAAGTTTGAAACAAAGTCTTTTATTTTCTCTTCTCTCAGTTTAGTGTTTAGTTACGCCCTTATGGCAGTAAAAACTGTCATCTAATCATATCCTTACACAGCCTTAAGTGCCATATACGCCCATACCAGCATGGAAAGCAGAGCTTTCTGTGGATTAAAACGGATATGAGGTTATTTTTGTGCGATCCATGATTGCATGAGGCACTCCCATTCAGACTTAGTGTGATGACTGAAGGGGTGAGCTAATATGGCACAGTGGCGCTGCGAAAGAGTGTAAATCCATCCGCAGTGGATCCTGCCCTTTGAATATAAAGTAAAATGTTTGGTTCTTGTTCCTTTAAATCTGTCGATGTTTAAAAAATGTATGGATCAAATAGATAATTCAACATCATTGGCAAACTGAATGATTTGAAACACTTGAATCCGTCGAAGCGTCTTACATGAATGGCAGCACATATGAGGCCAAATCTATAGTGATAGTTACACATTGTTTCCAAGGTTTTTTGCTCCATATCCTGAATTCAAGCTGCTCATGACAATAAAATGAAAATACGTTGGATTAAAGAAAGAATTTGATTTGCGTATGTTTCAAAGACAATAAAGTGAGACCTAAATCTCCTGCAGTAAGATAGATAGAAGCAGCAGTAGCACATTGTGTGATCCGACATGTCCTTCTCACATTTTAACTGGTATTATTAGAGAGCTTGACAGGGCTGGTTTGGCCCTGGCAAGACACGTTGGACACACTGCAGAAAGATCAGAGAGAAGACAAGGGAAATGCTTTAACGCCTCTGGAACACCGAGGAGGAGATGGGAATTACTGCTGAATTAAGCACCACTTTGATTGGATACTGATTGACCGATGGTTGGCAAAACATGAAAGAATGACCTTGAATTCTCCAAAGCGAGTATGGATTGGCACACAGCATCTCTCCCTCTCTTCTCCCTCTTCCACTCTTTCAAACACACAAGCGTGCACACACACACACACACACACCCCGGGCACACTCCGACAGGAACACACACGCCACATGCAACACATACATGGGTGTCCACACACACACACACATACACACATACACAAGAGTGTTCCCTCTCTGCTTTTTCGGGGGGGAAATTAGCACACTGTCACGTACGACGAGCCAGAGTCGAGAGAGCAACTTCAAAGTACGGCAGATGCAGGGACAGCGCCCGCTGAATACATTTTCTGGCCACCAGTCGATCTGCCCTCGGGCTAAGAATGTGGCGGTTCGCATCTCTCCTGACCCCTCATCAACTTACAGTTAAAACCAATCCCACTCCAAGTGTGCGGACGTGGAGGGAAGGGAGATGGGAGCCTTTTTTTTTTATACTAATGTTGCCGGTAGAAGGAAATGAACTCTTATCTTATACGCTCAATTGTCAGATTTTCACAGCGAGCAAAAGTAGAGCAGCTTTGATGAATTAATCAGAGTAAGTGGGGGGCTTCGTACCGACACAGAACACCTGGAATTGTGATTCAGTAAATATACATATGTAATCATTACGTTGTTTCCAAAGCAAAGCTGAATGCGATCAAAAACATTGTTTTGTTTTTGTGCCTGCGGCCATTTTGTAACAATAGGCTTCCCTTTATTTCTGAATTGGTGCCTTTCTCACTTTAGATTAAACCATTTCAGATACACTCAATCTCTTTTTTTTTCACATTTATCACAAAAGTGTTATATCTCACTGTGCTGTTACAGCTTACTGTGAACAACAGTGTACTTACTGCATGCCGATGGTGCTTTAGCACACTGCTGAAACTTGTGTTTGTGTGAGAAATGTCAGTATTGAGGAGATATTCCTCTTCGGCAACTGCTGCATGTCATTATTAATTTTCAGTGTTGACTTGTTTTAATATTTGATTTCTTTATTAATCATTCATACGGCTATGGTGCATGAGCACTGCATGATTGTAATTACACATGCTGGGACGTGCACATTTCACTGCATCTCTGATATGTTATATGGTCAAAATAAAGGATTGCATCATAAATATGGACGCACAACTTGTCCCTGCATCATTTGCCGAATGCATTCTCTGCATACCGTATTGCCCAAAAGCAATGACGTATGGCCCCGAGGGCAATTATTTACCTATGCGTACACGTGAGTACAAACATTTGTTTCACTGTGCACAATACAGCCACTACCCATAACCACAATGCAATTCACAAAAGATGCAATATGCAAATACAGTAGGTGTATTTCACAGAATACGAATAGACACACTAGCTCACACACACACACACACACACACAAACACCCAGGAGGAGTGTGGACCTAATGAGGCCCGTGGAGACACTGCTGAATTGTCAGTCAAACCTCAGCTTGCTGACGTGCAGTCGACAACATCAATGACTTCTTTTCTCAGACGGGGGAAGCCTGTCCAATCGCATCAGATGTGGAGAGAAGTCTGAGGTCCATTGGACTCGGACTGAGACGACGGGAAGAAATGTTCTAAAAGGGCTTCGGGGAAGCGAGAGCAGCAGCCTACTTATGTGTGATACCAACCTCTAAAACTTTTGATGCTTTGTAGGAGCAAACATTTACTTTGTCAACATTATCATTTGTGTGCAGGTTAGTTACAACTTAAGGTTAGTTGCAAAGTTTCAAAAAGTTGCCACCTCTCCTTCCAAGACGCTTGTGAAAAAAACAGGTCTCCAATCCTGTCCCTCAAAGAACCAACGAGTATGAGTCAGAGGGAGAGAAAAAAAGAGAGGCTTGTCCTGTCACAAGAGTTCTGTATGTTTAGAGGCGTGTTGCTTCACAGCCAGTACAGTTGTGCCATAATGAGCCAATACTCATCCCAGGTGTTTTTGAGCTTTGTCTTTCCCAGCGTAGTGTTTTAGGACAAGCCGCCGTGCAATTTGCACGGCAGCTTGTAATTATGACTTTCTCACTAAATCCGGGTCTGTTATTTTCACACAGACGGAGGCAGTGTGGTCTCTCGCCCTGAACAATGCTGGAGATATCAGCTGCTGCAGGATGGACTGCAGCTCAAGTTTATTTAAACAACGGAAACACACAAGTTGGGTTCCAACCGCACAGGAAACATTCACTTTTCTATATCTATTCCATTACAGTACTATTAATAATAAATAAATAATAAAATAATATTAATAATACATTGTTTTTTATTATTCTTATTATTTTTTATGCTTATTTTTTTTAAAATTTAAAATAAATGAATAAATAAAATAAAAATATATAATATTGAATAGGAAGGATTTTCCATTTTACTGTATTGCTCCATGCACAGAGCTCCCTCACACCGCTGCGTGGTGCGCTGGCCGGGTGGAGGGGAAGGACACATGGCGGTGAATGAAGTGTCGGTTTTCACCTCTGACTCCTCCCCTACGGACGAGCTGCGCTTTTCTTCCACTTGAACAACCAAGTAGTTTTTCAGGGCGCATTCCCCGGCAGCAATGTGGAGGGAAAGGGCGACGGCGTCCAGTTGAACGTTTTTATACACGTTTGTGATCCAGCTCTGTAGCTGCGGGGTTTTTTTTTGGAAGCGTTTTTAATTCGTTTTAAAACACCGATCGCTGGTTCTTCACAAGGAAAAAAAAAGAGTAAGCGAGCGAGAAGTGAGGAAAAAACTGCAGCCTGAACGTCTCGTGTGTGTGTGTTTTTTTTTTTTAGAAGAAGAAGAAGAAAAGAAAAAACGCGAACCATTGTTTCCTCACACATGGATACTAGGAGATGAAAGCGGACGTGGATCCGGCTGTTGAGTAAAAATCCTCTCGCTCGACTGGACTGTAGTTTGTGTGGTTTCCGGGGCTCTTGTAGCAGGAGGAGACGCTCCGCGCAACAAGGACGCGCGCACAGGGGGCCACAAGTTGTCCGCGCGCGCTGCGACGGAGACCAAAACTTTGCCAAGTTTTCTCCGCGCATCCGGTCGCCGACGCCAAACATCCATCAATATTTCGTAGCTGCGTCGTAACTTTAACTGTGGATTATTACCGCGAGGCTCGTCATGGACCGCAGGAGCACGTTCAGAGGATGATAAGGGTTTCTTCAGACATGAACTATTTCTTGTAGTTGGTTTCTTGCTGCAGCGACGCGTTTGGACTGCACTGATCTTTAAAAAAAAGTTAGTTTGTTTATTGCCAGCTGTTTTTTTTCCTTTTCTTTCTACCACCTCGAAAATTATCTATTCTGCAAAGATGCCACAGTTGAACGGAGGCGGTGGGGATGATTTGGGGGCCAACGATGAAATGATATCTTTCAAAGACGAAGGCGAGCAGGAGGAGAAGATATCGGAGAACGTGTCAGCGGACAGGGATTTGGATGATGTGAAGTCCTCCTTAGTGAACGAGTCCGAAAACAACAGCAGCTCGTCCGACTCGGAGGTAAGGACAGCCACGATGTGCAGACCGACTCAAAACACCATTTAATGCCGTTTCAAAGTGTTCATTAGTTTCTCCCCCCTCCGTGTGTGTGTGTGTGTGTGTGTGCGTGCGCGCTTTTCTCCCCCTTGTCAGCAAGCGGAGAGGCGCCCCCAAACCAGACCCGACTCAGAAAGTTACGAGAAAGCGAGAGACTACTTCAACGAAGGTAACGCATTCAACACGGTTCGGCCGTCGTGTCGTCGTCCCCCCCCCCCCTCGCTCCGTGTCTCCGTGCCCAACCCCCCGGCTTTTTTTCTCTCCCTCCCGCAGCCCTGAGGAGACAGCAAGATGGTGGCTTCTTTAAGAGTCCCCACTACCCCGGCTACCCGTTCCTCATGATCCCAGACCTCTCCAACCCCTACCTATCCAACGGGTCGCTGTCTCCGAGCGCAAGGACGGTGAGTGTCCGAGCAGATGTGTTTGCTCTTTGCTCTTTCTCCCCCTCCCTCCCCCCACACCACAATACCCCCCCCCCCCCCCTCTCTCTCTCTCGTTTCGATCGCGCTCTGCAAAAAAAACTTTGGCCGTGCGTAAAAGTTCCTTGTGCACTTCCAGACCGCCATATTCCCTCCGAGTGGCCTCTCAAGGAGTACTAACTACTTCTTTGTTCCTTTTTTTGGGGGGGGGGGGGGATGGGGTACATTTCTCCGTGCCAACCCCTCCTCGAAAGGAGTCGCGTTTGACTATATTTCATTCGGATCAAAGTTCACACCGATCACTTTTGGCTTTTTGAATGGTTTGTGGTCTCTGAATGTCGGAAATGCTGCAATACCCCTGCTGCACATTAGCTATGTATACATGTATAGTAGTAAACTTAAATCGGTGCCTTAACTTCCTCTAAAATGTGTTTTATAATTACAGCGCATTTTTAGGTTTGTCTTTCCTTTTGTGGTTGTGTTGACCTCTGACCTCAGGGAAAACTAAAGACAAGGAACATTGCGTGCCTTTGACCCGCTTTGCAAAAAAAATTCTGCAGAAAATTGTGTAAAAAGGTGTTCCTGTGGTCATATCCCCCGTGACAACAATGTAATACCTCACTTTGACACACATGGGGAGGCATTTCACTGCAATGTTCATGACAGCTGTCCAGAGAAACAAAAAGTCTAGATTTGTTGCTGACAGTTGTTGATGAGGAGTTCACATTCACCTCATTTGTCCAGGAAACTTTGTACTGCAGTTATTGTTGCATTGGTTTTATCCAGTATACACAATAGAACATGCCTTAACAGCATGTTAATAAGGCATAGAGACTGTATAATAATTACATTCTAGTTAGCGATGCTGCAAACATGACTAATTAATCCACATAAGAAAGGCAATGATTATAAAAAAAACCCCACTAAAGTCAAAGAATTTGTGATCAGTAATGAACACAACAATTTTAAACCAGCATTGCAATTTTTTAATCCATTTAAACGGCCGAATTTGGAAGAGTAACCTGTGAAACTATGCAAACTTTCTTGAAATAATCCCTGTTGGATAGCTGTGTTCGTCTGAGTTTGTCCCCCCGCCCGCCCCCAACCATGTCACACCCCCCCCCCCAAAAAACAAGTACTTTCGTTAAAGCCTGGCAGGCATCGGACTGAAAAGAACCCCCCACCCCCTTCCTTTTCTGTCTCCTTTTCACTGTTCCAGGCCCACTCCCTCCCTCTACCTTCCATTCAATTAGAAAGGCGTTAGTTGACCATTGTTATTCTGAGCAGTCTTGATGGCTTCATTGGAGGTCTCCATTGGGGCTCATTAACTAAAAGGCCGCTCTGCTCAGACAAGGTGATACATACCAGCGTGCAGATCGTCTATCTTGTTGCTTTTGGCCACCGGAGTCTCGTAGGAATCGTAGTAAGAGCTAAACATGCAGGAATGCTCCACAGTGTTTTGTTCTTTTTGTTAAGCACGGTTAGCATGAAACTTTGTTGGAGCTATTTGGTGAATTCAAGGAAGAATTTAAGTCTTAAGTCATTTTAGCGGCTTATTATGTAGCCTCTGCTTTGTCGTGTCTTGTTCCTCTGGTATGAAAGCCTCTCAATCCGCCTGTTTATGTCCAGCGAAGCAAAGTCGGAAAAAAATAAAAATAAAAGACGGTTTCCTTGTTACTTAAGACAAAGTGGCAAATAATTGTAGAGGATTTGAAATTCAGAGGTATAATCCCCCATATTAGAAAAAGAAAAGAATGAGGTCAATGGGGCAGAGTGAGCTGACGGTGTCAATCATCAGCGTGGCAGAAAACATGCAGGCGGACAATAGCTGGCATACTTAGCAGGCGTCTCGAGGTCCTCCGCGTTACTCATGGCTTAGTGGGAACGCACTGAATTTGATTGATGGGAGGTTCGGTTTAGCGCCATTTTAGACCTGCATTCCCAGCGTTTGGTGTGTTTACACGTTAACTCTGATATAGTTTAAGCATTTCTTATGCATCAACCTTCTGAGGAAAATGCTGATTGGCTGGCGGGATTAAAATGTGCCTGTAGGATAACCGAATATGTGTTGTAACCTCTCAAACGGCAACGCCCCTCTTTTATAGCGGGTGTCTCAAAAGTCCAATTGGCACTGACAGATTTATTATTTAGGTGTCATGTGGCTTGTGGCCCCTTTACTTCAGCTGGGTGTGACGCGTTTAAGTTATGGCTCTCTGGCAGATCATGTGACTAACACCAGGCCGCTTTTATTTCCGCGTTCCATTTATTTTCTTTTTTTTATAGCTGTGAGCGTCATGTATTTTGGTAATTAAGGATAGAACAACGCGTGTGAGGCATTCTGTTTACGTCTCCTCAGACCCGGCCATCATCTTTTTTTTTCTTCCCGCCCCCTTCTTGCTTCTTTC
Source organism: Gasterosteus aculeatus (assembly GCF_964276395.1). NCBI lineage: Eukaryota > Metazoa > Chordata > Actinopteri > Perciformes > Gasterosteidae > Gasterosteus > Gasterosteus aculeatus. Next base: position 14,164,036 of record NC_135701.1, read on the forward strand.
TCATAACGAAGCCATCTCAAGTAACGGATATATTCTGCACATATCAGCATTTTAAAAGAGCACACTGCTCAACAATATACACGAGATGTTGCTCAAGAGTCTCCCTGCAGTGATTCACCCTCTAATGTGCAACGCGATGACGGATTTGGGGCCCAAACTTTTTAAATTTGGATGTGGCAACCCTATCGTGAGCAATGAGAGACAGGCCTACATGGGATCAGCACAGAGTTCCCCTGGGGGCCAAGCATAACTGATTTAAAGCCTGCTCGGAGCTGACATTCTGCTGTAATCCACTGAGAGCCGAGGAGGAGGTTTTTATGTTTGCAGAGATGTTACACCAAACCCCCCCCCCCCCCCCCCCCCCCCCCCATCCCCGGACGGCCCGACGAATCCAGTTCATTGTTTGTCAATTCATTGATGTGATTATTGCTGCATTGTTCCCGTGGTGACAGACTAGTTGCCACATCTAATTGGCGAGCAAACACGGCGCTCGACGCCACCTATTGTCAGCTTCATCAGCAGTTTAAGATAACTCAGATAGCACATCGTCATCATCACCGTCACTGCGGAGTGAAATGCCTCTTGTGTGTGAGAGGTGGCACGTAAGCGAGAGCGAGGTTAGCCGCTCAAATATATCTTCATCAAATACGCAGTGGGACTCTCCAGCTCCGGGGCACGATTGTTGAAAAGAAAAATAGTTTGAGATATGAAGTGGGAGCCTGTATGAGTCTGAACATGTCTGCGGCCACGATTGCACGCCTCTCTGACTTCTTTCTTTCCATTTCTTTCTCCCGATTTCGGTGCTTGAATATGTTCGCACAAAGAAAAAGTCAACACAGACATTGTCCCTGTGGATAAAGGGGCCTCTCCCTGCATAAGCAAACGCTGTTTGTGCCGAGGTGTCTTTTCATCAGGTGGCTCGCTTGGCGTTGGGCTCACCTTGCACGTGTGTGTGTGTGTGTGTGCACGCATGCATCCATGTGGCGGCCTTGTGTGTGTAAAGTCTGAGTGGTGGGGGGAGGGGGAGGGAGGGGGCGGGTTGTTCAGGTGAGGCTGTGTGGATATTTTGCAACAGAGGGAACAGTGTGCAACGGGCTCACGTCGGACAACCCTCAGTGTTATATTCCTGGATGTTAGTGCACAAATATTTTTTCAACCAAGCGCTGTGTCAACAGACTGAACATTTCTGACTAGGTTTTTTTAAAGTTTAAAAAAAATGTTTTTTCCTTTAAAGGCAAACACATCTGCATAAATCCAGTGGCCCTGTACAATTAAAAACAGGTCACAAAGAAAAGCCCCCGCAGCTTTGTGTAACTTCTCTAATGAACTCGGTGCTACGTCTTGAGAAAATTAAACGAGACATTTTGAAATATTCATTTAGTTTGAGGTGTTTGGACTGATGTCGCTGGTACATTTCAAATGAGAGGCATTTGAATGGAAAATTGTTGCATATTTTTAACAATTGCGTGTTTTAGTCACTTTGATCACTAATCACTTTGAATAAAATAAATTGAAACCTGTGCAAGATCAGAATATTGCTTTAGTGGATCCACAAATAACCTACAGGAGCATCTTATTTTTTAAACGGAGGCTGCTCACATTGACTTCCTAACATCCCATGTATAGATCTGCGTGAAATGGTGTCAGTCCTGGTTCTGCATCCTTCCCTCTCTGGTCTCTGTGGAAAGCATGAGCTGGCGTCAATTCCTCCCACTACCCCTTCCTCTGCTGGTTCACTACCTAAACCCGCCCGCCCGACATTAGAAATTCTGTTTATAGAGCTCTCTGGCTTCTCGATCGCGGGGCCCATCAGGAGCCTCTCAGCACCCTTTGAGAAAAGGATAAGCAACATCTCCCCTCTCCAGCCCCAGACGCCCCATGTTCAGTGACATCAATGAATCCTTTTGATGTGCCAACATGAATATGTGTGCAAATGTGTTTTTATCAATTCATGTGTTTTTCCCGTTCACCACGTCAGGCCACAGCTACAGTGCGGTTTGGTTACATTGCTTTCCCCTGTGTGGATTTAAGCAAACTCGTATTGAGAGTACTCAATATCCAAAAGGTGAACATAGACTCCACCTGAATTAAATCCAAAAGCGGTGCTTTTTCCTTTTGGCTTTAAAAACCAGGAGATTGGGGGAGTTGGTGTGGAAGCAATGGAAATACAAAGCGTGCTATCGCCACTCCTTCACAGCTGCTCACTATCAAAAAAAGTACAACTTTTTTTTTGCCACAAATTGAAGCTCTGGGAGATGTGGGAGTGTCACATGAATACCAGCGTGGTCGTGTCTGTTCTGAGGTCTTAACATGGCGTTCGCAGGGGGGGGGCCTCTGGATTTTTCTGGAGAGCAGTCAGACTCTCCTCAGGTGACCACAGCCCTGAAACTATTTGTGGTAAAAACCATCCCCCCCGACCATAGAATCATTTTCTCACTGACTCATCCAGTATAATCCTGTTTATCCAAATGTGGGCCTGTTGTAGCCTTTCCCGTTTTTATGTCTGGTCAGCATATCATGCGGTTTTAATATATTATGATGTTTCGGTCTGTTAGTCGGACTATCGGGCTATTTGGAGACATTATGGCAACATCCAGTGATCATATTGTTCTATTGACTAATTCTTTAATAATTTTGGCTGTTAAATAGCTGTAAGATATATCGACTATAGCGATGCATTCACATGGCTTGTTTTGTCTTACCAAAAGTCAGTCATGGCCTATATAGTGTAAAAAACAACAACAGCGTAACATAATTGTTAATCGAAAAGTTACTAATCAATTTTCTGTCAATCAATTTTACCCTTCTAAAAGGCAATGTTTAAATAATCCCATCAGATGAACTGATACTCTAAACAGTCCCCATCCAACTGATAGGCGGGTGTGGGGGGGCCGTCCCACATAAAGTGTACGGAGCCGTCTCGTAGCCATAACCATTACTGTTTAGCACACATAAAGAAATGTTTTCCTTCTGTAATTGTACCTTAAACGCTTGACTCCATGCTAATAAAACGTGATTGGACAGCAGGAAGAAAAAGGAAAAAGCTCTAAACAGGGTTTCATCAGTCTGGTATTCCAAGCAGCTGTTTTCAGTTTAAGCACTGCAGGCAGCAGGATAGAGAGGGGGGAGCGGTGTGAGGGTGGAGGGGGGTGGATGGGGGGGCAGTCAGGAGGAGAGATTGTTGATGAGATGTGGTGGTGGGAGCTTAAACCGGGGCAGATACGGGTCCTGCTATCCCTTTGCCTGTTATCCCGAGGTGGGCCGGGTTCCAGACCTTGAGGCACTCACTTATCTGAGGGATCCTGTCTCCCACAGAGCGCAGTTTCTCCTCCGCGGACCACAATGCTTTGCCATTGCCTCACAGTCACAGACCAATCAGCAAACAGCAGGAGGCGATCAGATCATGCACATGTTGCATCAGCGCTGCTAAGATTTCCATCACGCTTCACTTCTGTTCGCCTACAGATCTGCCCCCCCCCCCCCCTTGCAGCGGGTCTGCTAAAGGCCGTGTCACACAGTATGTGCCTGGTTTCATACTAAATTAAGAAGTGAATGGATATCCGTCCAGGATGAGGTTAGGTGAAGATGAGCAGAGCAGCTGTTCTTCTGGTCGAGGTAGTAAATCAGTTTGGCTGCTTCCCACTGAGTCTGTCGCTGTAATGGTGAATTAAAGGCCGGACTGCGGGGATGGGGGGGAGTTGGGGGGAGTTGGGGTGGGGGGCTCACGTCCTGTGACGGACGCACGTCACGTCAACACTTTGCACCTGTGTAAGCACGCGACCTACCGCACGTAGAACTCAACCCCTCTCTGGTTGCTTTGGGTGGTCTGAATGGATGTACATTATTATAATCTCTACGTCGCGGCATCAATCTGTTTTCTGCACAAAAATAGAGATTAAAACCTGCACATCCTGTAAATTAACAGCTGTGACTGATGGCGTAACCGACATCTGTAATACGAATTTATCTGTGGCTCGAAAAACACACAAGTAATGGATTGTATGTTTGACTACATAAATCTCAAACGGAGCCACAGGGAACGTTCCACGTTTGAATACATTTATGTAACCGGGACACATGCTGCTATTGGGTTACTATCACTAACTTATTGTGTGAAATACGAGCGGAAGAAATGAGCCATTCTACGCCAACATTTTACTATTGTGTTAGTTAATTCTCTTTCTCCTGTATAAAATCACAAAAAGTATAGATCTGAATTTCATAGGCCGCAAAATCATAATTTACCTAATTGTAGATAATATGTTTGTTTGTTAAATAACCAACTAGTTGCCATGGCGTCATGAGTTTTTTTTTTTCTTCATTCTTATTAACCATTTTCAGATCAGATTCAATTATTTTGGGTCAGGCATTATTATAATATATGAATGAAACAATCATTAATTGTTCATGAAATATCATACAATTCATACTAATATTGATAAGAAGGTAACCTTTGGGTGCCCCGTGCTTTCCCCAGTTACCCTCCTAAACCAATTGTACTGGTTAAGAAGTCACAATGTTCTGTGGAGCCACAAATTCAATTAAAGCCGAGCAAAGACACAAGTCATCCAAAATGTGTAGTCTCCTTATCTGCAACCAGACTTGTGGATCCTGTTAGTGTAAACTAGCAGCAGAAAAACATCTGACATTTGACATTGGCCACACAATATCACCCTTTTCTGACCTTATCTGCTCAATTTAAAATGATGAGGTAATGTAATGGGGATCACATATGAGTAATGGCGGTTTCAGCCCTTGTGTTCCTCAGACACAAGACACTCTGTTGCTAAAAAAGGGATTCCCCCTGTGCCTCCCTTTAGATGATCAGCACCACTTGCTCGGCGATTTAATCATTGGACATACTCAGGTTGGCCTCCCCTTCTATAAAATGCGTACTAGCATGAGAGGAATCTTGTGTCGGGTGGCGATGGACGTAGGAGGGATGGACGGCAGTTCCACATCCTCCGCCGACATAATCCTTCTCCCATTTACACGGCAAAATACCAGATCCCCCACACATGTGACTGACTTATTCGCTTCAAATATAGAGCAGCAACATGAGGGAAGAAAAAAAAATCGAAAAGATCTAATCAGCCCTATATGACGTGGAGTAGGCCAAGGAGCCCTTTTGTTTGATTCGTACATGGGTTGGAGGGGCTGGCTATTGGAAATCCCTGAAGCAGGCTTTAGGGGCAGGTCTGATTCTCGTGTGAAATGGGGAGGCTCTATAGCTCTCGGCTGACTTGACTGGGGCTGTATGGGTGTGTTGGCAGGGGGAGCGCCGGTCATGAATAGGGTCTTTGACTACCTCAGACTTGCCCTGAAAGGCAGGACAAAGACCCTAGGGCAACGGCTTAGAGCCTCACAGCTGAGCTACAGAATGCTTGGCCCAGGCTTCCTCCCTTCTTGCCTGATTTAAATACTACAGTGGCTTTCAGCATTCTGGCGACGGAGGCTCGCATTCAGCGCCGCACATTTACCATCAACTTTTCTCTCTGTTTTTGTTTACAGTACACCAACGGCAGAACTGTTTACGTAATCCTTTGTGTAGAATCCTTCAGAGGTGCTGGTGAATATGCATCAGTGACTCTCTTAAAACCCGCCCGAAGATTAGCTTCATGTTGTTCGTATTAAGGAGAATCTATTTGGATGAAGACTAACCGCTGGCATATGTGTGCATCCGCTCTAATCACAACTCGGAGACGCTAATCAGGGACACTTTTCTGCTTATCTTTGTGCAAGGCGGAGATGTTGGCGAGTAAACAAGGACGAAACTCGGTGCACACACCTCTTAATTGCTTGATTATTTTCGACGGATCCGCTCGACTCGTCAGCGTCGACATTTGCAGAGGCGGAATAAAAAGCCATAAATCTTTTCTGCGGAGTTAATGGGGTTATTTGAGTCCTGTCCAGACACTCTCTCCCCACAGAGTGTCTAGTTTCAGATGTCACTCAGAGCTTTGTTTGCCCCCCAGGGTGAAGGGTTAGAGGTCAAGGTTCAGGGCCAGTTGGCTGAGTGGCCACAAAAGCCCGGTCTTCCCCACGGCACATCCGATCCCTCCTTCCACACCAGCCTGCAGCTACAATGAAGGGATCAGTTTGCAACATTCGTCCTTTCTTAAACTAATATGAAATAAAATTTGACTTATGTCGAGAGTTAGATTATAGGCTTTATTCCTCACAGCGAGGTCACAATAAAAGTGTATTTTCTTTACTGCTCCAACATTTCTACTCAGTGGAAAGTTGTGTAATTATTCAGTTACAGTTTTGGGAATTGTGCATTTAGTGCCCGGCTACTGTGTAAGCCCACGATCACCGTAGAACAAATTCTTTAATCACTGTTAGTTGCATGTTTTATGAATGTATGTTTCTGAGATTTCTGCACGGACCTTTACTCCGTCTGCTTCTGGCAAATTTAACAATCAAGAATGACACCTCAGCAAAATTTCACACCAAAAAAAGGGTTCTGTTTCTTTGTTTCAAACACCTCTAAAAACCCAACCTCATCGGCCCCCCACCCAAAAACTCAACCCCCCCCCACCACCACCCATCACCACCACCCAAACATGTCCTCTAGCCAGGTTTATTATGCCGTTTCACGCAGACCAAAATTGCAGCTGCATGGAGAACAATCTGGAGCACATTAGCCCAGGCGCTGTGATTTATAAATTGTTTCTCAGGCCATAAATCCCTGCTGTAATTGTGCACAAGCACCCCACTCTTTCTCCAGTAACTCCCCCTTCATTCTCTCTCTCGTTCTCTTTCTCCCTCAGTCTCTCCCTCTTTCTCTGCAGAGCAGCTTGGGTTAATACTAATTGTTTGCAGAAGTGTGCAGTTTGGATTGAGTGGGAGTTTGTTGCATTGTGGTGCAGATTTCGATCTCGCAGAAACGGCTCTTTTTGAAAGATAAACTTTTCCTGTTTTATTTTTTTCACGCCATCCGTAAACCTCTTCTGTCATGTGGTGTGAGCTTAGCGTCCAGAATGGGATGTGAGCATTTTGTCTTCTGCTCCATGTAGCTGTGGTTCATGCTCCGCATTCCTGAATACTGTGTAATTGTGAGGGGCCTCTCCTAAACTCTGTCCCTGGAAATTTGATATTTACAGCAGGCCCCGATCGTAATCACCTTGCCGTTCTCATTAGATTGTATTGAAATGGAAAGATAGCAGCAGCTGTATATGTTGTTTTAAATAGCCAATGTCCAGCTTTTCAGTTCTCAGTGGTCTTGTTAATGTTTTTTTAACTTTTAAAAGGGAAACAGCTCATATGAATCAATGTTGGCTCCTCTAAAGCATCTCACAAAATGTGTTAAAAGTATTTTGTATTATAATATCGCAACTCCTTTACAACCCCCAAAAACATATACGTCCTTAGTGAAATTGTATTTACGACGTGTAGAACAATCCCAGGATGTGAACAGGAATTTAATTTACAGCCAAACCTCATGATAAGCCTTATCTATAATCTGATCATCTTTATTTAGCACTCGCATGGGAATTAAGTCTGCAGATTGCAGGGAATGACTTTTACAAATGTGTCAAGGTGTAAAAAGTTTTACGGTGTAAAAAGATTTGGCGACATTCCAGACCTCCCTGCAGTCTGCTGACAATACACATTGCTAATCCTGGATATTATCACGGCACTGAGTAGTGCGCTTGGTTGCACAAGGCGTTTCTTTTCTTTATGTCAAATGAGATGTTCTGAACCCCAAATATGTTGTTGTCGTTGTTCTTCGTCTGATTTATTTGGATAGAAGAAAGAAAAAAAATACTGATTTTGCTTCTTGAACATTTTATTCAGCTGAAACTACGGTCGACGTGTATAGAAGACATTCTTTGTCTCTAAACGTCTACATAAACAATGTTGTTTCATTTTCAAACAGTCAGTTTCTGTGTCCCTTGCAGGACGGGGCCGAGCGGCGAGGCATACCTGTGGCATGTGAATGAGTGTGCATGTTTGGGTTGGACAGAGGGGGAAGGGCGGGCGGAGAGGAGACGCAGGGTAGAGTGAGTGGAGTTAGCGTCGGGGTGATGGGGATGTCAGGTAGTAAAAAGTGAGATGAGGCAGGGCCCCGGAGTCTGCGGGGGCCTGCAGATTTGCGCCTGCACTCGGCGAGGAAATACAGGACGCATCTGCAGGCAGCTGTGTGTGTGTGTGTATGTGTCGGGGGGGGGCTTCTGCTCAGGGCAGGGGGTTGGGGGTGTGGAGCTGGGTGGTAGTGTTGGGTGGTGGTGGTGCAGAGAGAGGAGGAGGAGGGGTGGTGGACTTGCGGAGTGAACACAATCAGCCCTCTGTTTTCATAAGACTTGTGGTATGTGAGAGCAGAAACAAATGTGTTTAATTTAGGAGCCTTTTTTTTTCTTCGCCCTCTTTCCTTCTCCACCAAACCCACTTATGCCCACCTCTGTCTTTCAAAACCGCCTTTTCCCCTTCAGGATGCCTCATCTGCCAATGTCTGCTGCTCTGAGGAAGTTTGAAACAAGAAACAATCACCCACTGTGCCCTGTCAGAAAAAAACAAACAACAACAAACTTTCAGACACACTTTTAGCAGACACACACAAATTTAAGCTTTCTAAATATTTATCTGCAGTTTCTAGAAAAAGAAAAGAAAAGTTTAAAAAAACGCATATATATATATATATGTTTTTGCAGCGAGTTTGCTGTGGTTACTGTGCTGTGGTATTTGTCCTGTGCTGCGTGCCTGCAGGGATTATTGCCTCCTAAAGGCCTTGGCATGAAACGCTGTGTTACATCGGTAACCAATGCTGTCTCCACTCAATTTGTGTTCGCTCATAAAGGAAAAATGCAGGTCTCACTTCTGTGTCATTGCCGTAAACTTGGACGCAAACACACCTACACTCAGACCCACACACACGCATTTCATCGAGCTTTGCTGTAAACATCCAGCCAACCTCTGGTAACCACCTTGTGTTCTGGAGTTAATTACCCAGATGTTTACGGCCGTGAATTTCAATGAAACGAGGCTACTCCCCAAACGATAATGAAGTGGTGTTCCTGTGTGACTGGACAAACAATGCCACAGGACATAGAATCTGTGACATTTGAGGTGTAGCCTGCCTCGACATCGGATCACAGTGACATTAAGCGTGAGCATTCTGTGCCCATTAAAGGCAGATCTCCCAGGTACGGAAACCACATAACTCACTGCACGTAATTGACTTGAATAGCTTCGCAGCCTCCTCTCAGTCTTTATGAGATGGCCTTACGCTTACCAGATGCATAATTATTTTCTCGTGTGTCTAATTATGCAGTGAGTTTTATATGACTCGCAGTTGTGCCGTGTAACAGTTACTCAGTTATTCCTACGTTTAACCTCAGCGAGGCTGGACTGTTCCCTCGCCCGATTTGAAGGAGCTGAAAGTGTGCGAGACAGAATGAGTAGAACAATAGCGGCTTCGTTTGGAGACTCACATGAGCTCTAAAGTCGTGGATACAGGAAGCAATAACTCAGGATCATGTCATGCACTAGGAAGAAGAAAAAAAAAGCTGAAACAAATAATTAGTGTTGCAAAAAGGCAAACTGCTGCTGAAGTCACAGCAGACTCATGGGGCAGAGTATTAAAGAAGCTCTTTTTGGGTGTGGGGGGGGGTTATCTTGGCCTTGGGTCGTGTTAATGCTCCTTTATTACTGAAACAGCAGTAAATTCACGCCCAGGACTTTTCTAATAAACCCAGTTTGCTGGCCACCTTGGCCTTGTACAGAACATGCATGATGCGGTCATGTGACACCCTTTGCTCGTTGAGTTTTTTAAAGATTGAGTATTGGAAAAAGTTTCCAGTAAATCTACACAGTAACAGCTAACAAGAATATAATTCCTACAATGAATCAACGACATACACAGTTTCTTCTCAGTGTCTTTCAGGGGCTACTGATATCCCATCCATGCTACACATAGACCACATATTTGGAGCTGCAGGCCGAGTGTGTGACCATCTTGGAAATCTTGGAAAAACCTTGTCGTTGTGTTGTTAGGACCTCCCTCGCGCTGCCTCCCCTCTTCACTCTCCTCTCTCCCTCTTTGCACTAATAGTTCTTTTGTGTACAAGAGCATGTTAAGAGGCCAATGAGCCTGGCCTTAATAGGCCACGTTGCCATAGAAACCCCAGCACTCTGGATGTCTGACCTTTGACCCAGTTTTTTTTACTAGCTGTGAATAAGAGTGCAGGACGACCAACCGGGTCACAATGGAGGCCCAGCAAACCGAGGGAGTGCCCCTGTCATAGTCACTTAACTTCATTCCTCTATGGGCTAATGGACACTTCAAATGTTGTAGCCGTTAGCGGTACGGCGTCTCCACTGCAGGACCAAAAACTTGTCAGGCCCAATTTGATGTAAAGAAACTTTAAATTGACATGTTCCTGATGTGGTTTTTATTCACACATCAGAAATCCAGGTCGTCTTTTTTTATGTTACTATTTGATTACTATAATGTTCCACCAATTACACACCCACCAAGACACATAGTAAGGAGTTTATTTCTATTTGTACCTTCTCTTAAGATTCAATTAATAACTTCCTCCCTGTCTTATCTACTTACTTCATAGTGGACCGGATAATAGGACATGGTCCCCATTCAGAAAAATCTGCAGCGGCACAGTAGTGCATTGTGGGTCCGACCAGCTGAGCTGCTTGTCGTTTCCCCATCAATTACACACTAATTAGCACAATGACTGCCGAAGTTTGCTTAAGAATTGTCAATGTAATTGCCTCTAATGTTGGTAAACAATGATTCTTAATGCAAACTCTGAGACAAGGCGGGGGCTACTTATCCCGTCGCCTTTGTTGTAGGAGCTTTAATTGTGTTTCATGCATAGATCAGGTTGAGGTGTCAATGGCCCTGCAGGAGCAGGTGATATAAGTAGAGCAAACCGGGGAGGGACTGTTGTGCAGGGGGCCTGACAGGGCCATTGTCTGAAGTTGCTGTTCATATGGGCAAGGGACGGTAATTAACACCTCAGCCGAACAGCAAGCTGTGCGGCCCATTTGTTTTCTGTTGGGGGGTAAAAGAAAACAATGGGGAGGGGGTCTCTCCACACAGTAGGTGATTGACATTATCTGCCGGAGCGATCTGTCGAGGCATTCCTGCCTGCTCTGCTATTCAACACAAGCCAGGCCGGGCCATTTCACAAGCGTCTGAGCGGCCACTTTATACATATTGACTCTTTTATTTGTTGTTTGACTTACTCGGACTGTTTGCTTTCGACTTGTTGAGTTGACGCAATTCAGCATGAGATGCAATAACATATCGTTGGTTTGAGATGGGAATCTTTAATATGCATATCCGCTGTTTTCCAGAATCAAGAAAAAGTTTAAAGCACATTCTTTTGTAGTTTTTTACTTGTAATGTAATTCCACGGTAATATTATTTTTTGGATTTTGCGGGCCCTGAAGTCGACAGACAGTAGCTAAAGTTTGGGATTTTTTTTTTTTCAGTCCCCTTGGCAGAGCGTCTGACTTAGTTTGAAAGCGAATGTCCAGACATTCGCTTTCAAGAGGCATCTGAGAAGAGGCAGATGCCTCCTCTCCGTGCTCTGATGTTGGCCCGCAGTACAGCACCACACACACTTCAGAGATGACAAAGAACTCTTGGCTGTGTTTTCCTTCGCTCTGTGAGAGCGATGTAACAATTAGAACCCAGCTCTGGCAGGCAACGTGCCCCAGAGCATATGTTGTATTCTCTCTGTTCAAAAAACCAAAGGGCTCCAGTGCAGCCTTTTTGGAAAATTTCAGTGGCATCGCTGCCACCTTTGTTGCATCTGGGTCCCCGTAAAAGTAGCACATTCTACTGATGTCTATTCTGAGTGTTGGAGGCAGCAAGGAGGGCTGGAAGACAATTAGAGAGCTGTGAAAATGGATCAGCTAAACTTCACTTTAGTCACACATTTCTTTCAGTAGTCTGTCCGAGTATTTACCAGAGCTTCCAGCTCCCGCGACGAAACCGACGTTGCTATGCACCCGGCCATATGTGCGGATTAGTTTCTTCTAAAATAAGGGCACGTGTAAAGCGTCGCTAAATGTCCTGCAGTAGCATTAACGATAGTGTATCTCCTGCCTTGACCTTTTTTTGTTGTTTTTTACAACCATTTAATATCACGCGTCCAAACCATTTGAATCATTCATTTGGCGGTCATTCGTTTGTCCATACCTTTTTTTTCTTACTCTTCCCTTGTGGTCTCACTGAGAATTTCTTTGCTGAGAAACATGGCCCACAAGCCTTTTGTTTCCCCTGAAACAACTCACAGACCCAAACACACCCTTCCCCCCCCCCCCTCTCTCTCCCTCTCTCCCCCTCTCATGTGTCGGTGGGCTGGAGCTAATGTGACAGTGTGCGGATGGCATTACCTGCTGGGATGTTTCAGCGTTAGTGTGTGAACAGTTGCTCCATAAGGGCATGCTGGCAATTAAAAGAAAAGTTTAAAAAAGAATAAGCAAAAGTGCCCGTGGGCATATTCCTCGGTCCTGGCAGAAGCTGTCAAATGAGGGATGGATTGGGTGGGAGAGCCCGGGTGGGCACGGCAGGGCAGGACCAAACGCTCACAATAGCGCAGGTTTCACTGGTGGAAGGACTCATGATTGACATAGATTAGACAGAGAAAACTGCATTGTTTTCAGATTTTTTTTTTTCCCCCTTTTCCTCCGGAGAGCGGCATTCATTAGGCGCCGTGCACACAGCAGAGTAAAGTTTCAATAGCAGCCTCAAAAGCAACTGCCTCCTGACAGTTGTATGGACTTGGGCCCATTAGTTGGGAACTTAGGATTCAGCCTTGAGCAGTATAGTGAAAACGAGAGAGGGCTGATGTCAACTCCAAGAATTTCCCCCCTTTTTCGAAGGGAAAAAGGGTCCCCCCCCTCTTCCCCCCCCGTCCGCCTCGGTCTCTGTTGGACCCCAGCTGTCAGGAAACAATACCCTGTGCCTGCTCCGACAAACTCATTCCTGAAAATGTTTTTTTTTCCCTCCTCTCCCCCCCCCACCCCCCCTCCTCCTGTTATAATGTCTTTTCCATTTTTAAACCACGGCCATCCAAGCTTCCTTCCTCCCTGCAAACCCTGAGTGATGAATGAAGTTTTAAAAATCAGAACCTGAACGCACGACTCCTCCGGTCCACTCGTTCCTCATCGTTCATCCTGCGACTGCTTAATGCGAGCACACAACGCTTTGGATGAATTCTTTAAACTGCTTTTTGTCGCTCATTTTTAAAATGCCTGATGCTATTTATTGTCTTCTGCGTTCGTCAGATGTTTGCTGTGGGCGGACACCAAACTGTTGAGCGCAATGCTATTTAAATAAAAATCACAGTTTACACTGTAGAACAGAAATAGAGGACGCATGAGAAGATTGTGTAATTGCAACGTCCAGACAGAATGTAAAACCCATGAAATGTTCCCGGCCTCGAAAGGCCTCTTTAATAATGTGCTATGATACCGTTATGTCTCTGCGCTACATGGGTCTAGATCAGCTACACCGAGTCTATGATACATTAAACCCTGTTAATTAATTTGAAATCGTACCAGTGCACTGAGAAAAGCCTCATGCATGACAAGCCGCTGTGTCCGGTATTTAAACTGATTCATAAACCAGATGGTTGAGCAGCGCTTTTTTTTGGAGCTCTGGCTCCATGCTATCTCCATTGCTGGAGGAGGAAAGTAAATGCAGAGCTTGTTGTATGAAGCAATAAATCCTAAAACCCCTCCGCGGGTGCACGTGCTGCAGCGGAGCAGCGGCGACGGAGCGACCGTCGGCACTACGGTGCAGGAAATCTTTGTTTTGCGAAGAAAAAAGCAAACACTTACACAACCCCTTTTGTGATAACTTTTTGATACATGCGTGTAAAGTAGTGATGCTGAATGCAGGAGGGACCGCCCCCCCCCACCCACCGGGGTCAAAAGGCCAAACCAATGGAGACGGCAGTGAGCTCGGAGTCTGCAGCTCAACCTCTGTGTGCCGCTCTGTAAACGGGGCTTCCTTCCAGCTGTCTCTTCCCACCCCCTCAGCGATGGGCGCACACAGCTGGGCTCTTGTTTTTCCTTGACAAACGGCAATTTCACAGTCCTCCACCAGTCCGTTGTGTTCACATCGCTCTCCCCGCTCAACGGCGTGCCAGAGATCCCTGTCTGACCGCGGTGTGGGTCTGCTACAGGTGTCTGCTCTCCGTGGGCTTGACGCCAATGCTTCCTACTTTCACATGCTCCTCAGCCCCCTTCGGTTGAGTAACAATAATGACCAGAGGGTTCAAAGCCCGTTGGATTTACTTTTTTTTATGCATACTGTTAATTCGTACGTATGTTTGTTGTTTTGGTTGCTGTGTATGATTTTCCTGCCGGATGTTTGGTTCTGTTTCATAATTCGGCTCCTTTCCTGTCACCCGCAGTACCTGCAGATGAAATGGCCTATTTTGGACGTTCCCGGATCTGCGGGACTAAAGGACTCCCGTTCTCCAACCCCGGGGCATTTAGTAAGTAGACACTGCAAACAAAAACTAATATTTTCTGTGTAAAAAGTGGGTTTAATAAAAGGGGATCATGGCTGATTGGGGAGGATTACACATTATAATGTAAATAACTGTGTGAACACCAGCAGTTTCCCCCCTCTGATTTCATGGCGCTAATAGGACGTTTCCTCCGGGCTACATTCTACGGGACATTAACTCAATTATCAAACAAATCATGTTAACTTACTTTCAGCTTTAATCAAACAATCACCACCATGTGCTAATTCCCAATAACAACGTTACAGTGTTTATGTAAAAGCCACTGGTTCCCATCCGCCCCCGCATAGCCTCCCCCACAACCTCCACAGCACCCGCAGGCAAAGCTCCTGAACACTCCGTGCCTGTGTTTTGCCACAAAAACTCCATAAATCTGTCATGTTCGAACCTCCCTGCCATTCTTGAACTTTCCCACACAGGTGTGAACTAGTCATGCCGGTGTCTCACCCTGGTTAGACAATGCGGGGCGTCGGCAGACCTGTTGGGCTTGTGGCCTCACAGAGGGATGTGCATCGGAGATTGAAAACATTAGATAACACCAGCCACTATTTGGCATCTCACCTGCTTGATTGTATCGGGACGTCATTTTGAGGAACGCGGAAAGTCACTGTCACCACGTTGGCGTGAGTAAAGCCGTTGAAACTCCGCCCCCTTTGACCTCGCGCTGGATGTGCTGGCTGGGTTTGTGGTGGGATCCGTTGGATCTCATAATCGCTCTGGTGCACATGATAAAGTCCTCAATGGGACATTGTTGTGATGGGACGGAGTTTGCCCGCGGGAATCCAGGACTGACTTAAGTCTCAATAAAAAAACAATTATATTTAGTTATTAGAATAACTGCTGACCTGGCAGTGACCTTGTAGATCTCTCTGTGAAACAGGGCGGCTACTGTGCGGCTATGTTTGGTTGCAGAAAACGGCGTTTGTTTAAACAACGTGTAATTTAACCAACTCAGGGAATTTACAATGCAGAGAGACAGAATCAACAGAGACGGTCAAAACAGTGTGAGCAATATTAGCAGTTGAATTAAAAAGGAAATGAAAGCACGTTGACTGAGGTCGTGTTCTCTGTTGCTTTTGTTCTGTCCTTCAGTGGCTGCTGCTACTTTTTATGTGGATCTGTCTCGGTACTTTTTTCTTTCTTCGCTTGGCCTTCATCTCTTTGAGCGTCATTTATCCAGAAAAGTCAATACAGAGAGAAACATTGTAGAAGAAGAGAATGTGAGGAATTCTTTTTTGTGGAATAATACGTGGCCTTCCCCTTTGTGTGCTAAATGTACGTTTATGCATTTGTTTCATGCATTAAATACATTTTAAATGCTTTTATTTATCCATCTTTAGATGCTTATATAGGTCTTATAATGGTGTCGGCATGGAGAAGGCTTCCTTTTATCTAGGTTTTAAATAACAGTCGATGATATTATTATCATTTTACTATTTATTGCACATATCTAATATATGTACAGTCCAAGGCTGCAGAATACAAATAAAACACTTGATTTGGCTGAAAAAGACTATGGGGTAACATTAATGTCTTAGAACTTGTGAAACACTCATTTTAAAGCGGTGTAAAAGGAAGGGAAGTGAGGGAAGTTCATACAAAGTGTATTATTCCCTTCCAGCATGTGGACTAAAAGAGGAAGTCCCCACGCTTGATAGGGCGACCTGTGAGTAGCGGGTCATTTGATTAGCGGTGGGAAACACCGATACCGGGCCCCGGCGTACCTTCGGCGCGGAGCGTAGGGGGAGAAACACCCCCCGCTGTGGCCTTGCCCCCCACTCCGGGCCAGCAGCCCACATGCCCCTCTGGTGCGCTGCTGCTGCTGACGGGGAGCCAGGCTGATTATGTGCTCATTACTCCAGCCGAGGAGAGAGTGGAAGAGTGGGAGGGAAGCAGCAGGCTGGCTCCCCAGGCCTGCAGGCTCCCCAGGCCCCGACACTGCACTAATGAGAGCAGGGGGAGCGGATGGGCACACATGGGGGGCCGGGGATTACTGCCCGGGGCCAAGAGGAGCCAAAGAGGAGACACCAGCAGGGACTCCTGGAGCAGACCTGTAGTCTTGCGGTCGCACTGCAAGCATGTGTTAAATCTGACATTGTTGTTTCGCTTTTTAGGATGAACTGCCATGATTTGGAATATCTGTCAAGATTTGCTTGTAGGCACATGTATATTTTATAATTTTATTGCACGTCAACTATTCATGGTGTTAGCGAGCTGAAAAGGTTTTTGTAGCCGATCTGTCAGGTTTCTTTGCGGATTAATAAATCATCCACTGTCTGAGTCTTCGCTTGAAGCTCGCCACGTAAGCTCTGAGAGCTTGATCCTATATTTGTTTGTAAACTAAAACTGATGGGATATCTCCTCTACTTCTGGCAATTTGGACGGAGATAAGCGGAGATCAAGAGTGCTCAGTGGACACCAAAGTCCACCATCCAACACCATCCTGTCACTGTGCAGATCGGGTCCATAAGGCCCGTATGCTAATCGGAGACGGCTCTGGCCTGAGTTCCTCAATTATTCAACAGACAGGTTTGTTTAGCATTCAGTCGGTATTGCTTTTGGTAGTCAGGGTGGGGCTTGTGTTGTGGGAGGAGCTTTTCATACACACACACAGGAATACGTTCAGCACCCCAAAACCTCCACATAGACCCCAGTGTCCAGAGGGCGGCCCCACCATGAATAATACATCAAAGAGGCTGCAGGGCCAGGTGATGCATTATCGGGAACGATGTCCGCCCATCGGTAGTGGCCGAGCTGGACCAGAGAGCAGACGCGAGAACGGCGTGCCGGCGCCGTCTGGATCACGTGCCTCCCCGTGTGCATCTCTCACACTCCTCTCTGAGGTCGCTCAGTCTCTCTCGCAGTAATTTTCCCATAATGCCTATTCTCTGTGCCATTACCGACGACACTGACGTGCACTGTTGCTCTGGATTAGAGGGAGCCGTTGCTCTGTAATGAGGTGGAATTTAACAGGGGTGTCTGTTTCCCAGTTACTTATCAGATCACCGGGCACTCAGTACTCAAATGTGGGCTGATCTTCACTTGATAAGCGCACAAGAATCACGCTCTTTGTTTCCAAATTGCATTAGCGCCATCGAGAGTAATCAAGGCATCCAGGGACACGGTCCTGTCAGCGTGTCATAAGTCACCGAATTGTTGAAGTGAATTGAAGTGGTGAGGTTTACAGCTGCATTCCAGAGATGCATGTTGCAATCCCAGGGCTCTATGGCACTCTGAGGGAAGATATTAACTGTAAATCTGCCGGATTTCTTTTCCCATAGAGGTACATATACTTCCTTTCGACCCATATTCTTCTAGCAGACCTTTGACTGGGGAGTCCGGGGAGACTCTCCTCGTTTTGCATTAGGCAGCGAACAACCGGGATCCATCATGAAATCAAAGGCTTTGGGAGGATTGAACTGAATACTGATCTCAGGACTGCAGTCCTGCAGAGACAAGACCCTCTTCAGCAACGAGAAAAGGAAGCAGCACTTTGAGTCATTCAGACTCTAAAACAGGGGAGCATTTATCATTCTGAATTTCATCTGTCAGTTTACAAATATCTTTACCCCAGTAATATGACGGCGCTCTGCTCTGTATTATCTTAAGCCCGAATATAACTCCCATTGAACCGTTCAGAGCCCATCGGCGGACGCGAAGTACTCGTTGTCCGTGGTCAATGGCATAGTTTGGAGTGGTTGATTTTAAAGGCATACGACACGGTCGGTCCCCCCCCGCACGTCCGCTTCCTGTTGGCGTTGACAAACAAGGCTTGGATTTCTCAGCATGCCAGGCATTCTTTTCACCCTGTCTTTCCTGGGGTTTTGAAAGGCCTCTGAGCCTCCCACCCAGAATCGCCGAGCATAAAGACACACAAAGCTGCAGGGTTATTCAGTTTGTTCTAAGCTCTCTTCCCCATCGGCTGTTTGCCTAGTAATTCAACTCAGATGTGCAGGATCCAAAAACATGTTTGCTTGAATGAAATCCACCCCTCCATCCACACCGACCAAGGACTGTGCTTTTCTTAGCGCGGTTCCAAGTTGGACAGCCAGGCGAGGTACTGCCACCTTTTAGCTTTAAACCCTCTTAAGAGACAGACATCTTTTCTCTGCAGCGGCTCAGCAAATTTTTTGCTGTTTTTTTTCCCCCCCTTTAAACCTTCCTGTTACTAAGCCCAATCAACTCCAGGGCCAGTTCTGGGTGTTTTTACTTGCTCGGTGAGAGGAATGCACCACTGCAGACCTGTTTACAACAAGCATGCCTATGTAGAGAGCATGTCTTCTCTCCGCCGATGGAGATACCATCTGGTTCCAGGTTATCCTTCCTATCACGTAGATGTTGTTTATATTTAAAACACGGCTCATGTTCCTTGTGGTTTCCTTATTACACTTTGCTTGTGGGTCATGAAGCCAGGCGTATGAAGCTTTCATGGGCTACAGGACTATTACGTCTACACATAAAGTGAAAGGAGGCATTGATTCGTTAATGTTTGGTTTAATTCACGATTGAGCCATTAGTTTTGGTTTTTCTATTTTACAAATCCACATGTTATACACTCAGCGCTGCGGAGGACTTACATTTAAAAACATATGCAGATTTTGATTTTAAATCTAATTGATGAAGTAACCGTCTTCATTCCTAACGGAGACACTCTGGCGGGGAGGGGGGGCTGTGCAGAAGACTTTTGCATATGTGTAATCGGCAGACTCCATTTCTCTCCACATTTTGTGGGGCTGCTGATCTGAAAGGCAGTGCAGAGTTAAAACTAGTGCCTTCAAACTTAGAAATATGTGTATAGAGCACAGGATTGGTGTATTCCAGGATATGAATAATTAATAGGCATCATTTGAAATTCTTACTGAAGTGCTTCCCAAAATGTGTTGGCACCCAGGTCTAGAGGTCTCAACCAGCCCTCACAATATATGGAGAATTCAGGCATATTGTACGTTAAGTAGAACAACAAAGCACAACTCAAATATACATGACATGTGGGACCTGGGATTTCAGCATTGCAGGTCAACACCGTTCCTGCCACGAAGCTTCATCAAAGCCTTTTGTGGAACTGTGTTCTCTGTGCATCATCATATGCGTCGACCTCGTACGCTCTCAAGTTCTGCAGGAGCCAGAAAAGGGTCCTGAGCAAAGTGATCTTAAAATAGCCACGTCAAACAACCGCAAATAGTGTCCTCCCTCCAACTGGCGTTAACGGAATCAAAGTGTGCTTTAGACACGGGATGAACCAATTTGCTAAAGATTTAAAAAGCAGGAAAAGGTTCCACCTTCCTTTTAAAAAGAAAAAAAAACAAGGGGGGAAACGATTTGGAACAATTCTTAGCAGCGTGAAGCAAAAGAGTGTACAGAAGTCTCAATGCAAACCTTGTTCCCCAGCAGACCACGTTGGAGAGAGACGAGAGGTGGGGACGGGGGTGGGGAGGGATATTGAAGAAAGGTTAGCCTGGAGGAACAAGACTCTTTTCTCCCCCCACCTCCCTCCACCCCTTGACCCTCCCATGTGACAAGTTGAGCCAACAAGTGCTCTATTCAGCCTGCCAGCCAGGGGAAATGACTGCGCGGCTGAGCGCTGCCCTAATGAAAGTAGAGACGCTGGTTATTATTATTGTCTTGGTTATCCCAGTCGCAGCCGCCCGTGGCTTCGCGAAGAGTTGTTACAATGGCTGCAGGATCCACGCCGCCCGGTAACGGAGGTTCCGCCCATCTGTTCTCCGCCACTTATCTCATGTTGTACAGAGCCTTCGGTGTTTTTCTCACATCAGGGTCATCTGCAGTGTAAAGTGTGGTCCACCCATGGGCGTCTGCGTCTCCCCATTAAGTGACTGCTGTGAGACGGAGGGGGAGATGATGTCTGCACTTCTTTATGGGCATTCACTTCACCGTAGCCCGATTGTGTTTGTTTGCGGCTCACTGGCGTGACTCTTGGACCGGTGGCACCGTTGTTTTTTCTGGTTGGACTGAACAAACAGTTCTCTCCTCAGCTAAATGGCCATAATGGTCTTGGCATGTGTCGGCAGGGCTTTTTAGTGTTCCTTGGTGCCGGTCCAGATTGCATCACAGGGCCGGTCACACGCACGGACCGATGTAATGTTTACCGCAGAGGGCATTCACACATGATGGCCTATTTACTGCATGCATTTCCTCTGAACAATGGGCGACAGAAATAACGTGCGGCACACGCTTTCAGGATCACATTGACTTCTTTTAAATGTTCTGTGTCGGAGCCTTTTTCTCAATTGTACCACCAGCTCATAATTTCTGTCTGTTTTTCTCTTTAATTTTTCCTTTTTTTGTGTCATCCACAGTCCAATAAAGTCCCGGTGGTGCAGCATGCCCACCACGTCCACCCGCTGACACCGCTCATCACCTACAGCAATGAACACTTCTCCCCCGGCACGCCGCCATCACACCTCTCCCCCGAGATCCTCGACCCAAAGACAGGTAATTTCTAATGAATGGACATTGGTTCGATTCACTGTACACTGGATATTAAAGCGATATTCCACATAAAATCTGTCAGTGTGCTGTAAAAATTGGGTATAAAAAGTTGACCACTTTTCGCAGTTGAGAGGAAGTATTGAAATACTTACTGTAACCAGGAGGTTGGCAGTGCGCAATGGGCCCTAACGAAGGCACTCTAATAACATGGACATTTGGGTGGACAAACAGATTTAAGTTTGGAAAGTTTCTTTAGACATTTTGTCTTTTTTCACCTTGAAAACGGCTTCCATATTAGTAAAACGGAAGATAAGAGTATCAAAAGTATAATTATTTTCAGGGGTGTAAACTACTGCTTTAAATACTTCTATGTAGTAGGTGCACACTGCGTTTTACAAGCGTTTGTCGTATGTCTGTGGCGCCTGCAGGTATTCCTCGGACCCCTCACCCGTCGGAGCTCTCTCCGTACTACCCGCTGTCTCCTGGGGCCGTCGGTTCCATCGCACACCCTCTGGGCTGGTTCATGCAACAGTGAGTCACTTTTATTCTCAGCCGTCCACTCGGCCAGATGTGTCTTTTTCTCGGTTACAGTTAAAGCGCTCATCTGCTGGTGGTGAGTTTAGCTGACGAAAGCACAACAAATGAGTCGAGATGAAATGTTTATTTTAGGCGATGTCCGATTTGTGTGCTCTGCTGTCCAAGTGCAGTTGCACCATATCTGTAAAATATTAAATGAGTTCCCCGGGAGGAATTCGTGAACATTCATGGGTCCTGCGCTAACGGCTCTCCTAATCGATTGCTACGGCGCTGTTCCACGAGCAGCGGCTTTGGGTCTATGAGTACAGGATTAGTGCTGGTGGGTTAGGCTGTCAGCTGTGTTTGATTCACCTCACACCTCATTCCGTCTCCCTGCGTTCCTCAGGCAGGGCCAGCCCATGTACTCCATCCCTCCGGGGGGATTCCGTCACCCCTATCCGGCGCTAGCAATGAATGCATCCATGTCCAGGTGAGCGGATCATGTTCAGCAACACTCCCGCCCTCCCAAAGGGAGACACTTAGTATCTGCTGCTTCCAGGGAATGCTGCAGTCACATTCCTCTCGCCGTCCATGCCAGCCTTCTTAAACAACTGGTCAAATAAATGGCAGGTGTTCACCTTTAAACTCCGATTGTCTACATCGTTATTGCTATATACAACAATTTACAGTATAAGAATAAAGTCAATTTGAATAAAACATTTGCAGCGGCGTTTGCACTGCTCAGGGATCTACGGTTTAAGTCTCACTGACACGTTCAGCTTCTTAAATAGAGGAAGGGCTTTATTGGCATTCCGTACTCTTCTCCTGGCTTCTCTCTCAGGGCTAAACTTCTGTGGTCAAGCCAATGCTCTGAGCAGCTCCCCACACACACACACACACACACACCGCAGAGATGAAAGAGCTGAGAATCAATAACGACAAATCAAAGCTCACCCTAACCTACTGGTCCAATCAGACTAAACTTTGTGAACCTCTTTCAAAATTGGAAAGATTTGTAGAGAGCCTTCCGGTGTTTGTGTGAAATGAAATATTCAGAAGGGTCTCCGTGATCAATAGGATGTGCAGTCCCGTCCCGAGACGGACTCAACAATCAAAACACAGCTCACAGACGTTCCACAGTACTTCATTCAGCATTTGTTATAGATGCTTTTAAAAGGTGATTTTACAATAAAACATGAAACAAGTAACAGTAAAAGTGAGGAAATTATTACTGCATTTTATGAATGTGATAGGAAGATTATTCTCTACATGTGGAGCTTGAGTGCATGCCATCACTTTGCATGCAAAGCATTGAGTCCTCAGGGACAAAGTGGGATGTTTACAGATGTAGTTGATATAGGTTTATTACAGAGGGGATGATATGGCACCTCCTTGTTTAGACAGCATGAATTATTAAGGCTTTTGTAGATCTAAAAAAAACACATCAGGTTTTATTTTTATAATTACCTATATTTTTAGACTTGGTGAATTTACACACGTTTTTTTTTTTTCTTCTTCTTTACTTTAGGTCAGATGTTATATTCAGTCAGAAAGTAAATATTGAATGAGGATTCAGCTTTGAACTATTTTCCTGGGAGAGCATATTTCGACCTGGACTCCAATGCTACTTTTGCCCCAACAGTTATAAAAGCCTCTATATACATGAAGTGGAGTTTGTCCACACTGAGTATATCTTAAGGCACAGCCGATGACTGCACTGCGAGTACAAGGCTATATTGTGCTCTGTCTCTCAGCCTGTGACATGTTTGAATAGAGGAATTTCCAATCTATCGTGAACGCGAGTGTGTGACAGAGGGATACGTAGCTTAGTCCCCCCCTTGTTCAGTACAATGCTCCATTGTATTAACAATTGGAATTTAAAGACAGACACTGTAAAGGTGTTCTGCGTGGACGGCTGTCAGAATGCTCTCTGGAACAGCTTTCTGGTGTCAGGAAAAGTGGTTTCAGGTGTCACGGCCATGCTGTTACCATGGTTACAACACACCGCTTTTCTCCGCGCCATTGCTGAATAAAGGGGGCTTTTGAAAAAGCCTCTTATTACAACAACAAAAAAGCAAGCATGTACCTCCCCGTGTGCGTGTGTGATTTTGGTCCGGACGGAAGCAGTAGGCAGAGCGAGCTCCGCTTAGGTGCCAAGTTAGCCGAACCTTTCCCGCTAACGGAGGTTTCCTGTTAAACCAGAAAATGTGCAATTGTGTTTCCTTCACAGCTTGGTGTCCAGCCGTTTCTCCCCTCACATGGTGTCTCCTTCACCTCACGGCCTCCACCAGACCGGCATTCCCCACCCGGCCATCGTCTCCCCGGCCATCAAACAGGAGCCCAGCGACATGAGCCCCTCCATGCATGCGTAAGAACATTTGGTTTTTTGTTCTTTTTAAGTTATTAATTGTTTCGGAACCCGCTTACGTCACCTCACGACTTTTCCCCCGTGTCGGCCGAAGGTCACCAGGACCTCTATTTTTAACAGCCTGTCTTTCCTTTTTGCGATTAGCAGGAAATCCCCAGTTCCTCCCAAGAAAGAAGAAGACAAGAGGCCTCATATTAAGAAACCGCTGAACGCTTTCATGCTGTACATGAAGGAGATGAGAGCCAAAGTAGTGGCAGAGTGCACTCTGAAAGAGAGCGCTGCCATCAACCAGATCCTTGGGAGACGGGTGAGTAGCAGTGATGAGCACGTGAGTTCACAACTCTGTGTGTGTTTTGGCAATCCTTTGATATCTCCTGTTGTTTTCTATCTTTGTCCACAGTGGCATTCCCTGTCAAGAGAGGAGCAAGCCAAATACTACGAGCTGGCCAGAAAAGAGAGGCAACTCCACTCTCAGCTGTATCCGGGGTGGTCAGCAAGGGATAACTACGTGAGTGGCGCATTTCCATGATCAGCTCTTAAATTAATTAGTAGAGGAAATTAATTCCCGGTTAATTACAGGAATCACACTTTTTGTTATTATGAATCAATTTTATTGATGCGGATATAGATGCCTATAAAAACGTTTTTTAATACCATGTTTTTTTGTGTAGGGAAAGAGGAAAAAGAGGAAGAGGGACAATAAACCCGACTCAAAACCCGAAGGTAAGGGGCCTTTTCTGACCGAGCACCTCTTATATAGATTTCTTTCTTCACAAACTGTGAAGAAGTGCAACCTGCTTCTTTGAACCGCTATTCTTTTATTTGTATCCACCTTTTCTGGACAGTTTGTTTTTTTTACACCCCTAACACTTACTAACGTTCTCCCTGCTTCTGTGCTTTGACAAGCAGCTTATGAGGTTCAGTGCTAATAGTGGCAGGTATGTCTGTTGTTGTGCAACCAAATGACCACTTGCACAAATTAAGAGAGCTCATTTTGGTGTTGTGTTTGCTGTTCTCCTTTTGCATCGTGAGCGCATACCATCTGGATACGTTCAACATCACGTTTCACTCACTGTGTTCCAACGTGTTTTCCAGTTGGTTTTGAAGGTGTCACGTAATCACTTGTTCACTTCTGTCGGCAGGCAACACTGAGGCGCCATGAACCACATTTGAAGCCAGAAGCAGATCCATAATTCAGCTTCCTCACTTCTCCTTTTGTCTTCGCCAGACTTCTCCATCAGAAGCAAGAAGCAGTGCGTGCAGTACCTTCCCTCGGATAAGATGTGCGACAGCCCGGCGTCGTCCCACGGCAGCATGCTGGACTCGCCGGCCACTCCCTCCGCGGCCTTGGCCTCCCCGGCCGCTCCTGCCGCCACTCACTCCGAGCAGGCCCAGCCGCTATCGCTCACCACCAAACCGGAGGGACGCATGCACCACCACTTCTCCCTACCTGGGAAGGCATCTGGATCCACATCCTCCTCCTCCTCCTCCTCCTCATCTTCCTCCTCCTCCTCCTCCTCCTCCGCCTCCCATACCCACCTCTCAATCCCAATTGGTACTTCAGGTAGCCACCCGACCACGCCCATCCTTACCCGGCCAATCCCGTTCACATCCCTGCACCCCTCCATGCTCTCCCCCCCATCCCCCTTTCATCAGGCAGCCCTTCACTCCCATCATGCGCTGTTCCAGTCGCAGCCCCTCTCCCTGGTTACCAAACCAACCGAATGAATTCACAAAGGAAACTTGCTCCCATTTTATTGTGCTGTATATTGCTTTTCTTTCAAATAGATATTAGATCAGCTTTTTTCTAAATAATGAAAAGGACAAAATATTATTGGTCAATATTTGACTTACTCCTTTTCTACAACTCTGAATGAAAACTAAATGTATTTTTTGTAAAGTTTACTGCAGAACTGGTTTCTTTTTGATGCATTTATCCAATGAACCTCTTGTATAAAAGAACCAATGTACATAAAGTTTCTTTATAAAAAAAAAAGGAACAAAAACATGTTATCTTTTTAGCCAAAACCTGACTAATGTTAGTATTAAGTTTAAGTCATAGTACCGGCCAATAATTGCAGCTCCCTTTTCAATTCACGAGTGTGTGCCCCTTTCTTTGACATGTTAAATAAACATTTGAAATTGTTTCTTAAGATGAATGTCTCTTTTTGTGTTTTTGCGTTTCATCATGATTTTGTCATCTAATAAAGAAAGGTTTGTTTAAGTTAATGTGGTTTAGATGAATATTCTAATCCTTGTGACCACAATGCCTAACAAGTCAATAACTGCCTCTTGTAGGTGTTTAGTCTTGTGTTCTCTTTTATTTCTACAAAGAACATCTTCATAAATGGTTCCTGCTGATGGTGGCAGGGAGTTAAATGATTAATAAAGCAGAATTAGGCTAACCACACTGGAAAATGAGCGCCTGAACAAGGGAAACAAAATTTGAAGCCCAAAATAAATTTGAATAAAAAAATAATGGACGCCTGCTCATTCTTGGAATACAGCGTCCCACAGCAACAACAACAAAAAAGCAGGTCAGCCCCAATCCAGCTCCAAACCTTGCTTGGGGTCCGTGCTCCTCTTGCACTTTTACAGCATCTTTACTCATCGTTTGGCACACTGCTCAGGATTTAATTAACTCAGAGGTAATGCGATGGAGCCCTGGGGACCTCATTAGGCATTTCAATTAGGGAAAAATACACAAGGTAGGTTACAGTTTTTGGTGGCTTTGGAGATGAGGAGTAGTGCCAGGGATGGACCAATTATGATGGGGGAGGGTGAAGGGGGGGGGCTGGCTTGGATGAGCCCCCCTCCCCCGTACATAAACACACCGGATATAAACTCCCCACCTACTTACTGCCAGTAGGTGGGGAGTTTATATTCAGTATGTTTATATCACCAGTAAAGATACACATCCTGAGAGCACACCTTCACACACACATCAGACCAACAAGTCCCACAAAAAACGATTTCAACATTGTCATAAATGTCTGTGAATTTAACTGACATTTAGTGTGAATCTTATTTATTCATTACCTATATTTCAAACAGGCATCTAAAACTGCCGACAGGTGGACTGAGGATGTGTTTGAGTTCAGCCCCGTTTAGGCAGCGAGCTCCCACGTCTCCCCCACGCTGTCTTAAGCCATAATTAGCCATAACAAATCCTCGCTTATTTGCCGTCCTATCTCCCATCATTCCAGGCACAAACCACAGTCTCTGGTGCCACGGCTGCGCGCTCCGAGTCACTTCACCAAACCGTCAGTGAAATTACAGGGAATGAGTTGTCAAAACAGCCGGCAAGGCTGTTCATCCAGTGCAATGTTCAATTCTCCTAAGACAGTACCCCGATTATGAAACTCCCCGAGTGAATGGCTTCAGGAGGGGCTGGTTTTTCAAGTTTGTTCTGTTGTTAAATACATTCCGCTACATGTGCTTGCTTATTTTTCTTTTCCCACAGACTATTATTATTATGATGCAATTTGACAAAACGTAAACTGGTGGGATTTTAAATCATTTTGCTCAGTTTTAAACACAATATCTATTTGAAATGGAATAACAGGTATGCCAGCTTAAAGTTCCCGTGCATGGTACTGTTTACCTATAATAACGTATCTGGTTGCTGCTCCACTCAACATCTGCCATGTAAGCACGAGGTCAGATTTAATACATGTTAATTTTTGCTCATTAAATTCTTCCAATCTCTTGCCAAGGTTCTTTTCTGGGCCTTCCTTTGATCCTGAATGTATTCCAGGTTAACCCTTTGAGACTTCACACGTGGGGTAATATCGCACTGGGTACCGTTTCTTGATAAGGCACTAAAATTGTTTAAAAAAAGAAGCAAAATGGCAACACTTTGAACAAAACAACAGGCACGCACAGAACGATCCCTTTGGTCTTCGTGTGTACGAGGAGAATAGGCCGACCCTGATGTCTTCATATCAGTGTGTTCTTACAAGTAGATAACACTGATCACGAGAGGCTGAGCACATATCTTCCATTGAATCATGACCTTATATTCCCATTAATAACAGGATGGTGTGTTTGCTTCACATGTGGTTTCCCAAAGTAAAATTAATTGATTATTTCGGTAACATTCACTGAGCTTAGCAACACTCAGCTGGTGCCTTTGTGAAGATAGGTACATCTGGCTGTGAGCTTAAGAACCTCCTTAATGTTTTATTCATACCCATTTGACCTTAAAGATGGAAATGCAAATGGATGTCAAGAAAGAGAGGGATCATCGGACTTTTCAAATGTCAAATAGCCTGCCACAATTAAGACATATTCATTACAAGAACCCAGAGGTCCCCGACACCCAACTGAGATGTAAAACACCTCCGATTAACATTTTGATGATTATCTCATCTCTTGCACTACTGCAACCCTTACAATCTAATCCGTATAACATCGCAACACATTCATTGTGGCACTCAGCCGGAAAGTTCAGTGATTTTGTCAATTATTTCCCCTCAACGGTATTCTACCGTCTTGAATAAATATATTTGTAAATCATTAAAAGTCATCATATGATTAAACCCTCAACACATGAACACCAAGTAATCTGGTGACATTATGTGTTTTTGTCACAGTTTCAGGGATTTCTATTCCAGTTGCAGCGTATATCAACACTGCCATCTGCTGATGAGGTCAAATACTTTGAGACACAATCGCCTCATGTGGAGCACATCCACATGACGTCTGCACCTAACCTGTGGGTGGCAGTAATAAAAGAAATAGATCACCTCCAGTGGTGGATCATTAGGAGAAAAAAAAAGTTCAAATAACATAAAATTAAATCCAAAACATTATTATTGTTTTTGCAATAACAGTGTGTGTATATATAGATATTTATAACGTATAATGTCTACTTAGTGCTCTCTTTACCTTTACAAGTTCAGGTCACTCACAATGGGGTTTAAGTACAATTGGAGGATGTCAGCTATACATACAGAAGAATCTGTATCTGAATCTGGTCTAAATATTTAGTCTCCCTTTGTTTCCACATGTTGGCCTGCCGGACAAATAAAACTAAATAACACCGCTCTGAAAGTCACGTCTTATCCTCTGACTCAATGCCAAGATTAAGACACAAATAGTTTGAGTCAGCTGGCTTAAACCAGATCCAACATGTATGGTTTTACTCTGAGAAATGTATCGACAGAGATATCTGCAGGTAAGAAAGAGCGGTGCAATGACATTTTCTGATCAAAGCGCTTCAACGAGCGACCGCATAAAAACTCTATCTGTAAGTGTAATCCAGTGACATTTATCATAACTTCAACACAAAATAAGTGTTGCTATGGTTTGTGTTTCTCATTTGGTGGTTTGATTCAGGGAATCTGGCCAGGTTGTGTATTGTTGCCAGACTGCTGTATCCGGGGTTTCAGATTTCAGTTCATCTTGGGACACCTGATAAATTCCAGATCATAATGCGGGAGCTATTCTGCCAAATAACTGAATTTGAACTTATGTTTGGGATCTAATTGACATTTGAAAATGTTACCTGCATTTTTTAAAGTAATTCACCTCATTAAATTGTAAGTTATGTAAATTCATACATAATAATAATACATACAAAATACATTTAAAATTAGTTAAGATAATAGGTTTTTATTGTCATTGTTGTTATACAATGACATTTCGTTGCATAAAAGCATAAATGCTGAATCCTGAACAGAAACGGTATAAAGCTGAAATAAATGCATCAGTATTGTTTTTATCAAGCATACGTGACAAATCATTTGTCACGTATGCTACAAGCCCCATATTCACATATTCGCCCCCCCCCCCCCCCAGAAATAATGTCCTGGCTACGCCCCTGTGCCCAATCTATTTCACCAACAAACCCTGTAAGCATGCTCAGCTCATGTCTACTCATCAGTAGATTTACCTGCTTTTCCTGTCTGTCTCAGTGAAGCATCCCAAAGAAAGGTGTGATGAAACCAACGCCTGAATGAATGCATACAAAAGAAAAGAACCGCTGATAGCCCGCTGCGTGTTGGAGCGGGAATAAGTTTAACTTATCGGAATAAAATGGGGAAATAAAAAGATTTGTTCCTCATTCACGCGACGCCCTCCTGTTGACATGGGGCCCTGTAGTGACAGCACTCAACCTGCGGGCGGCGCCGAAGAGCGCGTTTTCATCTCTTTGGAGCAGCAGAAGAAGAGCATCTTCGGTTCGCACACGGAAGCACAACCGGATTTGATGCAAAACCTCCAACCTGTCACCGTAGATCCGTCTGAAAGGATTGTGTCGTTGGCCCAAAGAAGATTAAATCGATTCGGCTTTTGTGTTTCTGTGTTTCAGCGCAGACACGATGAAGACGGCTTTCGTGGCGCTCGCCATATTTCTGTGTGGAGGTGAGTGGAGTTTGGTTTCGCCATGTGATCGTGAGACCGATGAGCGAAATGTCAGTTGGTTAATCGCCATTAAAATGAGCCAATTCAGCTAGCTAGTGCTCGCTGCATCACAGTGTTATGACGCGTCACTGTCACTATCTTTAACTTGTTTTTTATTTTACTTAAAAACGCATCGGCGTGTTTAACATTCATAACCTTAGTTCAATGAATGAAATACACATGTGACATTACATATCACTGCTTTGAAAACAACGCGTTAATACGCTGTGTTTACTTCTACATTAAGAGGAACCATTGATATGACGGAGCTATATATACAATAGCATATATCACGTCACATAAAACACAGGCCTACTTCTGCCTTCTTTTTGGTAAACGTCTTATCTCAATATGTGTGTGTGTGTGTGTGTCTGCCGGTACAATGTGGTCTCTACATGAGCTGTAATGCAGCTGCTCTCCTCCTCCCACTAACCAGTGTGCAAATATTGAATTAGCAAGGCCAAGTGACACGCAGAAGCCTTTGGGCCTTTTCCTTCATGTCCTGGTAGTTAATCTGGCCTTGATATGATATTTATGACTTTATCAGTGAACCAGATTTAAGACTTCACAAGAAAAAGAAAGCAGACAATTCAAATAAGGAAAATTAAGGAATGGAAATGGAAGAATGGAATAGAAAGGTCAATGCAGACAGATTCGCAGTAGAAACAAAGAAGAGAAATGTAATTGAGGCGTTTCTGGGTCACCAATTAAAACATGTTGCAGTTCATGGCATTGTGTCTAATTGTTCTGTTATTGTTACCAACTGGCAGTAGCGGTAGAGCAACTTCTAGTTTGACTGGGTTGTAAGATTAGGAAATAACCATCCATTTACCTCGTGTTCTAAATCTTACTTTCTATTTCCTTACAGCACTGCCATCTAAGTCTGATGGTGAAACAACTGGAAAAAATCAGACAACGCCGTTTGTTATTAATGCCAATCAGTCAGCAGCATTTATTACAGATGCTGAAAACCAAACAGCAGAGAATGTAAAGGCGGATGAAAATCTGGGGAAGTCTTCAGTAATGTCAAATACCACAGAATCAAGTCAGATCAAAACAAACAAACCGAAAGAGAAAAAGCTCAAGCTAACTACACCAGCACATGAGGCGGCAAATGTAAACAAAAACAAAAATGTAACAACACCTGCAGAGTCTGGAACCAAAGGCAAGGACCAAGTGGTGGCAAAGGCCACCAAGAAGGACGATCCAAAGGACGATCCAAAGGACGATCCAGAGGACGATCCAGAGGACGATCCAGAGGACGATCCAGAGGACGCTCCAGAGGACGCTCCAGAGGACGCTCCAGAGGACGCCACCAAGGGAACAACTCAATCAGAGAATAAAAAACCAGACGTAGAGAACGACAAAAAACAAAGCAGCACTGTTAAACTGAATGACGCTGGTATAAATGACGAGGAAGAAAGCAGTCATTTCTTTGCCTACCTGGTGTCGTCGGCTGTGCTGGTAGCAGTGCTTTACATCGCCTACCACAACAAGCGCAAGGTAAACGGCTCCGCACCTTTCTACTCCATTCGTCACGTGTTTCCACTGGAAACTGGCCCCGATTTGTTTCAAATATATCTGCGTTTCAAGCATTTGTGTGTGTGTGTGAATTCTTTTTGGCAAATGATGAATGAAATAATTTTTTTAAGCAAAGTACTTGCCGAGTTAGAACTGTTCTGAATTCAAATCAAATGGAATAATTGTAAATATTTGCTGTTAAAACATTTGGATTGTATCAGTGGTGAAGGAATATGTAATACGCTGAATTGTATTATTTAGCATGGTTTGTAAGCTTCTGAGTTGCAGACACATTAGGCCCAAAAAAGCACATTACAACTGCGAGGAACAAACCTAAAGGAATACTTTGACGTTTTGGGAAAGTTCAGGTTTATTTTGTTACTGCGAGAGATTAATCCACTTCAATGTGTCTGGTTAAATTACATATTTATTTTATAGATCAGGTGTCATGCAGTGGTCTCTCATATAAACTTAATAATACCAATATCCCTTTTCTCTCTTTCCCAGATAATTGCCTTCTTTTTGGAAGGAAAGAAATCCAGATCCGCACGGCGCCCCAAATCCGCAGAATATCAGAAGCTGGAACAGCATGTAAGTCGTTCATGTAAAGAAATACAACCCTCTAACTCTTTTGAAAGCATAATACAGTAACTTTGCATTTTGAAATATCTCTTTCTCTTTCAGATGTAATCTGATATCGTCCTCTTGAAGCTGAATGAATCAAGCTTCTGAATACACCGGGTTGTTGTGGGGAAAAGAGTAAATGGACACTGTCGTCGGGTATCTTCCTGATCTACTCTGCATTGATTTCACCTTTCGTTGATTGGACATTCTTCTATTTCATACCTTTTTTTTAGATGCTTATCGTAGGACTATGCAGCCGACAGAGATGCCTTTACAGAGGAAAATATTGAAATGCATTCAAGGTAAAATAAGCATGCAATTTTTGCACTTTGTGTCGTTTTTCCACTTGTAAGGTAATCTTGTAATTTGACCTGACTAAGGTCCTGACTCAGGATGTTTCAGTAGCAGATGATGAATGATTCCAGAACACCATTGATTGCACTGCACTAATATAAGCCATCTGTTTTTTTGTAAAATATTGTGTACAATTTCTTTAAGTTTGTTTAAAATGTCTTTTTATAGAACCCGTATCAAAGATTTGGATGTGCTAGTGTACTACAATGGGATCTCTGCTCATAATCACAACTATGTGAATGTAGTGACCTTCGTTTTCCAAATGAGATGCTAGAAAAGCCACTTAAACATATAAATGTGTGTAAAGTTTTATGAAATGCGCTGATCGGCTTTCTTTCAAAAAATTAGATCAGATCAATACCACTAATAATTCTGCTGAAAATTACCATAAAAGGTCAACGTAAGGGACCATTTGTGCGTGTCGGTGCACCGACCTTTTTACCCTCAGCACCGCTGCTCAGCACTGCCCCCTTAAGGCAGAGGCTGCTCATTACGCCGTTAAGTTTGGTGTCTTTGTTGCTGAAGCATAGGACCCCCCCCCCCCTCTCTCTCCATCGTCGACAATAGAAATGCTCCCAATCTCCTGTTTAGAACCTTAAGGCTACAGCGAGCTGCCTACAAAAAGTACTCAAAGTGAGCAAACGGCTAGAGTGACTCAGTCCAAATGCTACAGATGCCTCCAAACGGCACCTTTTTTTTAAAGATCACACTCTCTCTCCCCATCTAACTCTTTGGAAGAATGAATATAAGTATATCTGCTGTCAAGGCGTTGGTTTCATGTGCAAAGGCCTCCTAATTTATCCAGTTTAAATGTTCTTTGAGCTGTGGCATTAAAATGTTGTTTATCTAAACTGCTGGTCTGGTTTCTGTATGGCTGCTTCTTTTGGATGAACACATCCTATTCTGTCCACTTGTTACTTTGCATTTAAACTCAGTCGGACATGTTGACCTAAAATTGCTTCTGTAAGAGGTAGCTGCACTGCTTCACAATGCATGGAGGAAATGACTGATTTAATGCAATAGATTGAATATTGTGTGTATTAATTTTCACAGTCAACAGACCAGTGCCAAATTATGACTTTTACTGGGATTTACTATTGTGCCTGTTTCCTATAAATAAACAATTGTACTGGCCTCAAGTTGCAGTAACAGCCCATTCTGCTAAAAGAAATGTATGTATCCCAACTGTTTCTTCTAAGAATCAAAGCCCATATTGTTTCACAAATTTATTGTGGATTTCTGCAACGAAAACACAGCATTTGTTGATTAATTTCCACTTTGAGTGAAATAAGCACCAGAATTTACTAGAAAGTATCTGGAGTCACCAACTCTTAATACGGTCTGGCAGCCCTTCAACATTTACACTTGTCTGATGAATCGATGGAGGCGCGTATTGATTCTAAAATAAAAGGATTTGGGGCCAGAGAGTGCCCACTTAAACAGACTATTAAAATAATAGGAGGGTGGGGGTATTTAAAAGTTGTAGATGGTTAAGGTGGAGCTAGTGTACCTGTTTTGCGACCAAAGGGGCACTTAAAAAAGTCTTAAGATAGATTTCTTTGGGCCGCATGTTTTGTATTTAATGTAGTTTAAACCTAAACACGGGCAACTAGCAGAGTCTGGAGTACAGAACTTTTCCTTTTGAAATGTACAAAGCAGGACGAACATTGAGGCTTTGCGTTAGTTTCAGATGACAGTGCAGCAGTTCATCTCTACATACATAAAATACACATTTACCCCCAACACCCCGTGTGATTTGTGGGAATAACCCCCCCCCCCCCACTTCACAATGGCACCATGTTTCTGGCCTCCTGCTCATAAACGTCCGGCAGCTCTCCCATGGAGGAGGACACCATTCGGACAGAAGCGCGGCCGCGAAGCTCCACCTCGTAGCGGATGAGCTGTCTCCAGAAGCCGTTATTCGGCCTCACGACGGGCCGGCAGCTCCTCACCCACCCGTGCGCCTCCAGGAGGGGAACCCCGCGGTGCTTCATCAGGTAGGCCATGCACAGGGAGGCGGAGCGGCTCACCCCCGCGTTACAGTGCACCAGCGTGCGGCCGCCGCGCTCCGCGGTCCGCTGGATCTTGTCCGCCACCTCGTCGAAGTGCGAGCCGAGGGGAGAGGCCGGGGAGTCGGAGACCGGGACGTGGACGTACTCCACGCCGGGGTGAAGGGGCCGCCGGCTCTCGGTCTCGGTGGCGTTCACGATGCAGCTTATCTCGCAGCGGGTCAGCTGGGCGGAGTCTGAGGCCGCGCGCACGTTACTGAGGTAGAGGTGGTCGGTGACTCGGCACAAGCCCGACAGGCCCGCGAGACCCGACTGATGCATCGGCGGCGTGGATCTCCCGGGCTGCCTTTAGGATGCCCTGCCCGGTCTGTGGCAACTCGTCCATCCAGAGGTAAACCCCGGAAGGACAAGGCTGTGCGCGCGCACGCTGTCGCCCCCTGCTGGCCGGGAGGAGGGTAGACGACACAGAGTGGTTCTTTCACTGAGGAGCCACTTTGGACAAAATATATTTGAGTTATATTTATGAACGACTTTTTCTATTATATATATATATATATATATATATATATATATATATATATATATACGGGCCCAAAACGTAAACAATTTGGTTTGACTTGTGTCCCTGATATTCCTAAACTCAGTCCTGTGTGTGTTTGTTGGTCTAAGCTCTGTTTGTGAAGAACTTTTGCTAATAGCATTTTTAAAAGTTTGTAATTAAACTTTGGTTATGTTTGTATTCAAATCATGAAATAGGTAACAACATCTGTAATTTGGATTGTCTTTCACATTTTAGGTGCTAATATTAACTAATTACATTTTAAAATGAGTTGAATAAGACTTGCTTTTGACTTGCTGGCTTGTCGTGGTGGAGGGGTAGAGAGGGTGCGCTGGGAACCACAAGGTTGGAGGTTCGAGTCCTGGCTGCCCCATGTCGAAGTGTCCCTGAGCAACACACCTAACCCTTAATTGCTCCCCGGGCAAAATGTAAAAAAGCCATGGGTAATGTAATGTAAGTCGCTTTGGATAAAAGCGTCAGCTAAATGACCTGTAATGTAA
This sequence comes from Gasterosteus aculeatus, assembly GCF_964276395.1. Taxonomy (NCBI): domain Eukaryota; kingdom Metazoa; phylum Chordata; class Actinopteri; order Perciformes; family Gasterosteidae; genus Gasterosteus; species Gasterosteus aculeatus. The sequence goes on from NC_135701.1 coordinate 14,199,852, forward strand.
TGTAATGCTGATGTAATGTATAAGACAAACAAAAAATAGGGATTAGTGCACTGAAGTAAATTTGTATTTGGAGATCTTATGTCCAAGGAACAGAATAAAATTACAATTGTATACTTGCGAAAAAAATATATTATAGAATTTTCAGGACATCAAATTATTTGTTGTGTGATAACAAAGGAAGTATTGTAGACAAATAAATTGGGGAGATGACTGGATTAAACTAATAGACTGACATTAAATGAATAGACAACAACCCCTTTATCATTTGTCATTTTTCAAGTCAAATGTTCTATCATATTCTTAAATGTTGCTATTTTGTTAAATAAAAAATGTAGGACTATATGTTTGGGTTTGGGATTATTGATTAGTCATACTACTGAATCAGTACAAGTGATCCATCTCTCGATTAGTTTTACACCATTTCTATAATTGAAACAATGTTGTGAAATGTAGTTGTATTTTAATTATATTCAAACAAAAGATATCCACGTGTTCCTTTCCAAATAGTATAATATAATTTGATTTTGACCTTCAGCTTGCTCTTCTTGACAGTGGCTGGCGTTTCCTCAGGTGGACTGGCTGCAGCGGACAGCTGCTTTGTCTTCAGCTGAGCCAGAAGCATATAACTCAAGCATCTGCCGCTCCATCCTTTGAGAGAGGCATATCTGCGATGCCATCACGGAAGCAAAGAGCGGCTGAGCCTGTGCCAAATTCACGATGTGTGGCCGAAATCCATTTACCTTCATCAGCCCCATTGTCAGAGGGAAGCTCCTCTTCTAAGCTTTCCATTCGGCATACCAGCGTTTTGTCAAGGGACTTGTCCCCAGTGGATGAAACATGACAATCAATCAATGAATCAGTAAATCAGAGGTCCAATCATCCATCCATTCAGCCATACCGGGCACAGTAACTAACTTCAAGCTGGTCTCCATCTCGCCCACCAGATGGGCCATTTTGATGAAAGGTGCTGGAGAGGGTTCTTGGGAGTGATCCTCTGCTCAGGGTCAGGTTGGAGAAGGGATTTCAGTAGTTTGGGACAGTTTATTTGTTGCTTTTACATCTGGATGGCATGCAGCCTACATGGTTCTGTATGTGTTGTGTATCACAGGCTAGTTTGACGCGTCACTCAATCAGGAATCTCATTGTTTAGTCGGATATTGTTCAATGATCAGGGTTTGATCTTTTTTATTTTTAGTTCCAATTCATGATGATGTAATTTAATAGGATTTATTCGTTGGATCACACACAAGATGTACCAAAAGCTCACTGCGAGGGTCCTTCCTCTATCCCCCCAGGCCCCAAAATGCACCATAGAGATCTCTGAATATATATTTTTCTTTAACCAGTGTACAATACCATGTATTGTTGTCAATAGTTCCTCCTATTTCTGTTAAAAACGTTTTCAAAACCACCATAAAACCATTATCAGACAATGAAGTTATAATTACATAAATCAAGCAGGCATGAAACTTTCAAAATGAATTAGTTCAATTAGATAAGATCAGCTGTTGCCATTAATGTCATATGAAATGAATCACCACAGCACCGATGAACGTGGACAGTATTTCTCTGCTAGATGCATCATGACACATAAATAAGAGCAGGAGAAGATTCCATGTGCATGTCTTTATGTTACAGAGCGTCTCTTTAAGGTGCATTAGACCCGATGGAGGTGGTTGCTGTGCACGAGCTGCTGGCGCCTGCAGGCAGCCCTCGGTTGCCCGGGAAACGCAGATGGTGGATGAAGGGCGCGCATACAAAAGAGCATAAACCTGTGGCAGCAGCTGGAGAGCGAGCCCGCTGATTAAATCAGGGCCGCGCAGTCCCTCTTATTCAAAGACGTCTCTGTTCTCTCGTAATACCTCCCGTCCATTTTTCCTCTTCTTTGTCCCCGGGGCTCCCGTCTCCACTTTGTCCCGTTCTCCCTCGGACTGCTCCCCCCCCGTCAGTGCGCAGCTGCTGCGGGCGCTCCCACATCTGCCTGTCTCGGCTCGGCAGCCATGCAGACGACGCTCGGCCGCGGCTCGTGTAAGTTGCGCGTAGCGTGTCCGGTCCGCTGCGGGCTAATCGCTGCACACATATGCGCCATGAATCTGCACGTTTGTCGGCGCCTCTTATCGTGGAAGAAAAAGAAGAAAGAAAGAAGATTTTTTGTTGTTGTTGCGTCGCCTGATGCTGCGGGTCACCTACGCGGTGGAACGCGGAGATCACTGGTAGGAAAAACACACCACAGCTCATTTTATTCTGTTGTGATTTCACCTGGTTTTATTGTTCTATAGGAATCCTCCTCGTTCGGTTGGATGAATGTGTAGACAAACATGAAGTCGTTTCATTCCCTGCAGTGGAGGGCCTGATCTATCTTCCCTCAGCCCACACCCTTACTCTTCAAATATGCATATTTCTAGCAAGGCTATTTGTGGTGGACACATGCCAGATTAGATTCAAGGTCTATTTCATTATTTAACAAAATTATCTATAGCCTGTGTGGTCTTTCATCCCTAAATAGCAGTATCTGCAGGAACTGAACTATCATCGTTTGCTGTCTTTGGTCATCAAATATGTACATGACAAATTGGGCCATTATATCGGCCCGAAATGAATGCAAATACATAGTGGATCATCTAGAGATCCACTGTACTTATTCAGCGTGCCTTTATATTTTAGGTAACCTGTGGCCGGTGTTGCTGGACTCCTCTACAGTGGTGCCGACATGTCCCTGGTCATCACACTTCAGAATGGGAACCAGCAGCAGGACAGGTCATGTGTACAGGCTTGATTATGTGTATTAAAAAAACACAAGGGAGTTGTTGTTTGTTGTTTTTTGAATAGCACAAAATGGCACATTTTAGTATTAGTCGGTGAATCAGATGGCTGATACTGTAACTTATATTCGTTGGCAGTTGGTGTACTCATTTGACCGTATAGAAATCAGTAAGTGATCTCTGGGGCATCTCGGGAGGACAGTTGGGTTGTGTCCCACATTTCTGCTGCTTTGTGTTGTGTAATCCTCTCCAGCGGCACTGACGCGCACTCCGGACCTCACGAGCCGGGTCGGCTCCATCGTCCTCTGCTGTGCTGCCTGACAGACCGGTAAAGGATCTGACAGTAGAGTTACACCATTATGACTTTCACTCCTCTCATATTCATGTTCAGCACTGTGACCTGTTATATTGGCCTCGCTGAATATAAACTGCGGGGACAATTCTTATGAACCCGTAGTCTTTCTCTTGGCCCATGTAACAGTATATGTCTATGTGTCTATGTGTGTGGAGCCCCTGTGCCTGCGGAAAGTGAAGATAAATGTTTAGCAGATAGAACATGGGAGATTAGTTTTGAGTTAAATAACTGCCATATTTTCAGCTAAAAAACTGCTATGGTTTTCCAGGATTATTGCAGAGGTGAGTTAAACCAACCTGAAAGTGGAGACCTTGACAAAAGAACATTTAAGGAAAATGTTTAATCTGTTAACAATCAGAACAATCATAAAATCACTTCTGTATTTCAGGCTTTAACAGCCGTTGTTTCATTTCTCAAGCAGTGATGGATGCATGGCGCCGTCCCTGATGACCAGAGCCCGAGAAGGAGAGGATCCACGTCCCATGTGTTTCCCCCACTGAGAGGCGACTTCTGATGCTTTTGCGCGTCAGTGAAAATGCGCTGTCACTGCCGCTTTGTGGACAGTGTCAATGCGAACAGGAAGGCATTTCACAGCTGGCGTTTTGAGTCCAAAATCATTTTTCTGTTGCATTTCTTCCTATTTCAAATATGCACCTTTTCTCAGCTGTAAGTAATACTGATGAAGCTAAATTCACTCCCACTATCATTACTTTGTTTGGCTGATTTAAAAACACGGAAGTATTTAACGCCGTGCGTTTCACTGACCTCTTTGATCCATTACTTCGGTTACTGCATCAAACATTCTGGCTTCTTTTCCCTGTATCAGACACTTTAAATGAACCAGAAATGATCCTGTAACGTGTTAACTTTTCTCCAAAGCCAAAACGTTATCGGTGCCAGATCCAGGACGAGAAAGCTTTTGATATTTTTAGCCTGTAACATAAAAAAATAATCTGCTTATCTGATTAAGAAAGACTAGTTTTCTCACATTTTGACAATGTGTAATTCACACATTATGTTCTTTGTTTGTCTTGATACTTTTATGGTTTGACGGTACTCAGTGTATTTTTACTGAAGCGTGTGGGCAGGTGTGTGCCGGCGTGAGAGCATGTGTTTGTGTGCATGTGCTCTATTTGTGTGTGTGTGTGTGTGTGTGTGTGTTTATTCCTGTATATCTGCATGTGTCTCTATGAAAACACACTTTTGTAATTGGCCTGAAGCTTCGAGCTGCTTTTCAGTGGATTTGTTTTTCTCTCTTCCTATACCACACTGAATGTACCAGACAAAGGATTAAAACATATTTACAAATGATTCTTAGCATTTGTTAGGACCCCATTGAAGCAGTTTGGTGGGGGTTCCTGTGATCTAGACAATTACAGGAATCAGGCTGGAAATGAATGGTGTGTAGTTTTCTAAACGATGCCTGCTAGCATCAATTAAACCGTTCCAAAGCTTAACGCCCCATCATCCAATACTGCAGCAAATGCTAATTATTATGTGCAAATAGCTTTTTACCGAGATCTGGGTTCTACTAACAATACCTGACTAATATCTAACAATACTAATGTCTGCTAACAGTCTGATGATTACTAACCTGTTCTCCGAATGCTGATGGCTGGCTTTGTTCTTTCTAACCCCCTGACTAACCCTCTGCTTTATGCCCGCAGTCCAATGCAAACACGCCTCTCTCATGATCCCGCAATCCTTCTTGTAGAAAGCCTAGACCAAGATGCATTATTAAAATAAAATAATCAATAAAAACGGTTAAAAAATAAAAAAGTGAACAAGTCAAGAAGGGTTTCAGGACTTGGGAGGGTAAATGTTATTAACCACTAGATTGAAAGAGGAGGATAATCAGCTGCTGATATCCAACTGGTTTGACCACATACTTCAGAATCCTCATAAAACCGATCATGATCTGATCGTAAAATAATATCACGTCACCGTGTCTCAAATCACAGGCTTTAAAATTCCCATCTTAAGAGACCGTCTTTCTGTCTCGACCTATGTGGTCAACCCTTGCAGATGAGTGCCTGGCTGCTTGTCAGCTCAGACCAAGCAAACCTCAACTCCACCACTAACTTATTATGGTATTGATACTAACCTTGGTGAGGCTGTAAACACCCACCCTACTGCTGTTACTAACATCTGCGTTCCTTCTGACTGAAACATCCTGATGTGTGTAATCAAATCATCCCGTCTCTTTGTTCTTCTTTAATCAAATACACGAGCATGCCTTGTGGCACTAGTAATGCTTATTAAATTACAGTAGATGGAAGTTTTTTATTCCAAACATCTTTTAGTGCCATGAGTGAGGATGCTTGTTAGGAGTCCTGTTGCTCCAGCAGGGTCAGTGACCTGCTCGCCGGAAGTCCTTATAAACAACCTACTAACGTCTGCTAAAGATAAATCAACTTCGACTAACGAAACAATTTTAATATCTATCTGCAAACTAACAAACTAACCCACTAATGAACTAATAATCTAACAATCACTAAATAACTAACTTTGTGCTGAGTGGCAGAATTAATAAGCACGTTTTGAGGAGTTGCATCACCTTTTGAAATGTGCTAACATATTTTAGTTTTTAAAGAACAACTTATTCATGTGCCTTCTGTTATTGTGTGTATGTGTGTGAGAAAAAGAGCACGCAGTGTGTTTGTTATCGCTCTCAGCCAATGCATTCAACATACCAATGAAGGTATATCCATAGAGATGTTTTAGCCAAATGCATCCAGTCACTGACTTCTCTTGTAGTACTACTGAGCACCGAGTTACATACACCCAAACAATACGCTGTATCATGGATGTAAGGAAAAATGAATTCAATGTACACCATTAGTGTTGTGCCGTATTGCTAATTAATCACTTGTCCTTTGAAATGCTTTTGTAATAAACAATTGTCACATATCAAATGTCCTGGTCATGGTCTTGATTCTCAGTTATTTAAAGGAGAAATTGTTTCTGTAGTCTGTTTACAGTCTAATACAAACAACCCATTGAAAAGCATTCAAATTGTCCACAATAACAATAAGGTCAGTCTTATCCAGGAACATGTTTTTTAAACCCAGTTCTATGGAAATGCCAATGGAAAGTGTCATTATCCTAAATATCCTATATTTTCTTGATTATTAATTGATGGAATGATTGTTTTTATGATATGTGCTTGATTTAAAGCACATATCATGAAGCATGATTTAATTTAAAACAAAATCATTTAAATAGCTGAAAAGTTTTTATTTAATACCTATTAATCTTTATAGGTGATAACATTTGATCACCGTGTGTTACCTGAATTAATGTTTTGAAGTCTCTGAAGTATAAATTCTATACTCTAACTTGTTTTAATGAAAGATTTCATGCATAAAGTGTTACAGCAGAGGGCAGCAACTCTTCAGAACAGATTTGTTTTGGTGTGTTGGTGCAGCTATTCATTATATTTGCTACACCTGTTTGCAGTGGTTCAATGATTTCCTTCTATCCATTTTATTTGGATGTCACTCTTTCAAGATGTGCTGTTTTGTGCATTTCAGAAACACATTTATCAGAACAATTGATCCGATCGGCATAAGTAATTGTGTCTCCTTTGCTTGTGTCAAACGGAGGGGGCTCTGCTCTGCCCCCCCCCACCTGAGCCCGATGGGATCCAGATGACGGGGGTTCTAAAGGTAGGAGCAGCGGGGCCCGAGGTCTCCATGGGTCAGCTGTAATTCACCACAGAGCTCAGAGAGCAGAGTCCCAACACACACAAAACCCCTCGCAGAACCGGGAGGCTCCACTTAAAGTCTTCAATATCACACAAACTCCAGTTCAAAGGCAGGTATGTGGGGATGAAACACATTAGTCGGCTGAATGATGCTCTCTAGTGGATGGTTAGTTTAGCTGTTCTTTGCAAAAACACAAATGCTCAAGGTTACATGGACTTTGATAGCACAGAGGCATGTATGGCCATGATAGAGAAAGGGAGAGAGAGAGGGAGAGAAAAGGGGAGAGAGGGAGAGAGAGGGAGGGAGAGAGGGTGAAGGAGAAAGCAAGAAGTTGTTCCACAAATATCTCGGCAATTAAGATTTTTGTTTAGATTTACCAACTGTGTATTTCTGTTTTTCTCCCCGGAAAAAAACAAGGAGAAATGTCTCCGCACAGCGGATACGTGTGTCTCTGTTTATGTGTGTGAACCAGAGGCAGCGCTCTGTAACAAGAGCCTCCATCACAGGGAGGATGTCTGCAGAAATAACAGCTCACTGCCTCCAACGGAATTTGTCTGTAAGCTGTAAAAGATGGCGAGGGGGAAGAAGAAAAAAAAAAGCGAGCTCGGGAAGTATTTCTCTCTGCGCTCTGTAATCAGCAGCACTCGGCTCTGAAAATAGTAAATGCGCTCAAAGACAGTTCAAGGGCTGAATAGTGATCACTCTCCCCGCAGGTGAGTGTGCTCTTGTGTGTGTGTGTGTGTGTCTCTTCTTAGTAGTATAAATGAAGACATGTCTATCTGGAATCTAATGTTGAGGCTCTGTCTTATATGAGCCTGCTCTGCTTTCATTGGTATCGGTCATGCACACGGTCCATATGTGTTGGCAAATGCACACAAACCCAGTGTAGCATAGTGCTGAGATCCCTTCATTCTAAATGCATTGGGAACAAAGAGCACCAGACAAATCCTACACCTTGCAAACAAATAAGTGCTTACTGTAAAAAGGTCTCGTCTCATTCTTGCATTTCACAAAACCTGCAAGTTGTAAGTCATCTCTTGTCCACACCAGCAGGAGTTATGAAGAAACCTGCAGCATGAAAATGCCAAAATGTGCAGTGGTTTTGCATCATTTAATACGACGTTGATTAGTTTGAGTTTTATGACACAATTTAAAAATATAAATTTTCAACCAAGGAACATTTCATTCGTAGTTGAAGTTGCTCATTGCAATCTGCGATGTGATATATACAGACCTCAGAGCTCATGGCCAGTGCTCATATTATTTTGGGCCCCAATGCAAGTATTGCAGAGCAGGAATGGAAATGGGGAGCAGGAGAATTTGGGTCAGGGGTTGCAGGTCTTTAAATATACAATGGAGGCTTTAAGGCAGGGGCAGGGGGAAGTTCACCAAAATGGTTTGCAGACTTTTAAAACAATCAGAGAAATAGAAAATCCAGCCAAATCAACTTTTTCTCTCTGTTTAAACCTTGCCTGCAAGTTCTTCAGGTCATGGAAACATTCAATAACTCATCATCTATAGAACCACAGACTACAATCTTGATTAAGTTTCTTGCTTTTCTTTAAAGTTTGTGGTTTCTGTGCAATTCACAATTTTCTGCTCCTCAACTTTGAAATCATCTTAAACACATCATTGAACTATTTGACACATGATCTTCTTCGCTTAAACTTTCTGACACATGATTTACCTGGTGCCTTATTTTCCACACGCTAAGTCCTGTTAGTACTGTGAAATTGGTGATATCAGGTCAGAGACCCGGTGCTTCCTAAATACCTTCCTTTTGCACGCCTGCAGCCAACAATCAGAGAACAGATAGCGGACAGTCGGAGAGGGCCAATCTGTCCTGCTGGCTGGTGAATGATGGACAGTAATTAAAAGTTAGCTAATAACCTCTTCACACCTGACATTTCAACAGGGAGGTCCTGGACACCATTATCTACATATAGATTAAACAGCGTAATTGGCGGGGAGATAGGGTTAGGAGGATCGAAAAAGAGGAGAAAAAAAAAAGGCCAGGCCATCGCCGAACCATTAAACCGAATATCTGAGTGACACTCTGATTTTGCTCCTCTTGCTAATGCGACAGGAATTGAGCTGAACTAAAATGCTAAATGAATGAATCCTATCTCAGTGCGGCTATTACCGGGGCAAACATCGGCCACGGAAAATAGCTTTAATTTCATAATAATTGCTAGATGGACGTGACTCGTTAGAGACACAATATCAGAGTGAAAAGAGAGGGGAAGAGAGAGAGAGAGGGAGGAGGGGGGGGGGGGGGGGGGGGATGGACAATGAGGACGAGAGTGACTCTTCGGAGGATAAATGTTGTCCGTTGGGCTGCACCACTTTGCACAAACTCATTGATGAGTGATACTGGGGACTGATGAGATGTAAATGGAGAGAATTAGTTGCGCTGTCATTAGCATTGTGGAAATGTGAAACTACTTCATTTAGAAACTGAAACATTCCTACACAGGTTAACGTTTTTATCGTTCCCACAGGTTTGTGTTTAACACTAATAGCCTATTAAGTACGCACCGCATCATAGCGTTCAAAATTCCTAATGGTTTAACTAATGAGTGTGATATTCAGTTGAAGAAATACTCTCTTTTCCAGGCCTGTGGGAGCTGCTGTTTGGTTTGACATTTTGGGAAATACGATTATTTTCTTTCTTTCATTCATATACGACTTGTTCAAAACGATGCCACCGCTGGCAAGCGGTTAGTTCACTCAGCACAAAGATGGAAGCGAAGGGGAAAAACTGGTCTGACTCCATCCAACGGTTAAAAGATCCACAGCGCACATGTGCTGATTAACATTTAAGAACAAATATAATTTGATATTTCGTGTGTTCGTTCCATATGAAAACCAATCACATTGTTTTCATTGAAGTTTGCCTTCAAAAAAGGTTACAACTTTCTGTCCCTCTACGAAGACAACGCTCCATTTAACCCTCACATTATTGTGTCCGTTCAGAGTTCACCTTTTTTATTTATTTTAAGAGAAAGAGCGCGTTGATTCATTTGGGCTACATGGTGCAGGTTAGCGGTGCCAGTTTCACACTGATATGCTGATGCTTACCGTCCACAAACAGATGAGAGTGGTTTCCACCGGGCCGGAGGTCAGTCTGTCCATCTGCAGTCACAGAGCGGCAGAAAGAGATACAGAATTCTAGCTAAAAAGTAAAAACAGCCATGAAAAAAGTTTGTTTTCTCCTAAATAAATCAAGTTGACAATAAAAACTGAACAATCATTATTATTATTATCATTAGTCTTATCTTCAGATGAATGTAAAGCCGCTCCAGCTATACGAGGGACATTTATACAAGTTGGTTAGCTTTGGATTTCCACTAAACAAAAGGGCAACAGAAAAAAACGGTGCTATCAAATTAAACTCGAATGAACATGTAGACCTCAACAACTGTTTTTCACAGTTTGTCATTGGTGTTTTTTTTATATCAGTAAATTTGAAGACTGATCAACAAATACAAATAACAAATTTGGCTCTCTAATTATAAGTATTAACACATTGCTGTGAATAATGTCTCAAGTTTCTCGGCCAAAAACAATTCACTCCTTCCAACAACAACCACACACATAGTACGTCAACGTGTATATTTCTCTATTAGCTTGACTTACTTCAACTCCTAAAGGACTATGAAGTGTCTACATTTACTAAATACGTATCATTACTCCTCGCCTTGAAAGTTACATGAGGTGTTCTTATCGGCGTTAACAACTTTAATTAGTTGATGAATATGATTTTCATTAAATGTTGATAATGTAAAAACGAAACAAATATAAATTGTTTTTTTTTTAGCATTATTAGATTTCGGAGGGATCTGTAAGCTGGTGGTGGTTGATTTCCTCTCCACCACTAGATGTCCCTCTCGTTTTAGTCTGGAGGCTGCAGTGTTGTGACTATGCGAGCCGATCTGTCCGTGACTTGTCCATCCAGACCCCGGGTTCCTCCGTCACGTCCTCGCTGGTCCCCTCCAAAGCCAAACAGGAAAACAATCCTTTATTCCTCCGCTTCATCTTCCCTCTCGGCTCCGTCCTTCCTTCCTCTGACAGTCCCTCCACATTGTCTCCCCGTCTGTCCCCTTCGGTCCCCGTGTCTTGGATAAAAGGCTCCCATTGCTGTTTATACAAGGGGATTGGTGTTGTTAACAGGTGTGGGGTAATGGGATCCCTGCTAGCAGAGAGGGTCGCACACACACACACACACACACACACACACACACACACACACACACACACACACACACACACACACACACACACACACCCTCCTCTTCCCCACACTCACACTCGCCCCAGCGATACTCCTCTGATGGATTGCACCCACCATTCATCTAAATTATGTCACCGGCAATGAGCTATCAGTTCAATCTGGCCCAAAACGAACCGCGGGGTTTGTTTCTGTTGACACTTCCTCAGCGTTCACTTTCTCCTCCTGATTACTGTCGGGGGCTCCGGCAGCGCGGCAGCTCGTTTCTGCGGGGCCCCCCGGCTCTGCCGCACATTCTCCGGGCCGTGTGTGGCCCCTGTTCTCACGCCAGGTTTACAGCTGTTGGGAGGCTGTTGCGAGGAAGCGGTGGCAGGACTTTGATATCGCTGTCACATGATCCCTGACGTTGCTGTACATTCACTGCTCATTGTGTGAAACTTAACTTGCGGTGCAAACGGCCTTTATCGTAGGTCGAAGGTCAGCATACGGGCCTGGTTGTGAATCACCGCAGCCCGATCAGTGCTGTCTGACATGGAAATACAACCAGGCATATATATAGGCTATATATGACAGTGTAAATAAAAATGTGGTCTTCTACTCCTGCCATCTTAATCCAGTCCAGCCATTTTGGATGCTGTGTTTCTCTTCTCGCCCTGCCTTTTCTCAGCTTCCCCTCCTCCTCCTCCTCCTCCTCCTCCTCCTCCTCCATGAGTTTAATTCCCTTTTCTCCTGGCGTCCCTTAGAAATACTCCCAGCTGCATAACAGATGTTGAATATCTTCCTTTGTTTCTTTCTTTTTGTATCCTCATTTCCTTTTATCTATATAACTCCCTGATGGGCGTGACGATGACCGAATCCATAATTCTGACCACACAGCCACACATGGGATACCTGCAAATCGCTAAGAATATCATGGAGGCTGCGACATCATTTATATTTATTTCAGTTTTTCTTATTTCAGGCCTTTTTCTCCCTTTTATATTTCACGAGATGTGTCTCTCACATTTGCTGATGGCCTGCAGGAATTCCACCGTCCTCGTTCTGGTGCGGCGAGTGATGAGCGACCGCGGACGTCCCAGAGTGCAAACCAGAAAAAGGTTCTCGCTGCCTTTTCCATTCACTGAGTAAAATTCTACGAGGGGCTTGGTTCATTGAGAAAACCCTTAAAATTGATCATTTGACCGTAACACACTCATCATGTGAAGCTTGATAATGCGTCTTAAAGTCTTCCCCCGTTTCCCGAAACCCCTCATGGTTCAGACTTCTAACTAAATGGGGCTGAAGAAAAGCAAACAATCAGAAACTGCGGGGAAAAAAAGAAAATTTGGAGCAGGCAGAGATATTTTGCTGGTTTTGTGATTTTCTGGTTAATTGAGCCAATCCAACACGTTGTTAGCTTGTTATTTCAGACAAACGACCCAATAAATGTTCCCCAGATTACATTATTACAGTTGTAAAATGTACCCAGGGAATCAGTTCCTCCCTATAAAAAAGTCGTGATCGTGCCTCCCCCGTGTTCGGTGTTTTTTATTGAGTTCTTCACCCACAGAGCCAAATATAGAGCCCAAATATAGAGCTGCGCTGATAGAAATAGTGTGAAAGAAGTAGTTTACAATCTACTTCTTTCAAAATGCACGTTACACCGATCACATAACATACAAAAGAAGCCCTTTCGCAATATTTGCGTCATTCCTTTGACGTCTAGACATTATATTATAACTACGTCTGACTGTTATGTGTATTTGACTGAAGTCACTGTGTAGACAGTACAAAGCTTTCGCATCGGTCCATATTCATGAAGGTGTAGCTATTACTGACATATTTTCTTATGAGAACAAATCACCAGCAGTGTGAGGAACACGCAGCGTAGACACCAGTCCCCGGAGTTTGTCACAGCAAGTCCAGTCTTTGTGTTCGTTGCGCCCGTAGTGTTGAGGAAGCGTTTTTTCCTCAGGTGAGTCAATGGTGGGTCGACAGGAGGAGGTCAGAGATTAGGGTGACAGAGGAAGAGATGTGAGGTGAAGATCAAGGAGGTTTGGGTGCATGTGTGGGGGACTTGGGTACTCAGCGGTTTCCGGTGGGCCTCCAGTCTTTCCGGTTCAATCTGAAACTGATGATCTATTTCTTGGCAGCGAGTAAAAAGTTAAGGAATGCATGGTCTGTGATGTGTGTTCAAAGTGCAATGCTTAATCTGCCTCCCCCAACTGTAAAACCCCGCAGCAAAATCAGAAACATTGCATCAGAAAATCTCCAGAGAGGAGACTCACCCTGGAGCAGCATACGCTCTGATCGCTGTGAGATTCCAGAGCGATTGTCCAAGTACGGGGGAAGAAGAAGCAGAGTGTCATTTTCGTGCCAGCAATTAGTCAGTAACAGTGGGTGTCCTCATGATGTTCTCCATTTCCCTTTGAAAGATGAATTCCTCGGGATTAGCGCAAATGCCTTTCCAGTGTTAAGTGTTTGCTGACCACATGACCTGAAGAATGCTATTGATCACTTACAACGATTGTTTTTCTTGTGTTTGTTGCTCTCCTTCCCGATACTGCTCCACCTGCAGGATGACATTGAACACGCACTCAGCTGAGCACACCTGGGAGTGAGGGTTATCAACAAGTCAATAACTAAAACCCAGCAGAGCGGTGAAGGTTATAGAGGTGTGATATGCATGCGGACTGCTAATGCGTGACTACCTGTGTGCATCGGTGCACTTTTCTGGTAAAGGTTTCTGCAGTCTGTTATGACGCCGAGGTATTCCTCCTCTTCCTCATTACTGCTGATTTACTCCACAACTCGGTGAAAGCAGGCAGGATGGACCTCCCACCTCCCCCACGCACTCACACACACACACGCACACACATGCACACACACACACACACACACACACACACACACACACACACACACACACACACACACACACACACACACACACACACACACACACACACACACACACTGCCCTGCACCCCCTGCACCTCTCTTCTTCCTTCTCTTTCCCTATCTCTCTCCTTCTCATTCTCCTGCCGCTCACAGACAATGGGGCCCTGGAGAATACCGGCTTGTGCTGAATTATTCAAATCAGCGGTGGCAGCAAGCCGGAGAGAGCAAAGGAGAGAGGCAAGGAGGGTAGAGGAGAAAGAAGGGGAAAGACAGGTAGAGGGGTAGAAAGTGAGGGAAGGAAGATGTGAAGGGGGAGGGGAGAAACAGAGAGAGAGAGAGAGAGAGAGAGAATGGCTTTGTGGAAGTGATGGTTCTTGCGGTCTCTGCATGCAAATAGCCTTTTGCTCCTCTCTCTTCCCTTCTCCATGAGTCACCCCCCTGCCCTTCACTGCTTCATTAATACACATCTGTACCCCGGCACTCCCCTCTGCCTCCCTTCTCCGTTCTCTTCGGGTGAGGAGGAAGAGAGAAACAGAAGAGTGGGGGAGGTGGTGGTGAGGGAGGGAGGCAGGGTGGTGGGGAGGCGCTCGACAGCAGCAGCACGCTGTTGGCAGGAGAAGAATGTGCCGGTAATTAGCCAGCACCGATACATACAAAAAAAAAAAACCCGGAGAGGAGAAGAAGAGGAAGGGAAAAAAGAGCAAAGCTCTGAAAACAAGCCTCCTGCCGGGCTAAACTCCCCAGAGGGGAGACCTGGACATGTCGGTGTGCAGAGTGGGAACAAAGGAAGAAGAGGCGAGCTGGGGAAAAGAAGGGAGGCTGAGGAGTCGGCCTGTGACAGCACCTGCGGAGATGGAGAAAGTGTGTGTGTGTGTGTGTGTGTGTGCACGTCGGCATTATTTTCTTGTGATTGTGATTGCCTCTCAGTGAAGGATGCCTTCAGATGCACAGATACAAGAATCATCAACAGAATGTCTGTACCGGACTATACCAGATTAGACTGTGGGGGAACAGCTATGTCTATTTGACGTATTCAAAAGAAATACGAAGAGACTCAAGAAAGAAGCCTTCCGATGCTGATTAGTTGTCTGAATATGCAACTCACCCTCATTCAGGCTGCACAGAATCTGCACAGAAGCTACGAAGGTCAAGGCTTACTGATCATTTATAATTCATAATGATTATAATAATAATCATAATTTTCTTCCCAGCAACATAGTTGCCAGACAGGTTGCTTAGCAACATAAAAAAGTATATGCATAACGATCTCTGATGAAATGGTTTAATATTCCCTGCATTTACTTTACTTTACTTAACAGCTTGAGACGTGATTCAACAAATCTTGCACAACTATTTGTCATAATATGTACTGGACACTTTTAGCCGTGATAATGCTAACACAGCAGATGGCCTCCTGAAGTGTGCGTTCCACCAATGATCTGAAATAAAAACGTCATGCTGACGCCTGATGTTGTCGAAGGTTAATGAAGAGACTGTGTCATGTCCTTACTAATGAAGTAAAAGCCTCAACATTTTACCTAGAGCTGTTTTTTTTTAAAGCAGAGTGTAAAAAAAATCTGTGGAGACAGATAGATGTATAGACAGCTCGATCGATAGATGCATAGGTAGATGGAAAGAGAGCTAGATAGAGAGAGATATAAGTAGAGAGAAGAACGGAGAGCGAGATCTTGACCCCCGAGTCTTTTGCTAGCCTCATTAGTGAGAGAACTTGGTTCATTAAATGATGTGAGGGAGGGTGTAGGCTATAAGCACAGATCACACACTGAGAGGCTGTCCCGATATTTTTCTTTGGTTAAGTCGGTGTTTATGTAGCAGACTGAAAAAATTCAAGGTGAAGTCTGCAACTATATGCAACCAACGTTTGTTATTGGTCCCAAAAGAGCACGCCCCTTGCCACTCTTGTCTGTGTTTAAAAAATGCAGATAAAGTCTTCGCAAATGTATTTTGTGCACATTTGTAAAACATGCAACTCTGTAATTAAACAAACGTGCGTGTAGAAAATGTCTCTGTTACGCTCGTTCCTCGCTTTTATCGATGCGTGGTGGCCTCTTATCGATTTAGCCCCCATGCACCTGATTGCGTCAGGCCCGTCCAGCCGTGCGAAGCCCCCGGGAGAGACTCACCGTGGTTTGACGTGGTCCATGCTTCCCTCTAGCACAGCAGCCAGCCAGCCAGCCAGCCAGCCAGCCGGCCAGCCAGCCAGCCGGCCGGCCGAACGGCCAGCGGGGCGGCCAGCCTTCCCAACGTCCCCACGCACAGTTTGGAGTGTCAGCCCAGTGTGCTCCACTGGGAGCTGGGCTTGGCAGTGCTGGTTACAGAGCTCAGATGGGCAGCTGATGGGGCCTTCTGCACAGCAGCCCCACGAGGGCAGGTAGAAAGGATGAGAGGGACAGGTGTGTTTATGTTGTACTTGTTGCCCACCCTCCCTCCCTCCCTCGGAGGCCAGGACAGATGCCCAAGCCATTGATTTTGGCACTGACAGGGGAACCAGACAAAGGGGAAAAGGGGACATGCAATGAAGGGCAAGACAATAAAATGTGATGTGATGGTATTAAAATTGGTCTAATAAACTGCGCACTAAAAATCAATAGAGGGTTCCTCTAGGATTTAGTTTGTGACAAAGTCGTCCCTTCATCCACAAAGGTCCGTGCACATGATTTCCGGGGCTAACGTTCCCCGCCTCGGGCGAGAAACACATTTCCAGGAAATCCATTTCTCCCGATGTTGCCAGGGCCGTTTACGTAGTGCCTCCTCTCAGCGCGGCCTTTTAGAAATTAAAACTACCCCAAGCTCTTGGAGCATCGTGCCGTTTCTAGGATGACGACTGAGGCAAAGTCAGGCCGTTTGGTTCAGCAGGTTGCAACGCTTTGAGTAATTTGGGTTTGGGGAATCTAATTAGGACAATTAAGTCCTAATTACTATATAAACACGTTCCTCTGCCAAAACCCTAGACCCCTAGAGTGAGGCCTCTGCACCGCAGAGCCTCCCATTCTGCCCTGCTGCATAAAGAGCATTATGGCCCTGAGAAGATCCCTTTGCTAAGGACAACGATTCATCAGCTACTATATAAAAAAACACATTTTATTATGTGGGAGATTCTTATGGTTCTCAAAATAAGACTCATTTGGAAAATTGTTCGTCCACTGTGGTTGACATCTTATTTTAACGATTTCTAGGTTTTAAGAAATGGAATCATCCATATTACTCACAGAATCCAATGATGTAATTATGAAATGGTACTCTCATGTTTTTATACATTGAAAAAATAAAGATATTCATCACAATGGACAAAAATCCATTTAAATTATAGATGTGAGTTCAGCAAAGTGTAAAGTCACTGAAGTAAAGTTACGAAAATAAATTGTCAAAATAACCAATGACCACTACGAACTTATAAAACCACCCAAACAGATGACACACTATACCCTCTGCGGCTGCAGCTGAAAGTAGAGGTGGAGTAAACAGACAGAGGCACTAGACAGGACGGGGCCGGGTTGTTCTCCCTCCGCTCAGGAGGCTTAGAGGAGAGAGAACAGGGAGGCGACAGGTCGCCAGGGTGCCGTCACTTCTCCGGATCAGGATTCTTTGCAAAAAAAGAGAAAAGGGATTTAGCTACATGAGGTCAAAGAGGTACCACGAGCTGTTATACTTTACATTACATGTCATTTAGCTAACGCTTTTATCCAAAGCGACTTACAATAAGTGCATTTTAACCATAGGGTACAAAATCAGAACAGCAAGAAACAAGAAAGTGCAATTTCCTCAAATAAGCCAATTTACCCAATCCCTCCTTCTCTTCATCATTCATAATAACATCATTACCGTGTCATTTTTGGCAGTGATGAGACTCTGAAATGTTATTTAGTCCCTTTAGTCCAGATTCTCTTGAAAAAATAATTCTATGGAATATTCTCCATGTCTAAAGTATTGTAATTAACCTTTAGTTATTTTTTTACTGACTGATATTACATTTAAAATACTTCATCTGCCGTTCTTAAAGTTTCCCACGGAAAAATGTTCTTTAATCAGGGACCTATGATGCCAGATTTGAGTCCAGGGGGGATCCTGGCTGCCCTTCCACACCCTGCCCACCTCCAGCAGCACATGAGCACCCTAATTGTCACGCCACTTCCCATTACACATGTCATTCGTCATGCCACGCTCCTGTGCCCGCGTGCCGAGCCAGCTGCACAGAAGAGGGCGGAAACAGGGCAAGGCGGCCATGTATCGATGTCACTTGAACTTTGGTGTTAGAAGAACAATGATCCCTTTTGGGAGCTTTTTCCTGCCACGCAATTATCATTGTAAAGAAGACACTCATTTTTCACAAACATTATGAGCCTGCATTGTCAGGTAGCTTATTTTGGTTTATGTTACCAAATGTATTTTTAAATAGTAAATGGACTGTTTATTTCAAGATGTTGCAGTTGTCTCAAAGTAGGTGTCTTTTTAAATTTGGGAGCTCTCATTATGAATACAGCTTAACAGAGTCCCCTTTCTTCTCCCAGGTTTCTCACATGAGGAACCAATATATTACTGTTGGGTTGGGTTAAAAAAATAGTAATGTCAAGAACAAGGGGATTACATTTGAACAGCTTCATATTTGACAGCTTTTGTTCTGCCTCATTAATCCGGCAAATTTGAATCTAGGTCTCCAAAAGCCTTCCTTCCTTTACAGCGCATCGGCTCCCTGTGATCGTATTTCCCCTGTGCACTCCTTCCTTCCTTTACGTGAATAGCTGAATCTGACAACTCCTCCTTCCTCACCTGCCACCACTTGGACGGAGCAGAAACTACACTCGGCAAATGAGGCAGCGAACGGAGGCCGTGGCTCCAGGGGAGCAGGAGGAGGCTGTGTCCAGGTCGAGCGAGAAGGAGGAACCAGGAAGCTTTTCAAAAAAAGTGTTTCGCAGTCACAGCGACCTCACTTCCCACTGGGCAGGTCTTGTTGATGTGGTTGGTACGGCTGAGAAGCCGGGTTTAGGTCCCATGGAGGTCCGTGGGGTATGAACAGGGGGTCCGTGGTGTTAAGTGAAAGCAGCAGTGGAGCTTAAAAGCGTATTTGGTATTTTACTTGGTTAAATCAATATTTTGATACGGCCCCTTTTGCTCATACATTTGTTACGACTGCCCTGTTTGGCACTGTGTGTGTGAATGAGCATTTAGATCAGATGTTGATGAACACACACCTCTGCCATCATTCTATGAGCGCCTGTGTGAATGGGTTAATGGTGACATTTAGTGTAAAGCGCTTTGAGTGGTCGGAAGACGTGAGAGGTGCCACATAAGTGCAAGTTAATTGACCGTTAACTAATAACTGTCTCCCCCAACCCCCCTTCTGAAATCTAACAAATCAAACAAACAAATGACTCTGATGTTGAAATCCTCCTTAGGCATTAGAGTTTGAAGTTAAGTTAAGTTAATCAGCGCTTATTAGCAGGAAATGATCAGTGTGTGGTCGCATTGTTGACTTTGTTCTTTACTTTTCATGCAGTTGTGAGGTCATATAGCAGAAATCTAATCTGGTATAGGGTCTGAAAAGCGGGGAGGTTTTAAGTATTCATGCAATTTAATGTTCATTCAAACAAATGGGAAAACGTCTGTGTTTTATTAGGCAGAAACAGAAGGTTTCATTGATTTCAGAACCCATTTGTAATGTCTTTATGGCTTCTTAGCTACAACAACGATCACTTTGCACCAGTAGTCACGTCGCTTTGGTTTGATCCTCCATGGATGGACTTTCTTGTACATCATGTTGATCTAATTCTTTCTCAGAAACTTTCCGTTAAATGCAATACACGGTATTGCTTGAACATGAGTGGGCTGCCATGAACTTTTATTCATCCGAATAATCATCTATGATTCGCGGTTCATAAAACGAATTGTCGTTGTTAAAGACAGACAGACATTTGGCGAGCGGCAGGGAGATTGTGGAGTAAGGGATAGTTGAAAAGGAGGAGTGTGCAGAACCTTTCCTTTGATGCCTCCTCCTTTATGGTCTGACCTTTCTCTTAATTGGCTGACATGTCTTTACACTGAGATTCTGTTGGTCTCCCGGTCAAGTAATTTCTCCCCCTCTTCCAACTAAAGCGTCTCCTTCTGACCCATGAATTGGAAGTGCTTTAACCTTTCCTGAGTGTACGTTTTATAGCGGCCTATTTATTCTTTTATTATGCAGATGAGATGGATTTTCAAATAGTGACTGGTGTCACTCACACCTGCGTTTTATTAAAATATTTTCAGTTTCAAATGTTTGTTTTAAGACACACAAGAGCACATCGCAATCTCCTCTTCATCAGCAACCCTTCATTCGTAGAGAATGTAATGTTACCGCACAAGATGCTTAAAGCAATCATCAGAAACGTGGGTCTAGTTTGCTTATTTCGTTCACTTATATAATAAAGACATAACAAGTCCATTAATCAACTGTCTATTAGTCTAAACGAGGTCCATAATATATCTATGAAAGTGTATGTGTGCGCTCGGGGTGTAATATACTTGATGTATCGATATGTTTATTTCTATTTATTTCAGGACCTCATCCTGCGACTCTGACCCCGAAATCAATACCTTAATTTATGGTCTACCACCTTCAATCAATTCTGCCCCCGTCTCCTCCCAGCGATGGAGCGCCTCTGACTGGACACGTGTAAGCAGAGCTGCAGAAGCTCTGACTGTTTGGCTCTTTCCTCTTGCTTGCTGCCTCCCTTGTCGTTGTGCGCTGGTTGAGGTTAATAGTCACTAAAATCTAGAGAGGCTGCTGGTCATCACCCTGCAGCTTTCACCCCCCCCGGAAGTCTTTGCTCTCCTGCCCTCCTTCCTCGGGCATCTCCCATCGGCTTTCACCTCCCTGCTCGGCTCGTGACTGGCAGCAGACGGAAAGAGTTCTTGGTTCTGTCCTCTCCTCTTTCGTCGTACAGATCCGTAGAGTTGTACAGTCTCGTTCCTGTGAAAAATAGATGCTGTGTGAGCATAGGCGTGGCGTGGCGCCCCTTCTCCCCACTAGACAAAATGGCCTTTGTTCCAACCAAAACCAAAAGCAAAGTTGTCATGAACATCTCGTGGGCCCGGCGAGGGAGAATTAGCCCGATCTCCTTTTTTAAAAAAAGCATACGGTTGAGGAGAGCCAGGAGGTTTTGTTCTTCTCAAAAAAGCTCACATGAGCTGGTAGTGTTGCTCAAACAGCCCTTTGCCTCCTCACGGATTTATTAGCCAATTTCCACCACCATTGTCTTTCACTTCCATCTCAGAAGTGAGGGTGCACCGGGCGAAATATAGGGCTGCAATCATCCATGTGTGTGGCGACAAAACCTCCAGCGCCCCGCACCTCAATAGATATTCATGAACATTCTCGTATTTAGAGAAGGAAATAACTTAATACCGACAGTGTCGACGGAATAATAGCCATTTCCTGCCTGACTTGCAGCCCCTCAGAAAATGAGATTGCGCCGGCCGTCATTTTTCTTGTCTGCCGGGTGTTTCCACACGGAGGTCTATGGCTGCAGCTATGCTGCCTGCATCGGCAATGAGGTGCACGTAGTGAGAGGTGAGAGAGAAAAGGGGGGCAAGACTCACAGAGAGAGAGAGAGAGAGAGAGAGAGAGAGAGAGAGAGAGAGAGAGCAAGTGGGATGGGTTGACTTCAGGAGACAGATGCTTTGGTGATACATTTTACTATCAATAAAAATGGAGGTTTAATAGGAGATAAAACGTAAAGGTGAACAGAATCACGGTGTGTATTATTTTCCTAACGCCAAAATGGGGATTCTCATCCTACACTCGTTTTTTGATTCAAAAAGACGTTCCTGGATTAAGTGTACAACAAGATGTGGCTGAGCCAGCTGATGTATTCCATTCATAGTATTTGATCTACTTCTTTTGTGAGAAAACAGGAGTGTCCACAAAGGAAAGGGACAAAAAAACAGGGGAGTGAGGAAAAGAAGATAGAAAAGGACATTGAGTGACGGCAAAGGATGCCTGACCTGAGAAACAAAGGAATCTTTCAAACTATTCCTCACCATTACTGGGCCTGTCACGATTCCACAACCAGCGGTCTTATAAATTAACCATCTCACAGAGGAGCTCAAGCTGCAAACCCTCGCTCTCCTCTACAATTAGGTTTCTTCTTTTTGTAAGCCTTCCTTATCTCTGTGCTTTTACTCGGGCCTTCATCAGCACGAACATATATCACGATTTTCCTTTTTGTTCCATTCTTATTCAGTCCTTCATCCGCACAAGTGCACAGCATTCATCATGAGTTAGAGATGAGCCTGTTTCTGTTTCATCTCGTCTTATCGCCACGAACTTTTAGAGCCGGCGTAAAAAGATTGCACCACTGAACGCAGAAACTCTTTCACATGCACAATCCCCTCGTGTGAACGCTAAGATCTAAGAGTAGATGTCCGAGCTTTAGCCATTCCACTGCATCTCTTTGCTGGGAAGTGCGAACAGCAAATTCTTGCTATTTCTGACTGTTAACAGACTCCTCTCGGTGGGAATTGCTTTTTGAGAAAGAGAGAAACGTTGTCTGGGATAATATGAATTTGCGCTTGTTGAGCGAGGGATTCATCTACAGAGAGTTGAGAGTAGCATGGAAACGGAGGGAGACAGTGAAGCGTGGGGGGAGTGGTGGTGGGATTCAAGGGGGAGAAGGTGGGGGTCGGGGCGTGGAGGAGTATTTAAATGAATTTCACCGCGCACGCCTAAGAGACATGGCCGGTGTGAGCAAGACACCCAGCCGGACTGAGACCTGAGCAGATTGCACCGCTGCTTTGTATTCCAAATTAATTGGCCTCTGAAGATCGCCCCCCCACCCTCCCCCACAGCGCTACTGATGCACATTTTCCTCCCCTCAATTAAAAGTGTGTACCCTACATGCAGCCCACTCCTCTTATTCACAATGACTTCTCATCCCCTTGTTACAGAGAATAAACTGGGCCTTCACATCGGGGCTTAGCAGGACTGTGGGGGGGGGGAGAACAATTAAAAGCAGGAGGAATTATACAATCCATCCGCCTGAGTGTGTAGTGATTAGTTACTTTTAAAAGATTAGAAAGGATTTGCATTTTTCAAGTTGCAAACAAATTGCAAAAAAAATGGCTATCTGACTATGTATATGTGTGCAGGGGTGCTGCTTATTTTGAGTACAATCTCACATTTACAGTCCTGCTGCCTTAATTACTCAGGCACTGCTTCTTTTATTTTGTCGCTGAAAATATTCCCAAACCAATGTGCTGTTTGATGAACGTTTGATACATACAAGAGCAAAAAAGTCTCAATTGATAAAATAGCTGGAACTGTTTTTACATGAATATTAGTGCGGCCGGCATTTTCCAGCCTGATTGTTTGGTTGTTTTGTTCTTCATGAAGTGCAAAAGCTCCCTGAGCAGCAAGAGGTCGTTTCCAGCTCCACTTGTGATAAAACAAAAGATAAAATGATACCGCTCTATATGACTGAAACCCGACCCTTGATGCGCTCAAAGGAACAGTACACCAGCCGCAAACAAAATGGTGACGTTAAACAAACAGAAATATCTCGCTTTTATTTGAGGTCCAGGTTTGATCCGTTGCTTTCTCTATAAAATCGCAGACGTGGAAAAGTGGTCTGTCTCGAAGTAAAAATAGTGAAAGAATGTTCATAACTGACATATTTATTTATGAGAGTTTAGAAGTTTTGAGAGGAAGTAAAAATGTAGAATGAATCTATTTATTGAACAAAGGACAGCAAAACACCACAACAAACATCAGGCAAAAACACTCGAGATCCAAGATATTTCAGTCAGGAGAGGAAATGTTCTCAGAGGAGAATTGCCCCTGCGGACGACAAATGCCAAAACAACTCTGACAAAGAAAGAAAGGAGGAAAATATGAGTGAACAGAAGGAAGAACAATTATTTATGTAAATAATGTGGCATTGCTGCTTATAATTAGTAGGAAAATTAAGCAGAAACGAAACGGGGAGAGGGGGGGGGGGGCATCATGCATGTCACCCAACTAATTTTTCTCATGCAAATTAACAATCAAAATTATAAATGGAAATGGTGTTGTTGTGATGGAGAGA
The DNA here is from genome assembly GCF_964276395.1 of Gasterosteus aculeatus. Taxonomy (NCBI): domain Eukaryota; kingdom Metazoa; phylum Chordata; class Actinopteri; order Perciformes; family Gasterosteidae; genus Gasterosteus; species Gasterosteus aculeatus. The sequence continues at coordinate 14,223,866 of NC_135701.1, forward strand.
GAGAGAGAGAGAGAGAGAAACGAGAGATGCCCTGTTTTTCTTTCCTCACTCTGGAATTCATTATCTGGTGAAGCGAGAAGAAGCAGATCTAGTTTGACACAAAGGGTGAATTCGATATCAGCAGCAACAGGAAAGAAGTTAGGATTATTGTTTTGGGCATAAAGGCCTTTAACATGTAATTGTTTCATGCAAAAAGACGGAAGAAAAAGTCTTGTTTAAATACACTTGGAAATGTCCGAACACCATTTCTATCAATCATTACACCTTAATTCCTCTCATGGCTTCAACCTGCACTGAAAGACAAATCCTCTCCAATTTGTTTGTCTTGTTTTTGTTCCGTCCCTTCAGTGTAAAAGCTGCCCTGTGCAACACACTACATGTACCAGTCCGTACCTCCACAGCGCTGATATGCAGCGATCAGATGTGCTGAGGTGTTCTCAGGTACACACAGTCATCCCATGCAAAGTCCCTGCCTCTCCCAGCAGAGAGCTATTGGTTGCAGGGACTATAAAGGCGGTGTCAATAAGGCTGTGATAACTGCGAAAGTCTGTCTACATGTGTCTCCTGTCTGCTCGTCTCTCCTGTAACTTCTTGCTCTCCACCGGCGCCTCACACCCTCACACACACACACACACACACACACACACACACACACACACACACACACACTGAGACCTGCTTTTTGCCTGCCTTCTATCGTCGGCAAGGGTTTTTTAAAAGGAGCCGGGATCAAACAAAGTCGAGAAAATGCCTGTCTGACATTCATCTGACAGCCCTGCATCCTGAACCCTTTTAAAGGAGCGAGCAGAGGAAAAAAGGGAGAGAAAATAGGACACGTTTCGCACAATTTATGCAGCGTTAATTTTCCAGCCCCCGCGTCGACTGTTTACAGAGTCCTGCGCATTTCAAACCTCAGTCTCTTGCCCCCCCCCCCCTTCCTATCTCTCAAACCACAATCCCCTTCTTTTTTTTACTTTTTCCTCCCACCCCTCTCTAGTTTTTGTGGCTTATGTTATTCAGATTTTTTTTCTCCAGTCTTTTTTGTGTCACTAGTGAGGATGCTCTCCCTTGGGGTGGCTAAATTTACATCTCTACATATGACAAACACCAACAAAAGAAGGAAATAAATCAAATGTGAGGTAGAGAAAGAAAAAAGGGGAGAAGGACGCAGAGAGCAGCTGTGGATTTTTATCCGTCTCAGAATAAATATATATGAACACAACGGTGAGGCAGCATTGATAAGCTATGAATAGATTGTGCTTTTGCAACTCTGGATGGGTACCCTGAGTTTGTGTCTTCATAGCAACCAACATTCAGCTTTGTTTTTCATTCAGGTTATATTGACAAGTAGCGCCATTAAATCCCAAACTGTCATCACCAATGACAACAAATGACAGCAAGCGCGACGAGAGAGAAAAAAAGAAGAAGTTTTAAATAGACGTGGTTGTTTTTTAAGGCCTGAATTGTTTGCGTGGTGCAGACAGACTCAGCTGGACATGCCGAGCGATGGCCTCGCCACCAGCACAGTGCCACACGCCATCCGTTTAGGGGGAATGCCGTATCGCGTGTCTTGAGAAACTAACCCCCACCCCTACTGCCACCCTTTGCTATGCAACGGCTCACTTCACCATAAAATTTCAATTATGAAAATTCATGTAGCGGAGACAAAACCCCCCGAAAAAAATAAAGTTGTGCCCAGTTCCTCTTCTTCTCTGTGAGCGTGTGCAGTAAGTACGTACATATGTTTGTGTACATGGCCTCAACAATGGCCTGCGCACATGTATCCAGAGCCTGGTGTCTTACCCCCTCCTCCTTATCTCCTGGTTCCATATCTGAATATTGAGAGGAGCTTATTGGGTGGGGGCTTCTGTGGAGGAGGGAACGGGAGAGGCTTCATCAGTCCCAAATATGTGTGCGTATGTACATGTGTGTGTGTCGTTGCTTGTGACAAGCAGAGGAGCCCTGCTGTGTCTCAGCGAGTCTTCTCTGATACATTATTAATTAGGCTGCGTTTAGAGTAACGAGCGGAGCATTTGAGCCCCCTCTCGCCCCGCCCTGGGTGACACGCTCCCTGGGAATCCGCTGTTTGACTGCAGATCAGAGGAAGCGACAATCCGACACCACATCACCTCGTTCCAGGAAAACCAGAGAGCCCCCCCCCCCCCCCCCCCCCAGGGAGACGGGAGACAGGAAGTATCACGACATCCCCACTACCTGCATTTGTCTGCTCACGCGCGTCACATCAGGCGGTGGTCTTCGGGTGTTTGTCCAGTCACTGACGTGTGAGGAGTCCTCTAAGATGCAGATGGGAAAAGTAAGTAAAGAGCCCGACCAAAGTGCTCTGGAGAACTTTAACCATCATTCATCACAGTTTTAGTCGGTATTCACTTCTTTAAAATCCCTGACCTTGACCCAGTGGTGCGAGTGCTTAAAAGGTCAATTCATTTTCATTCAAACAATATCTGTTAGGAATTCTTTATCAATACAATTACAATTTTCCTGATCTCCCTGCCATTGAATTTAATTAGGGTTGTATTACATGTATGCATACATAATATATCTTGTACTATTAAAGGAAACAAATGTGGCATCAAACAGCTATTTCCTGTATACAGCGTAATATCGGCACAGAAGAGGACGTGTCTCTCCAATCCCGAGCGCAGCGGTTACAGCGGATAACACCGTGTCGACCGATACGCCCATCAAGGTCAACGCCGTGAGCATGTTGGCCATCGTGTGTACTGTTAATTCTGTTAACATTATTAATTATTTTCCTTATTTACATTGTTCAGGTTTCAGGCCTTATGAAATGGCCTGAAACCTGAATAGATGCTAAAAGTAACGTCCCAACAAAATACATTGACCACAAACGCTGTTTATTGTATAAAATTGGACGTTACTTTGTCAGCGATAACTTAAGTGGCTTCTGCAAGCGTGACAGTGTGTTTGTAACACCCAGAAAAAAAAAAAAGTGGCCGAGTCGTGGCATTTAGAGGATAAACACCATGTTAATGAGCCACAAATCATCCTCTTACTCTCCTCTTCTCTTAGCGCTCACATTTTGATAAATGAAGATTGGCCGGCGTGGATGCTTTTCCCGATCATCACACACCTCTCCATCTGATAAATAATGTAAACGCAAATCTTCCCCCACCAATTCAATCCATAGTGTCTTTTCTTTCTCTGCTGTTACTTCTCCTATTGTTTTGCATGATTTCATCTTTAGGTGCTTGTTCACATTACACTCATCTTTCTCTACGATTACTGTCTTGACTAATTCAATAATTTTCTACGCTTTTGTCATGGCTTCAAACCTCCCTCCTCCTCCTCCTGCTCCTTCTCTCTCTCTCTCTCTCCTCCGTCTGCCCTTCAAATCTTCTGGGTCCGGCTGAGTCTCTGTTGTCTGCCTCATTACTGACTGTTCAGCCATTTGATTTTCCTGAAACGGCTCCGCAGCCACGCTGAGACCTTCTCATCCCCATTATACCGTCCACCTCACAAGCGAGCACGCGCGCACACACACACACACACACACACACACACACACACACACACGCATGTGCAGGCAACACGAAATATAGACACAAGCGGCCCTTCTATTTCTCCCGTGTGACGCACTCGGCATCAATGATTATGTGGTATTCCTGTGTTTCCGTTTGCTGCACGCCACGTGCCCAAACACCGGACAGTGTTATAGTGCAGCAAAGCGCCTTGGTGACAGCTAAGATTTAGCTTTTATTTTTCCAGGGCTACTCAGCAGAATGTAAAAAGTGCCTCCATAAAGAAGTGTATCGTAGAGCGACTGCCTGTGATTCCACACCACAGTTGGGGATGACAACGCCATTCCTCTTGGTGACGGATGAACTGTTGAATCCTCCCAACTCGCTCGGCCCCACTCAGGTTATGAATGTTGCTCGCGCAGCATAGAAAACGACGAGCGGGTCTTTTTCTCCACTAGTTTCACAGTGAGGCAGAAGTTTAAACCCAGAATGCATCAACATATCACATTTGCACTCATTCTTTCCGGGTTCTTGAGCCTTGGCCTGGGAAAATTCCCTGAGCACAATCGTCAGCCCTCAACCCTTCACATCCCCCCCCGGACCCCCACAAAGGAGGTCTGAACGCGCCCAGCAGCATCACACATCTCAGTCCACACATCACTATGCTGGTGTGCGCCGGGAGAAATGTCGAGAGTGTCCTTCCCTTGTTTTTTGAGTGATTGGCTGTCATTTCTTCTGCACCTGCTTTGTTTTTCTTTTCCTGGGATTGAATCAGCATACAAATAAGGCTCAAGTGATTGAGCAGAGAGCTACAAGTTTGGAGGCCTCTTGTCTCTCTGACAGATGTGACCGCAGAAATCTTCAGTAATACACCTGGAATTCTATAGTCACATTTAACTGAATGCTTTAAAAACATTGTAGGCCCCAAAGAATCAAAGAATCCTATGAAAGTAGTTATGGCCGTGTATGAAAATGCCCCAAATATTTTACTATAATTCACACAACACACACACACACACACACACACACACACACACACACACACACACACACACACACACACACACACACACACACACACACACACACACACACACACACACACACACACACACACACACACACACACACACACACACAGAGAAGCTTGCACCAGCACAAACCTGCTTTCTTGCTATTCATTATCTACTCCCCTCGAGCAGTCCAGAGGGGCAAACTGTGTGGCCACTGCAAGCCAAACATGTTTGGAAGCGGCAGGGCAGACCCAAATAGGCCGAGCACCTGCCCTAGGTGTCAACAGCCCCCCCTTGGCCCAGAGCGCCAGGCATGCTCCTGAAAAGAAAGGAGACGGAGAGACAGATAGAAAGCCATCTCATTACCTACTCCCTGGGGCTGCAACTAAGCAGTGAATGGAGGGTGTGAGGGCCACGTCTCCTCCCCGGACTGTGCCTTCCTGGACTGTGGTTCATTGGATTCTGATGCATCTGAGTCCGTACAACCAGTCAAACAGCAGGCCGAGTTTCATCCCGCCAAAAAAGAAGAACTTGAGAAAAGCTCCATACAAATGTATTTTTTACATCTTCCCTAGCTCACTGTCTCTTGTCCGCTCATGCAAGCCAAAACGTTATTGATCGGTTTGTGAGGTGTGAACATCTCGGACGATAAGAGCTGATCATGGAAAACCGTTTGATGCCAACTTTATGTTTATGTGCGCTGACCTTGGCTGAGATACACGTTGCAACCCCGCTGAAATCCCACCCGCTAACAGAGGAGGATACCGGTGGGAAATACAGGAGGTGCAATTGCATCTTCACAAAGAGTGGTTTAACTGTCCAGAGGTCCTCTGGGTACTCCACCTCTCACTTTTTCCTTTTAATATTTCATATCATGGCCCCAACCACGCTGCGGCCAAATGCCTCTTCCCGGGTTGCTGGAATATGGATGAGAGTGCACATTTACCCATTTACCTGCATGTCAGTCAGAAGCAGCTCTAAACAATGCGCCTCTCTCCCCCGTAACCTCACCTCCGCTCACCTCGCTGGGTCCACGGCTCGCTTGTTAGCCAAGGGAAGGGGGGATCCAAACAAAGGAGCGTTGACAGAAAAGTCCTACTAACACGAGCCCTGGGATAGAAAAAACGTCTTATCTGGAGAGGAAGAACAAAATGTGTATATATATATATATATATATATATATATATATATATATATATATATATATATATTACTTAAAAAATGTTGGTTTCATAAAAAAATATTTTTTACAACATGTTTATTTACTTTTAACTTTTTTTATTGTTTAGTTGGGCACCCGGGGACATTTAATGTCCTTGAGTCGTAAGCTCTTTTATCCAAAATACATCTCTACTCTAAACATTCAGAACCATTTGTTCCCAAGGAGGTTAAACTTGGACATGTGTGCACTGACTCATATATATACCTCCTCGTCCGTCTGCACATGGGTCAAATTTAATGTCACCAAGCATCGAGAATAATCACTATTGTTAACACCAACAAAAGGAAATATGCTCTATTAGCAGGTTTAGAATCTAAAACTGTTGCTGGCCCGGGAAGCATTTTTGCATTTGAATGAAGATATTTTGTTAAACAGAAGACGTTTGGACAAAAATGTATTTTATAAGAGTAAATAAAGATATAAAGAAAAAAACTCTGTAAGTAGAATAATAGCCTTAGATTGTGAGGCTTTCAATGACGCGGCTTTGGGTTTGAGTGCATTATGGGATTCTCAATGAAAACGACTACATATAGTTAATGGCTTTTGCTGAAATAAGTATTTTTTAATAACCAATGATATTTCTGTATCTTCAATGTAATAGTGTTTGAAATGTAAAACGAATTAATTTACATGTTATGGAGTGCTTTGCTACTTTAGCTGCTGTTTCTATTAAAGATCTGAGTACTACTGCTACGTTTTAGTTTCTCATCCAAACCTGGTTATTGAGTATACGTACATCTCCGTGCACTAATTGCACAGTTTAAGATTGGGCAGCCACCACACAAGACTTCACTTAATGTAATTAGGCTGCGGTTTAATTGTTCTTTAATATCTCTGAATGAAGCCAATGTGTTACATGAAGTAATTAATGACGGCAGTGAGCGAGAGGAGCAGAAAGTGTTGTGTGTGTTGAAAAGAAACCAGTGAATTCATTTTTGTCTAATGGACCTTTTGTTGAATCGGTTCCGTCCGCATGTGATAAGGGTGTTAAAAATGAATGATTTCTAACTATTGAGCCAGCAATCACATTTTAATTAGGCTGTAATTTATGATAATTTGTCTTCTTTCACACCAGAACGGCTAATAATTGTTAATAAGCCGTTGATGATTTGTCCTTTGAACGTACACCCAAATGGCCAATTCTGCTCCTATACAAGCACAGCCCTCTGCGAGAAACCGCCCGAGTGTGCGTTTATACACATGTGGAAACGCTAGACGCGGAGAGAAATATTAGACAAAAACAGAAAACTGCAACATGTCATGTCCATCTGTACCGTCTCTGTATTGGCAACAGATTTGTTCACATTACCAGGCTGGCTATGTGTGCCTGCCAAGTCCATCCATCCATCACTGCCTCAGCGTGCCAAGCCAGCACAGAGAGAACGCACACCAGAACACACTCCAGGAGAAGTTAGGCTTCCTCGAGAGAAGTGGAGAAAGTAAAGCAAACATATAGAATTGGGGAGAAAGAAGTCAAAAACCAGAAAAGAAGGGAATCCTACTTTTTGCCCGTCTGTATAAATAACTGATATTTGTTTTAACGATTGGAAGGGGCTGCAATTGTCTGTGTGTGCCTTCACTCTAAACGCTTGCAAGTTTCTGCCCGGGGTTTCCCTTCTCTGCCAACCATCGCTGTGTTTTATTTGTTTGTCTCCTGAACTTGGATGCTTCAACTTTGGACCTGTGACTCTTTGGGAATGACTTTAATCCACGCTTCTACTTAAAGTCATCTGGGCAGCAAGAAATCTTGAGATGAGTCCACTGAAGGTAGAAAAGAAAAAGGTTAAAAATGGGTAACAGCAACGCTGCAGCGAGGTACGCTAGAGAGGTTCAGGTCAAAACTGTCGAAAGACATGCATGTCTGCAGGACGAAAGGCAGCGAGGTGAAGTCGAGCTAACCCCTTTTAAACCTTGTTACTGATTTGAACTATTTGTTCATTCCACCACCATAAAGGAGTCTTCAAAGCGGCCGAGTCAAAGAGGCGGGGAGGAGACTGGTCTGAAAGGTTGTGACAATCAGGACGATCTGTCAGGCTCCTTTGGAGCTTCTTCTGCTGGCTGCTCTGCTGATTAGTACAATCGATCTTAAGGATATTTAGCAGCTTTTAAAATAAATAATATCATATTCACTAAATATATCTGTTGGACATAAAAAAAGAAAACAAGTTGTTTTGCTTGTAATATAATGGAGACTGCTGCTGAAAGAGGACTGTATGCTAAGCTGCTCGAATCATTAAAGACATAATTCCTACTTTGCTCTGCAGCTGTTTTCCATGCCCGCTGTCACCTTCTTCCGGCATTTTTGTATATAATTTTTGCCATAAAAGACCTTTTTACACAGACTGTTTTTTCACCAAAATTATTGCACATTTAAATATATGTTTGAATTCAAGTTCTGTCCATTTCCTTTACCTCATCACCTGAAAATGGATCTAAAGAGCTGGAACAAGCTTCATCCCTCCCTCAAATCAGTGGGTGTGCAAAGACCTTTAGGAGAGTACAAGCTTAACCTCCAAAAAATCTTCCATTCATTTAAAAGTGATCACTCAGCCGTCAATTCCATCCCATCTTTAGACACTTTCACCGCGTCCTGCCTATTTCGTGTCCTCTTGCCAGCACACACCCCTGTTGTTTTTCTACACAGGTTATAAATGTGCCATTTTCCAAACGGCAAAACCCAACTGGAGGGTCACACCTCCAGCTCTCTTCCATTCACTTTGTGCCTCTAAATAACCGATCTACGTTGTCAATAGTGCTCCTTTGTGCACGTGCCCATTTCTCCGGCACTTCAGTAAATACTCCAGTCGGTGTGGTCAGCAGGATGGGACAGCAGGACAACAGAACCCTTTGAGACAATTATTCTAATGTATTCACCTTCTGACGTTGGAGAGTATTTTTGCTAACGCACACTTTCATATGTTTGCTCATGGGCGGCCATCTTTTATCTAAACACTTGGGATGTGTTTGTAAAACGTGCCCTTCAATTATATTTGGACGCTTCATGACGTCGACTCTGCAACTTAGGCGGCACGAAAAACAACAAGCATCCTTTCAGATGTTTTAAATTTACTGAGTGAGAAAACAGGAAGCCAGACTCTACTTGTTTCAACTCTTTGACCTACGATTCAAGAACTGCGTTAGCCTATGGCTCGCGGTTTCATACACAGTACTTCATCAGGTCAGCTTGTGTGCATTGTTTAAAGTGAATGCATCTTTTGTTTGAAGGCATACCATAACACTGAGCCCACCAGTCAATGCAGTTGCTAATTAAATCAATATGAGATAATGAAGTGCAATTAGAGGCACTGGCCGGGCCGATGCTTTTCTGTATGAGCGCCATTTCCCTCCTTCTGGGCTCGCTCCTCTTTAGAACCTGTTAGTTTTTCCACTTCCAGGAGCCACAATCCCCACAGCACCCGTTTTGAGGAGTGATCACTGAGCGCTCGAGGCTGCCAACGCGTTCTCACACTCAAACAGCGTTCTGCTCTCCATTTATCCTCACCGACCTCTGTGAGCACGGAGCGCACACAGGCTCCTTCAGTTCCTCACATTTCCACCTCTGCCCCTTATTGCTTCTTCTCTTTGGTCCAACCTGGAATTCTTTCAGAATGAGGGAATTTGTATTTCAAAAGTTACCTCAAAAGCTCAGAGGAGGTCGCAGCACTGCATGAGAGGTGAGAATGTTTGAAACATTTGATTAACTCTTCCGCTAAATTATATCTCGATACATTTGACAAATACTTAACCATTGAGCTTTGCTCTTCTAATTGGAGCCTCCTTATGAATACAGCTTTTCCTAGTTATTATTACTGTACATCATCAGTTTATTATCATCAGGGTTTTCCACCGAGTTCTTAAAAGTCACCAGATGGCACTATTTAGCTTTCACATGCTGCTTAAAGAACCCAACAAGAGCACGTTAAGAGTTGTTTCCTCTGATGCAGAACTTCCCCGGCGGCCTCTTCCCTCAGTCAGTGGTCAGGATTGACCTTTATCTGTGCGGGGATCACATTTAACTCCGCATCGTCACTCCGTGAGGAGTTTACCAGGCAGCACGCTCGACGATTCAGCTTTCCCCGGCTAAACATCTGTGTCACTCCGTGAACATGAAGAGATGTCACCCTGACTTGATGTTCTCTACCACTCTCTTAAATATTTACCGCATAAAATGAGCTGAAAAGTCAACAAACATTTTCAGATGGAAAGGGGGGGGATGGAGGGTGAAAACGGGAGTTGTTTCCGCATCGGGTATGTCTTCACGCTTTCCCTTTGGCATCGGAAGCACTTAGCACTGGCATCTTCACAACGCGCGTGGCGACGTCTAATGGGCTTTTAAGAGCTTCGCGAGGGGACTATTTGTGTACCATCAGTGGAAGCCTGTGATCGCTATGTGACAACAGTATTTTAAGCTAGCTGAGTACCCTGAGCCGTGGCTTTCCCCAGGGGAGCGCGTGCTTCTGAGATCTAACGCCTCAACTTCTCTCCCACTTTTCCAACTCAGGTGTCTGTCTCCAGCGAGACACCTGAAAAAGTCTTGATTTCTCCCTTTGCACCAGAAAATGCATGTTTGTGAAGAAATAGACCGAGACTAAACAGGGCGTTTTTCAGAACCCGCTCGGCAGAAGAACGAAAGTTTTGATTTGTTGCAAGAAATGTTTGGTTTTCCCCAGAGACGCTTATTTTATCATTTTCAATCGACTCAACATGGAAACTGTTCCCTGTTTGTGCCGCGCAGTGACTCTACTTCTGCCATGAAGTGGCTTTATTACGGGGTAGTTGGCACCTCCCTTTATACACAACAGTTCATATTCACAACAGATGTATCTGAAGCTCAAGTTCAGCATTAGTACATTAAATTATGCTCCTCATAAAAGTTGTGTTTTGTACTATATTTCTTTGTAGTTTCAGGACAGAAAAATCATACACTTTGCTTGTGTCCCCCCCCATGCTTTAGATGACAAAGGAGCTAAAGAAATGCCAGGTTCACTCAGTTCACTAATAAACTCACTGATTCTTTGGTTGCAGATGTTGTGCTTCCAACCAACAGACAAACTCCACTTGACCCGAACAACAACAACAACAACAACAACAACAACAACGACAACAGTTCTTCACTAACTGGGGGACACGTCATGTCCAGTGGTCAACACAATAATTGAATGGAAAAAGAGTAATGAGGTGTGTGTATGGAAATTAACATTATATATAGATATTGATGTCAGATATAATAGAGTGTGTGGAATAAAACAATTAGCAGGAGTGGGAGTGTAATGGTGCAGTGTAATTGTTTACTCTCCTGTTGCCTATAACAAAGTAAAATATTCCATTGCACCTAACTGGTCTCTTTGCATAATGAATTCTCGGGGGAGTGAACAGAGTGAAGTGGGAGGTGGGCTGAACTGGGTCTGTGATGAGTGCCAATCAATTATCATCTCCTGCATTACTTCATTAAAGGAGCTGTGCAGGGAGGGGAGGGATGTGAATATTTAATCTGGAATGCTGTAAGACTCCATATTACTCATCTCTGCTAAAATACTGGTATCCAAACATTTATACGTTTTTTTTTCTTTAGCTGTTCTTTAACAAATTAAATATACTGCATTGAATAATACATTAAGCTGAGACAAGTGCTCAGTATGTTTTGGCAAATTCAACTGCAACAGGAATTAGGATTGTTATCTTGGCATCATTCTTTGCAAAAAAAACAAAAAATACAACAGATGGATTTTTAATTTACTGCTTTTATTTCTGGTGTAAAGTTTATAATGGCAACCTGAGGCAGAGAGGGAGTCAAAGGAGAAAGGAGAGGGACGGGGGAGATTAGGAATGTAGTGTGGGATGTTATCTCAGCTGCGGATGAGACAATATAATTATGATATGGAAATGATGCTGAAAGAGGAAAGTTGAGCAGACTGGAGCTTATCTTCTCAATATCGCCTATTATTCTCAATATCAATTACTAATGTCTCAATAACAACTACAAAATGATTGGTCTATTTGGGATTTCCATTTGGTTTTTCAGTAACAATGTTACATACTTAAAATCTAGTTGCGGTGCCCCTTGAACTATGTAAACAAGTGTGATGCTTTGCATGCGTTGTTTACTTCAGTGAAAGCCAATACTGCTGAGCGTGATTGGTGACGGATTAGTGAGACGGAAACAAATGAACAGTGCTACAGAGTTTATTTAAACTTTTCTCCCCAGGGAGAACTTCTGGCAAGTGTGTGCACAGAATGCACAAATAGTCTCTTCTCAATCTTTTATTGGAGAACAAATTCAAACTATTTTCACCCTCGCACATACGCACAGGGTGACTCTGCCATTTAATAATTATGAGGTGTAAAATCCTTGCCGACGGCGAGCATACTGAAGGATGTAATTATGACCTCTTTCAGAGAGCCCACGCTCAGTGGCGATGCCTCCATTACCACCCGGAGAGAGAGAAAAAGAAATCCCAAGGAATGACAGGAAAACGTGCCCTTCATTGCAATTAAGGACAATAATTCTCAGCAAGAAAATTGTTTCAATTGCTTTACAGCCCAGGAGCAAAATGGCATTGATGGGAGGGTGATGGTTTGAAATAGAGGTGACGGTGGGATGGGAAGTGACATTTTAGATGGTGGAACTGTTGTTTAAGAGAGTGTTAGGAATTTATGCGAGCGCATGCGGTGAAATAAAGAAGTGGGAACTAGAAACGTGAGGCATCAGGCAGCAACATTAGTGGATGTTTTAAGCAGCATGTTCATGGTTTTCACCTGTAATATAACAGGGTGATTATATTGTCCTTCAGCCCACTTCCACGCAAACATTTTTTTCTGAATTTGGAATCAGATAATTAACGAACACAATGAACAAAATGTGAATCAATACATCAATATAAAATAAAGACAAATGCTTAAACGTCAAGAACTTCTCACAATGCGTAGCAGATGTCTGGCTGGGTTTGCCTGAGCGTCACACTGCATCTAGAGCTCGTCTGCCGCATCTGTATCTCACCCAGCTGTGTATAACATCACAAGAAGCTGGTGGAACATTCCTAAGTCTTCTTGTGCCTAAGAAGTTTTGTTTGGTAACAGCCACAATGTGAGGTTGAAGGTCTATTCCACTGAGGACAGCGAGATGTTCACTTGCATCCACTGAAAAATAGATGATGGGACATGATGTATACAGAGAGAAACCACATGGTACGCCAGCAAGGGTGAGGCCTGATCCACAGGCAAAGGGATGTGGTTCATCAAGACTGTTGGCCCGATAAAGAACAATACAGTGTTGCTTATGTATCATGGCACAAGTGCGTGAAAATTAAATCTGGAAATGATAATAGAGTAAAAAAGATTGGATAGAAATAACATCACAATTGATTGTGTAATGTTGCAAATATTCCTCTTAAATAAATTATAATTTACTCTGATTAAATAGTGCTTTAAACCGGAAACAACCAAGCAGCATTGCAGTAATTTTCATCCTTTTGGAGAACTCTTGACCCACGCTTACATAAAGTAAAACCCAAAGTATTTGCAGCGCTATAGGTAAGTGATTTGGGTAATCTGACTATTACATTTTACTTTTGTATCTAATAAAATGATATATGAGGGTAAGATGCACCTCTCTTCACTACATGCTGGCGAGGACAGCTGGACCCGGTGAGCGGCGGGAGATCCGGATGCAGGGCTTGTGTACAGTATGAAATCCTGTGGTAGGTTTGCATCTGTGGTAGCTGGCGGAGAGCAAAGGTCTGCATGAGAAGAAACGAGCACCACAGGGAAATGGAAAGCAGCTTTGGAGGAGGGAGGCTTGCACACACGTGCGCTGGCTGTTTACATTGGGCCGGGACAATACGCGCCGATGAATTCCAGCGCTCACGGTGGGCTCACCAGATCCGGATCCGCGTTTTCACGCATGACTTTCTGTTGACTAAATTTGTGCGAACGTGTGTCTAAGTGCCTCAGGATTCTGTGCTCTCATGATATGGAGAATATACGAAGCTCTGTGGCTTCTTGGCATGGAATATTTATGAATACAGTGTTGTTTTCGGGGGATTACCATACAACCTCTGCAAGGAGGGCCCGCTGAAGGGGTTACATACTTCCAAAATCCCTATTCTGTCTCTAAACAGTTAACACCACCCTCCCCCACTCCTGCAAAGGGGGGTTCTGCCTTCTTTATGGCAATCAAAATTCACAAGAAAATTGAATCCTTTATATGCAAAACAAACAATGCGGAGGAAATAAACATTCAGCCGAGCTGTCAGGTCCTTTCAAAAATCAATACCAGGCCTTTCATCTGCGTCCCAACCTCTTGCTGGTAATTATCCTTCATATTTTATTCCCCCTCCACGCCTGTACCACACACAATGCACGTCAATAGTGCACACATACATACAGACGAACAATAAAAATAATATGTTGCATGAATCTGATGTTTTTTTTAATTAGAATAAAATGCTAATTTCTAAAATAAATAAAATATCTTTTGACACCTTCATTGCAATGTATGTTAAATTGGCTGATGGGTTTTTCTAGGCCTGACTTACATACTGTGAGAATCCCAAGGAGAGGACGCCAGCAGTGTCCAGTCAGACGCCTCGATCGGGATTTCAGTGTTGCCGGTGACGGAGTGACGTGCCCTTGAGCAGAATTACTCCAAAAGTGCCACGTCACCGCATTCCTGCCTCCCATTATTAGTGATCGGCTGAAGCCTTCTCTCACCCAACCGGGCATGAGACCCCTGTGATATCGGACAGCAGGGAAAAGTATGAAGAATGGAGGAGGCCTTAATGGCCCCACGGCGTTGATGCTTCTGACCAACCGCCGGTGAGTCGTTGAGCGCTCAAGCCTCCACACACAATGTGCCCCCGTCGGCAGATATTAACACCGCCAAAGCTTTTCTCCACCTTTCTGACAGCGAGAGACTCTTAAAGAAAAGCAACTGTGTTTCAGCTGTTACGTATTCTTCTCAGTGTTCCTGCCTCACTGTCGCGGGGAAGGGATTCCCCCTGCTGGGATGTTTGGCTCAATATGCAGTATTGTTGCCTTTTTTTATGTGCAAACTGCTTCATTCATCCTGACTTCAGTGTTATAAAAAAAAAAAAACTTATTGTTGTAGCAGAGAGTTTTCTCACCCCTCTCACTTTTCTGAAGAAATAATTGATACTAAAAAAGCAAACTTTTCTTTCAAATGAAAAACTGTGATAAAGGAATATCATTTGTTTATTTTTCTCTTTTTTTTACCTTGATTTCCAGCGCTAAAAGACAAAAACTCTGGCCAATGAGAATCCTCTGAGGCGGGGGGTGGGGTGGGGGGGGGGGCTGCGTGGTGGTGGGTGTGGGCCTGGGAGGGTGTGATGGAAGGGCTCTAATGAGGCATAGCAGAGAATGAAATATTAAAGTTTCTAATTAAATAGAGAGACCTCTTCCACTCTCGTCAAGGTTGTTTGGACCATTATCTCTGCTATGTGATCAGCAGTGACCCGATCCGTTTAGGGGTTCCCTTGTGCTGGAACTGACACAGCACACACACACACGCACGCACACACACACACAGCCAGTACATGCACCTATACTGAACACACACACACACAACTATCAACCTGTTGGAAGGAAATCTGCCTGTATGACACCTTTCAGATTATCTATACAAGTGACTGTCATGTGTGGAGTTAGAGGCACTCTGGTTCTGATTATTATTTATTGAAAGAAAAAGGAGACAGAGTTCCTTTAAAGAAAGACAGACAGGGAAAATAACAAAAAACGAAAGAGGCTTTCGGGTGCTGCGGACTGTAGCTTGTGATGTGTAGAGGTGAAGCAACCCTCAACCTAAAACTCGCCTCCTCCGCATCATGAATATGGGAGTAGCTTGTTTTCTGAGACCTGGTGAAAATGTAGAAAGGCCTTGCTCATTACCAGCAGTGAGGCCTGGGACAAAGAGACCCGGGGCCTTCATACTGCCGTATATTAAGCAGACAGCCCTTGTGAGTGGAATCCTTGCTTGAATTTTAATCATGCTGTTTTATTAAGCTCACTGGGGTTTTTCCTTGACACGGATTTAATGGCTTGTCCAGCATGCAGCGTCTGTGTGTAACCACATTCTGACATTGTAGGTCGCAGCGTAAAGGAATATATATCTAATTCATCCTTTTGTTGACTTTTTTTAATCCCGTGCTGCATATCGTATGGATTTTTCCGTGAGAGTATGAAGAAGCCTT
Organism: Gasterosteus aculeatus; assembly: GCF_964276395.1. NCBI lineage: Eukaryota > Metazoa > Chordata > Actinopteri > Perciformes > Gasterosteidae > Gasterosteus > Gasterosteus aculeatus. The sequence continues at coordinate 14,239,806 of NC_135701.1, forward strand.
CATTATTTTATTGTATTTCTCATGCTAATCTATTTATTTGACGAACAGTTTTGATTTAAAATGACTATCGACCTAGTAGTGTTATATAATATTTACGGACTACACTCATAAAGGATTTGTACCTTTCTAACGGAGCTTAACAAATTCACCTCTAATTCCCCACACAAACACACACATAACACTCTGGCATACACATTGGAAGTGTCTTACTTAATTTACCAAAAAAACAACTGTATGTGTATCAGGATTTATCCTATAAGAGCAACTTGTTTTTTTCTATGCATACAGCACGTAAAAGGTAAATCTTGCAGGTAATTGAGTAACTCTGTCCCCTGCAGGAGGACTCAGAGACTCAGACTCAAGAAGAACACAAACACAAACCTTTTGTGTCACACAAACAACGCCACAACATGCATCCCTCCCTTCAAAATCTCCAAATCTGCTCTTTTACTTCCAACATTTTTAAAGCGCTGTATCACTCCAACAGTTTGAATCCCTTAAACAAAAAACACTGTATGGCAGTTACCTTAAAAGTAACTCAAGCATGTGTTGCAGTTATTCATGAAGCCGTGACGGGCCACCGGCTGCTGTAACCTTTGATGTCTTTCTGCTGGACACCAAAAGTCTTTCTGTGACACTGATTTTAAAGACTTATCTGGTTTCAGATGCTGTAAAACAGACACTGCTAAAACAGATTGGATCAAATAGCCTTTTAGACAGCTGTGCCTGTGACAAAGAGGCTCAAATCTAAAAATAATATTTTTCAGCATGTTGCAACGTTCTCATGGGGCGGAAAAATAAACTAGTACAAAGTGTGCGAAATCTTTTATGTTTGCCTTTTGACTATTACTCCACATTTGGGATGGAGCAAACAAATTAAATCTTATTTTTAAAGACCCCCTACACAGACACACACACACACACACACACATACAGACACAAAAAAAAAATTCTTCCACATCTCTTTCCATTGAGCTCTGGATATATTAAGCAGACAGCCCATGTGTGTGTGTGTGTGCGTGTGTGTGTGTGTGTGTGTGTGTAATAACTACCTGGTTGAATCCTGGCCGTACACTGTTACATCAAGCACCTCATGTTGAGCAACAACTGCCCCTCAGCCAACAGCTCCAAATGCATGCATGCACATATACTGTGTGTGTGTTGAACTTCAACAGTGACTCCATGCTCCTAACTTCCACTTCCTCCTTCTCCTCTGGTCTGTTTTCCCTCTGGAGACTTCAGCCTGATTGGATTTTCAAACAGAGATCGAACATAGAGGTCAGAGAGAGCCTTGAGGACGGTCCTCAACAGAGTGTGTGAGTGTGTGTGTGTGTGTGCTGCCACACGCCTCTGGTCGATTCAAGTGCGCTTTGACAGGTGAAAGCGTCTTGTGACCCGCACACCCCACTGTAGGTTGTACTGGAAACTATTGACATACACCTACATGAGGCATAATCACCTCAGTTCTCATGCGCGCGTGTTGGTTATCAACCTTTCGTTTACAATGTGTCATTGTGGCAATTTATCACCATGTGATCGCCTAATTAATCATAAGATAAGGGACTTTTTTAAGGGACACATTTTTTGCTGACTTGAATCACCTCATTTTTGCAGCTCTGTAGAAACATGCAGTACAATACTAATAGAGGCTACTGTGCCCGGGTTAAACCCACGCTCAGCCATATAAGCACCGTGAAGTCAATTAATTTCGAGCAGCTTAATGACTTGGAACCTCGGTGGCGCAGACACCCCGCCCCTCGCCCACATCTCTAGATTGATTGAGTGAATTTCTTGGACATGGTGCAGAATCCACAGATATGCAGTGAGGGATGATCACATTCAGTTTTCCTATTACTGAGAGTTAAAATGCCATCAGGATCCCTTACTTGCACTTTAAAAAAATATATTGGCAGAATATTTTAATATTCATGTCAAAAAGGTTGAATTTCCAACAATTATCTTTGCCGCGGAGCGAGCCAACCGCATTGTGCCATTTGACAGAACCAGCTTTAGGATGGTTGGCCATAACCTATAATGCACATGACCTGCAGGTATAATGCGAAGGTCACAGTGTACTCCGTGTACACGTGACATGTGTGCGCAGGCTGGACTTTGTTTTTCCCTCGGATATCATCATTCAAACTGCAAGATGCAAGGAGGCGAATAATTACGTCACTCAGAGAACCATCAGTCCTCCACGCTTGGGTCACTTCCTTGTCCACCCTCCTTCTGCCTCTCTCCTTGGTCCAAAAAGAACAAGGAGAGAAAACTGCCCCTTCACAAACCGTCTATTTGCTGGAGTAGGAACGCACTGATCACTATCCCTACTGTTCAAGGCTACCTGAAGGTTCTTGTCCTCTCAGACTCTCCTGGGCACAGGAGGATGGAGGGAGGGAAAAGATAGAAGGAGAGATTGGAAAAGATGGTGGGTGGGGGGAGGAGCGGGACGGGAGGGGGGGTGAGATAAGGGAGATGTGTGGAGGCAGGTTGTAAGTGAATGAAAGTGTGTTGGTGAGGGAAGGTGGGGTGGGCAAGCCGTGAAATTGCTCCAACAGTGGCGACACCGCTGTGTGCACCGCTTCAACCAAGGCCCCCAGCCCGTCTCCTGCAGTAGGACCCGCCCCCCCCACACACACACACACACTCCACTACTCCTCAACTCCCACACCCCGGACCCCCTCCTGTCTGTCTCTTTTTTTTTTCAGGTCTGTTGCACACGGGGCGGAAAAGATCGTATTTATCACCTGTCAGCATTTGGCAGCCCTGAGTTACGCGACGCAGGACAGCATAAAATTATCATACACAGGCATGAAATTACAAAACCGCCCGGGGACCCCATAACAAAATTATTTCATTTTTTCCCCCCCCAAAAAAAGGATGGAAGGTGTTTGGTTGTGAGGTGAGGGGGGTGACAGGTGAGAAGTGGGGTTGACAGGCAGGAGGTGCAGCACAGAGATGCGGGCCGTGATGTGATGTAGAGAAAACTCCAAGAGGACATTTTGGGAAACTGTCCTTCAAAGTCAATGTGTTATAAAATCAAGGCTGGCTCGGTGGAAGTGACGCCGACCAACTTTGGTCCGAACGGACTCCTACAGGGAGTCAAGTCATCATCTGCCTTTTTGCATTTCTTCTTGTCCGCATCGATTGAAGGACTCATTTCAGAGCAAATCATGATCATCACATCAGTCATAGACATCTATGTGTTTTATGCAACGAGGAGAACGTCATTACTCGCAAGTGCATGCGGTTTATAGCTTTAACACAGGCAATTAAATCGACCTTTCCCATGCGTTTTTTGAAGTTGGCCTCCTTGGCAACCTTAGCCTGTCTATGTGTTGTTTATTGTTTGGTGTTTTCTGTGTGCGCAGCACTGGATGGCATTGACGGAGGGAGAGGTGGCTTTACATGGGTCCTCCATAATGCTGTGAGTATACTAAATGCTTCATTAACGCCACACACAGGAAATGAAGGGTCAATATTTATAGACCCTGTGCAGAGCAATATGTAGATACGGGATCTATTGGCCTGCTTTCTAGGGAAGGGAATCAAATTAAGTCAACGAGGGACAGAGTTTTTCTCTCGGCCTCTCTTCTTCCTCTATGAGACGGTCAATTTCGCAACGATCGGCGATGGTGGCGGGCCGCCACAGGCTTGACCCCGAACGTGTGGAGGGGAGGGAGAGCTGCGCCGTCAAAGAACTCAGTGAAGGTGGAACTGAAGATAACTCTTTCGGGTATCGTAAGGTCTTTCCCACAGGCAAACTGTGATAAACAAACGAGCGTTAGCTTAATTTTCTCTATTAGGCTTTTGGATTTTTAATCAAATCTGGCCATTACTTTATTTATGTAAAAACAAAGTATTAAAGGAATCAAGGAATGGGGTGAAAAATGTTGGCAGTAAATTTGGTGGCAGAATAGAGAAGGTAAGACCTGCAACATTAACACAAAGGGAGGGAGAAGGAAAAAGAGAAAGGACGAGTGAGAGAGATAGAGACTGTATGTTTGAGGGAGCGAGAGAGAGAGAGAGAGAGAGAGAGAGAAAGGAAGATATTGCCATAATTCCTGTGTGTCGGCATGGCTGTTAGGAGCTCAGGTGGTTGAGCGTTTGCCCCGGCCAGGCCTCATCAACGTGAAGGGCGATCTCATCCTTTCTGCATCTCTCCTCTCTTCGGCTTGATTAATTGGGTTCAAAATACGCCAGCGGAATACGTAATGCGCCCCTCACAACAGCGCCTCCCTACCCACCTGAACCCCCCCCCCCCTCCTTCTCCCCCCTTCCCTCTTCCGCCCCAGACACCCGTTCTCCCTTCCACCAGCCTCCCAACCTCATTGCACTCCCGCTCCTCTTCCCACCCCCTTCCTTCTCTCCGTCTCACCTCCATCGCCCTCCCTCTCCTCATCACAGGCCCTCTCTCATTCTCATTCCTCTCTCCATCTCTGTGTACGCTGGCAATCTCCGAAAATACATTAGCATACACTTGGTATTCTAGGCAGGCGAGATGGGTGGGCAGGGAGGGGGGGGGGCTGAAGAAATATGAAAAACAATTTAACAATAATAATGACGCTGATGATAAAATTAATTATGCCCAGGGTTGGTGGATGAAAAAAAAAAGGGAAGGAGGCCTCAGCAGCAGTCGTTCACTTAATTTGATTCCCAGACACTGGCGGATATCAGGTGCCATTTGACAAGTAGACGCAATGAGTGTGTACTGCAAAAATTCCATAACGCTACGCTTGTGTGCGTGTGTGTGTGAATTGCATGTGTAAGCGCCTGTGCAAAATGTGCTGTTATAAGCCCCTCAGACAACACATGGGGGGCTCTTTTCTTTTTCACAGTGTGTGTTCACAGTGACACTGTTCATGAAGGCACACCCTGCAGACAACACAGACAATGTACACGTGTGCATGCATACATGCACGCCCCCCCCCCCCCCCCCATCGACCCCGCCCCCCCCCTCCCGCATCTCTGCCGGCATGCTCCTGCTTAGGAAAGGATTGAGGAAAAGAAAATACATTCTGCTTTTCACCTGCAAACCACATCAGTAGCCCGTACTGGTGCACAACTCTGCAAACATGTTGACGCCAGTGATGTCTCCTCCATCTACCAAATGTAGATTTTCAACAACATGTTTTTATTTCCTTAGTCTTATGAAACACGCAGCCTCTCCCTAGGGACGTTGATTGACACATGCAAGCTTTAGGGATAGGAGTCAAGCATGACTGGCTCTTTGGCGGGGGGGGTTAACATTTTTAGACTATTTTTCTCCATAACTACTGCTGTGGGGATGTCTTCTGTAGCAAAGCTCTCCCGCGCTGCTATAGTAACTCATCTCATTAAGATAAACGGTGACATCATCCTGGGTGCGGTCTGTTTCAATCTTCCTGCATCTCGTGTTGCATTATCACGCCTGTCATCACGCGTGTGCCACGCTGTGTCCCCTTTGTGTTATTTACACTGTGGCTTAGCACTGCCAGTTCTTTTCCTTTCGCAAAACTGCACAAGATAGGAAGAAACATTTAGGTAAATTTAGGTACATTTACATTGATGCAATGAAAAATCTTCAAGGTTCAGGCTCTCACTTTCTGTCTTCCTCCGTGGATGTCTTCACGTCCGGTGTGAGAGAGGAGAGAGATGAGAGTGGAGGAGAGGAAGAGGGGGCTTGATAGAAGAGAGAGGGGGCAGAGACCGGTGGCTGCACTGATTTAATTTGCGGCGGTTTGCACGACGGCTAGGCATTCCTTTTAACGATCACTAAATTGTTTTCTGACAGAACCCCACCATGCAATTTCCCCCACGACATTTGATTTACATATGATCTTTAAACACCACCGAGGCCGCGCTAGCAATTTGGTTATCATTCAAATCACTCTCGTCCGTGTCACACTCCAGGATAGGTCACTCTGCTCATGCCGGCTCCTGAGACGAGGCGGCAGAGACGGAGGCGAGGAGAAAAAAGAGGAATGTATAACTAATGAAATAAATTGATTAAGGGGGCAAAATCAATTGGTTTGTGAGCCGCAATGAAGATCTAGTGCTTAATCTAGCATAGACCCTGCAAGCGTGAGCATTAGCAGCAGAAAAAGAAGTGAAAATCTAATTGGTGCTAAATGAAGTAGTGTACAGTAATGGGCACGGGGACATTGAGAGAGGTTCCCGTCTTTTCCCTTTTCCAGCCCCCATCACCACTCTCTTTGAACGCAATCAAAGCACACCTCAACTTTGATTCTCCCTAATGCATTTAATAAGCCTGCTTTATTGCAATGAAGGTAAAAGACAGAGCGAGAGAACATTTGCATGTCTTTGAAGAATAAAAGAAGAGCACTTTTTAACCTGAGAAGTAAAAATTCACAGAATGTTTGAGCGCGCTGGAGAGTAATGATCGCAGTGGTTCTTTTTTTAATCTTTTCTGTGAAAGTATGAAATGTCTAGATGTCTAGATGGCGGATAGATTCCTTCTTAGTCTACGTCTGCAGTATGTGGGACCCTGCTTGTTTCCTTACACACACTCATGTAACATGCTTCTGTCTTTCCAGTAAGCTCGGCAGGTATGCCACCGTTTCTAATACTGTGTTAATTTACAAAAGATCCATTTATAATGTCCTTTTTCTTTTCGCCTGCATGTATGACGAAGCTACAGAAAGGTTAAGTTAAGTTTAAGCCAATTAGAATCCCGCCGAGGACGATGGGGTCCCTCCGCACATTGGCACAATTATGGCTGATCTTTAAGATGAGACACACTGCCAGGGAAACCTCTCCCAGTCAAAATAGAGAAGCTGTAAAGCACAGCGACAAAATGACATTATCCGTCCGCTTGTTCTACATCCCGACTAATGTAAAGTGAGGTTCTGACATTTTGAATGTGCGGCTGTATCTCCCAGAGAGGCCCCCGTCTCACGTTGCCTTTTCCCATTTATTCTAAATGTTAGCACTAAGAGGACATAAGTGATAATAAACTAAATTGATTATGATACTTCTTCAGCATTCTAAACTAAAAGTGGCAAATGTTTGACCAAGTGCTGGAGTTGCATCAATAAAGTTCATAGGAAGTGAAGAAATGGGCATTTATTCCCCCCTCCCCCCCTCCCGTCTCCCGGCCCCCTTTCTCTGTATTTTATGAATGTGTTTTTTCCCTGAATTGCTTTTTACAAGACAGGTGTTAGTGAGTTGCCATAAAAGCAATGAGGAGCTACTTAAGTGCACAACAGGGACAGACCCCTGTAAAGATCATCAACAACCTTCACGTTCTAAGAGGGGAGAGAGTGGGAGGATGTAGGGACGTAAAAGATAGTAAATAAAAATGAAAGCAATTGTGAAAAAGCAGTTTTCTAAATTCTGCTTTTTAGTGCCTCGGCCTCCATGTTAAGCAGCCGTGGGAGAGTTTATGTATGGTTTTATTCATGTATAGAGGCAATAAACCACCTTGATGTTATCCAAAGCAGACCACAGGCAGACAGATTTCGACTGATAGAGTTTGTTTTTATCTTTTTTAATTACAAATGTCGTTGTAACTTGTGAATTGCTTTCCTTTACAGCTGGGCATTTATTTCGAGTTGCTGTTTCCAGAAAATACTTTTCTGTCCAGACGTCTGCAGAGAAAGCAAATTTTCACTGAAATTCTGTTGCACATAGTTCACATAGCACATAGAAAAGCCTCTTCTTTAAGGTGCAGCTTGTTCATTGGTGTGTGTGTGAATCAAGGCTGAAAAAGAAAAGAGATCTGACCCAAGATGTATTCTAACTAAGATGCTTTCACTTACTCTTTGCATCAATATTAACAGTAACTGAGACCGGAGCGTATTGGCCATGAATTCATCCCTGAGCACTGTAGCTGTGATTCAGATAAATGATGGATTGGAGTTTGCTGTCCGTCAGATAAGGGATTTGTATTGTAATTGTCTTTAAACAATATATATATATATATAGTGATAAAATAGTGAATGATTTAGAGGAATATGTCAAGCTTGAGATGGAGAAAGAAAGAGAGAGGGAGAGCGAATGATGCTATCGCGAGTGGTTCAGAGTTGGAGAGTTATCAAAGTGGCTCTATGCATGTGAATGAGTCGATCGATCGCTGGGTGGATCGATGCTGTATTTATAACACAGGGGAAGGCTGAATCAATGCATACTTAATGTGTAAAGAGGCGGGATGCTGGGGCAGGAGTGCAGGATGAGGGCAGGAGGTGGGAGGAGACGAGGGGATGTGGAGATGCAGAGGTGGAGGCTTGTTAAATAACCGGCGTTTACATTTTTCTGTTTACTCAGCACTAGCCAGGCTGTGTGTTTGGAATGTTTTAGTGCGAGAGGTTAGGCCCTCACATCAGAGCCTGTTATTCTGATGAGCTGTCAATCAAAACTACATTTGTGGTGATCTAGATGTATGCCCTCTAAGCGACAGTCCAGCTAAAATCAAAACCTTCACAGCAGTGTGTGGTAGAAAATAAAAAAATGTTTTTTTCTTTTACTCACTTACACAGAAATCGCACACTTTCACTTAGAAGATGCAAAAGTAGTCCGTGTGGGAGGAAGCTCTCAAAGAAGACCTAGAGACCCCTCTCCCCACATGCTGCAAAACAATTAGAATTTAAATTGTTTTGAGTTTTCTTTCATTTCTTCTTCTTTGTTTTCTCTTCTGCTTGCATGCGGATGCCTGTAAGGCTGCATAATCATAATACTATCATCTGGTTTGGAAAACATTTCCTTTACAATTAAACACTACATTTCCTTGAATCAATTTGACTGATTGGATCATACAATTTACCATTACAAAGATTACAAAGAGGGGCTGATCGGCAAAGTAAGCACACAAACAGACTCATCAAATTCCACATTGAACTTCAGTGTGTGATGAGACAGAAAGTGACGAATACTTTCACCTCCCCACAGACGCGCCGCATGTTAACGGCCCGGGATGGAGCTCAAGCGCCGTGTCAAGGCAAGGTTCTTCGGTTCAAAGCGCTCCCAGAGAACACATAACATTTGACTACTTTCTGCAGGCTGGGAAAGTTTTAGTGAGAACACTCCTGTGGGTCTGATTTGGGTTTTGACTTTTATAGCGTCCTACTGAAGACCAGAGAAGAGGACTCTCTCACTGCTGTCGTAAACACACACGCAGGTGGACACACACACACACACACGCGGGGACATAAAGATACGAGCTTATAGTTATATAGACTATTATGGACTGCTTCCTTTACCTTTGCCTGAAATGTCATCGTTATTATGAGTAGAAGGATACCACAAGTGGCAAAGGCTGTTATGTTCCCTACAGCGGCCATGACCTGAGGCTCCAAAGTCATTAAACCATCCGTGCATCCTGGCTAATTAAAGGTTAAGTCGATACGAATGACTACGAATGCAAACAACAACTAAGAGCCAGAAGAGTCGAGGCACAACGCATGAGACCAACGTAAACATCTAGATCCGATGCAGCTACAGTATTTGGGTGTTATCCAAAATCGTAAAGCAGCCTCGACCACAGTGTCCATTCAACGCACACCCAGTGTTGTTGAGGGTTTCATTAAGTGTATTTTTATTTGACCTGGCAACAGAGAGCCGTCTTGAGAAGTCGTCCCAGTCTTTGTTAAAAGGCTCTGGTCGAGGCGAGCAGTCCAGTCCTCCCGCAGGTCCTCAGCAGGAGGACCATTTCGCAGAGATTTATGCCCCTCGAAAGCTTACAGGGAGGTTCATGCAACGCTCACAGAGGTCAGGGAGCTGATTCAATTTCAGCTCAGTGTAAATTTTTCACCCGATCAAATTCTGCAAGACAAAGGGTAATATAACATTTACGGCTTCTGGTTTAAAGCTCTTGGAGCGGTGTGTAGTTATGGATTAAAGACACTTATAATTGCAAATCCAGCTTTCGCTGAATGGTTTGGTCGTTTAGGACAAACGGAACAGTGCAACACTGGGATATAGGACATTTTTTGTACATGAGTTTAATGTTTGCGCACAGCTGCAAAGACAGTTATGGCAAAGCAGACATCATATCGTATGTATGAGTGAAGAAGATTTAAACTATGCAACGTGCAAGTCAAAAACAAACTTTGGCTGAACAAGAAAAGTAGTATTTTCAAAAGTCTTTCAAATAAACAATTACGTGAATAAATGTAAATTGTACCGATGCATGTCTAATTGCTGTGTGCAGCAGATTGCATTGAGATGCGTTCAATATCTTGGTTAATTACAACTCTTTTGGGATTTGTTCAAATGTAATCCCATGAAACTTTGATTTTGAAGAGAAACTGGAGTAAGGTATTCCTTGAATGAAATGTCTAAAATAGATCTCATTAGTAAGTAGCTTATTATATAGAACTAGAAGTGATACATAGCAAATATTTCATATATATAATAATTTATCCTCCAATCATTTTACTTATGTATGTTGTATGGATATAACCACAACAGCTTTGAATAAAACAACTAGATTTAATTACTTCTGGACTATTCCTTTAGGTTTTCTGTTTTGCTCTTATTATTGCAGACCCACCAACAGTTTTTCAGAATTATCCAACATAGGATACGATAACAATTACTGTAGAATGTTCACTGTAGTTAGTTAGGTATTCCAGCACAGTGATAGACGTTTTACAAGTGTAACAACAGCATGAATATTTTTGCAGCAATGTGCAGTGCAGCCGCCAGCGGCCTTGACGTTGAGACTCGGCTCCGAAAGTAAGCTTTTACAGCTCTCCCTCCATTGGAAACTAACATCTAAAAAGCAAATATTTCTCCCTCTTTCTGTTCATGCGAACCATCCGGGTCCCTGGTATCCTGCACACGTTGGCTTTACTCCAACACCAGCATCTGCTTTCTGCGTCCAGAACCCCCTCCAGCACAAGGAATCCCTCCTCTGGATGGAATGTTTCTCTTCACGGGAAAATAGATCCCTGCAAACTCTGAACCGGTGTTCAGAATGTGTGCATTGTAAGTTGTTCATAATGATCAGACCTTTCACAACAAGGAGGGCCTCTGCACAATCAGACTAACGTGAATTGGCACGTTCAATAGGCCATAAGTGCAATGCAAGAGTGAGGAGGTAAAAAAATACATTCCAACATTCAATGCATCCAAAATGAATTTGAATTTGCATGCTAGGTATTGATACTGTATACATATGGCTGCAGTATGTCATGCCACTTCTCACAACGCACCTTTAAATGTCAACTAGAGGCAAACTCACATTAGCATGGACAGTAAAGCACAAGTCTCTCCACCCACCTGCAGTGTGCACATAAATAGATACACACACACACACACACTAACAAACGCATAGGTTTAAAAGGTGTGTGCAATGGAAAACATTACCTCTATAACTCAATTTAGAGTGGGATGTTAAAGTGAATACACAAAATGAAAAATGAGCATGCAGTTACAGATGAAATATGGATGTTCAAAGGTACATATATTTGTCTGCACACTGAATCATTTAATCTCACCTCTCAGAGACTAGAAAATCCTTTCACGAGCAAATTCATTCAGTGATTAATCCTGGGACAGTAAAAAAATATTATTCATGAATTTTTCAAATGTTTTAACATTCAATTCAAGGCCAGAAAAAGAGAAATGAGCTCTGCAGCTGCCCTGAAGAATATTCAAACAGACACGATCGTATGAATTTTAACATTAAGGAACACTGAACCTGCCTCTGATTGCATAAGTCTTTAATCACTCAACTTTACATGTTACAGACTGTCCACTAGAGCAAGTCACACACCAATATCTCCCTTTAATACATCGGAATTCAAAAAAAATGCAACAATTATAATAAATTTGATGGGTAAAACAAAAAGTAAAGTTAACAGCACAGCACCAGCTACTGAGATTGAGTATTTTATGTGGAAAATAACTGTGTGTAGTATATTAAAAACGCAGGAGGAACAGGAAGATTAAATAGCAATGGGTTGCTGACAACAAAATCCTGATGTATGTGTTTGCAAATTTCATTATGGATAAGCCCAGAAATATCAGGGATGCTTTTTTTTTAATTTGTCAGGTAATTTGTTACAGTGTGATTGAAGAAACCGCTCATGTAATTGGAAAGAGTCAATCCAGGAGAAAGGAAGGGGCGAGGACAAATGAAGAGTGAGAGAGATGAAGGTGCAGATGAAGGGGTGGAGAAGAGGAGAAGGTGGGGTAGATAAATTGGACACAAAAAGAGCGTTTCTCCCCGACACGGACATTAGCAGTGAACTGAAATATAAAAGGACAGAAGAGACAGAAGAAGATCACCAGAAAGGCAACGGACAAAATGCAAAGCATGAAAAGACTGAAGGAAATTCTGAACATATCTTCAGCATAATACCTGCGATGGAGACACTGGCTTTCTATTCCTGTTGCTCAAACTTTACTCAGGATGTGGCTGCATGTGGGTGCTCGACTCATTACTCGAGGCGGCATGGATGTAGCCAAGTCTTTGATAGATAACAGTGTCTGGGACCTGGAATATTCACAGAAAAGCTGAGATCATGGTTGGCTGCCCAATGCTCAGACTGGACAGCGCTGCAGTGACAAGTGACTAAATCCCAAACAACCTTTTACAGGACATTTGGGTCAGTGGCCCATGTGTGATTGTGAATAGAACATCGTAAAGTGCATTTACTATAAAACCATCATTGAGGCCAAATACTCGGGCCCTTACACAGTGTGTCCACGTTGGTTGAAAAGACTACAGCATTACAACAGAAAGGTTTGGACCGTCCAGCACCTCTGTATTACACTGTTAATTCAAAAATGTGAAATGCAGTTACAGAACAAAAACCGGAGGTAAAAATAATTTTCCATTAAAGTCTCAAACTCTCACAAAGTTCTATTTTTGTTGTTTTGTTTCTGAATTCCTGAGGTAAAATGACAGGTGTTTTGCATCTACTTCTTTCCAAATGCTGTCGTCTGGGTGCCACTGATTGTAATCACAAGGACTGATGATGCTGGAGGTCTTTTTACTTTCAGTAACTTCAGGGGATCTTTCAACCAGCAGGAGTCTCGAACGGTGAAGTGCTTTAACCAACAATCAGACACAGAACAAACACAAACTAACACAGTGTACGGCATTCAAGTTTTAAATTTACGATCAGAAAACAGCTGCTGAATAGTCTGAATAAACCAGCAACTCAGTATTAAAAAACATGTTTGTTTACTTCAAGATAGAAATTAATTTAAATCACCTGCGTGAACATATTTTTGTTTGTTGAATACACTTTCACCGCTGGTTCTGGCTCATGTTGCTGTAGCAGAATCTTTGCATTAATATGTTTGTGGTGCAGCTCTGCGTTTACAATAAAGGTAATATAATGCGTACAATGGGAAGCATTATTGTGAGGGTATTCATTCATTTCAGGTTTTTACAGATCAAAAGATATACTTAAAATGTAATTTATTGGAATGCAAAGTTGTGTTGTGTATTTCTCTGTGGAGGAGTTCTAGGATTCAAACATGCAAATTGATTAAAAAAACTTGTAAAATACTGGACATTTCTTTTTGACGCATAGCAGATCTCCAAATGATTTCATCCAATAGTTCCCAATCCTAATGAAGGGCAACCTGTCCACTTGTATTGATTCATCCATGCACATCAAAGTACAACCAGTGTGACAAAATATGTTTGGGTAAAAAGTAACTGCGCGAGGCACTCGGGCCTTTCACAGCATGTGGCTTCATCTGACGCCACTTCCTTAGTGTGATAAGTCAGTTCAACACGGAATGACGAATACAATAAACACATACACCAGAATGGGATTTTCAACGGCATTTTTACAAAAACACCAACCAAAGTAATTACACACTCTACACGTCAAGTATTCCCCTTTTACGATTCAACTTAAATCTCATCACTTGGCAGAAGAACGTGGCGTTAAGACACATGCAGCCTCGTGGGGGTTTATAGTGACATACTAACTCTCTCCCTCTCATGCAAACAGACAGTATTTATACATCTCAGAGGGCTTAATAAGAATAGGTTGTGTCTGTCATTGGTGTGTATGATGCAGCGGGGGAAATATGATATGTTGCTATGGAAACATAGTGCAGCAACTCTTGCCGTCGCGCGCTGCACATTTCTTCACGTTTGCTATATTAATAAGCGGAATCATATTGTTGGCAGGAGAGTGTAAAAAGGATCGGATTGTGCCTAAATGGAAATACAAATAAAAGTCACCGCCCGTGAAAAGTAAAGTGTTAATGCCCAGTAAAAAAAAAAAAACATTGGTAGTGTGTAGAAGGTGTTATTTAGCCATAGCTCCCATTTTGTCCTTTTCATTCTCCCCTACACAGCTTATTGGCCTTGGCCACCCTGTAATGTGTGGTGCCTCCACTGCCACAATTCCTCCTGGCTCTGGGCTGAGTACGTATCGATCGCTTGCTGGTGCGTATTACGTTGAGGGGACGTGTCAGACAGGAGAGGGAGAGGTGGTGGAGGAGGGAGGTGAAGGAAAGAAAGAGAGGGGCTTAGGTGGAGGAAATATCCTGACAGCTCACCCATATGTTCGACAATAACACCTTCAGAAGTTCTCTGGAAACGGCTTTTGGAGCAGTGCTGATCTGCGCTGGGTGTGGCCATGTGTCTGCACCTGTATTTTCAGTTGTTGATCCTTTCACATCCATGCAAGTATGTAAGAAGACTAATTGTTAATGCCTCTTGTTGTTCACACTCTCTAATCCAAACATGGAGATTGTGATGCTGTCAGTCTGTATCAAGCTGAATCCCCACACAGCCCTTTTACTTTCCACTGGCCTGTGATTACAATGTATGTGAAGGGAAATGAGGCATACGGATGGTGTACCATTGCTTGGCCCAGCACAGCAGACTTGCGCAGACGCACACACACTCTCTCACACACCCACACAGAATGCAGAGCGGGTTAAGAGGCAAGGAATAATGCAAAGAGATTCTAATTACGTATGCAGACACTGGTTCATATATTGCCATGAGGCCATTGTTTTTCCTTCAGTCGCACAGGCAGATTAACAGCTAGTTAGTTGCTTATGCATGTAAAGTTATGAAACTCTTAATGAATACAATGTATTTCTGGCCCCCGATTTAGTAACTTGCTTCTATCAATAGTCTAAATAATTTTGCAAATGTTTTACTACATGCTTTTCTGATCTTATTTCCTGCCAGTGCAATGAACCCAGGATCAGCAAAGTTTCATCTAATCTGATTTAATCCAATCTAATATGCACAACTCCCTTTCCTTTCCTTTCCTTTCCTTTCACCGGCACTCACAGATTCTCTGACAACACTTCTGGTTCCTCTGCTAAGCTACAAAAGCATCACTGCCATCAGTGTGAGGAGAGGATGTGGGCAGGAGTATCCCCCATGCAGCACGCAGCAGACAGTGGAGTCTGATTCATAGGGGGTCAGTGTGCTCTTCATCACTTCAATTAATGACCCAGGGGGCCGGGGAACATTTTGCCTGCTACACTGGTACTAATCAGAATGGGGACGTTTAAGCTCTCTGTCTCTGCCAGCCCCCTTTTACCTCGCCGATTTCCTTCTCTTCTCCTCTTCTCCTTCCTCTCTCTTCCTCGCGGTCTTTCCCGGCCACGTCTGTCTGGGTGTCTGCCTTAAACAGGATGGATTCTCTTGGTGCTTTAAAGGATGGCTGGATCGCAGGGCCAGCTGGCCTCACTCCTTCATCAGCGACACTGACCTTCTGCTTGTCACCGCTTAAGCGGCCGTCACATCCACTCCGCTGGCTCATCGGCCACTGCCACAAGGAAAAGAAAAGCTTAAGAGCCACCTTAATCCAATACAGCGCCTGGGAACCACGAAAACAGTCAGTGTTTTATCTACTGGGGCGGTCTGTGTAGGGATGCACGCAGCGGCGTGAAGGGCCAGGGATGATAGTTTGAAGGGGGGGGTCGACATTGCCCTTGGAGTGAGGGTAAAATAGGTGTAAGTGACCTAAAGGAACTTTGGGATAAAGTCGAATCGCAGAGCTTCGTTCATGTACGTTACAGTGTCGACACATATGGTGTCAGTTAAGCGAGACGATGTGAGACCACCCAACAAAAACGCCCTCTTTTTAAAACCTGTCTAAATTCACATATCTACATACAACGAGGGTAGAGCCGCTGAATAAAAGTTTAACCTTGTGCAACGAAAGCTATACTTAAAAAAGAATAGAAAAAGAAAGATACCGTCTCTTTAACGACTCCTTCAATTACAGTGCCTAGGCGACCCTGACTCGTGAACACTTACTGACCTAAAGATGCAGTGACACAAAAAGCTCAAAGATAATTAAATATTGATTTTTGTTTTCTAATCCTATATAAAAATTGTCCTGAGACTCCCAGCGGTAGTTTTCACACTCAGTAAAAGACGGGGGAAAAGTCTGGATTGGCGGTTAACCTCTATTTCATGTAGGGGGGGGTGGTGTGTCTGCGTGGGGTTGATGGGATTGGGTGGGGTGCGATGCCGATACGTTCTTGGCTCCAGCCTTGAACCTGGCCCGCACCATTACTCTCCTGCTACTGATGACACTGATCCCCTCTCTAATCTTTCTCCTGGAGCGGACCGTGGCAGGCTGCCGCTACGACGCACGCCCGATTGATATTCTCCTCAGCCAGCTCCCCCCATGTTGAATTTACACCCCCCTCCCAGTCCCTTTTTCTTTTTTACTATGCAAGCCTGATACTTTACTCCCTTTTCTCCTACACAAAGACGCAGAACTTTGAGGTGACGAGGAGCGCTTTAAAAAAAAGAAGAAGCACAAAACGTACTTAACAAGCTAAATAAAAAATGATTGCTTTCTGCTGTGCGGGCAGTAGAATTAAAGAGTTAGCCACTATCGATGATGTAAATAAAAAGCCAGGAGCAGTGAATCACGGTATGAGGCGGAGACATGAAAGCCGATTGCTTCCTTTTGTCAATGCCCAATCAGAGACCTGATAAAGGAAGGCCATTCTCAAAGAAAGCCAGCCAGTCGGATTGATTCTGAACCACAAGGTCAGACGCCATTTTTCTCTGCGTGAATTTGTGGGAAATATTAATTCACACTGAATAAAACAATCCAATATGTCCACATCTTTGGTTCTGAAATGTGTCTGTCAGATGAAAGCAAGGAAACAAGAGCAAAAATACACACACAGGCGCACACACACACACTTTTACACACAAAGGTGGAGCGTGCCCTCCAGGGGGCAGCAGTGACCAGCCCAGTCTTCTGCTCCACAGGACTTATGCATTAACTTTTTATTCCCTACATCATGCACGCACACAAACAAACACTCCTCTGGGGTTGTGGGCCAATAAAAAGTGATCTTATTACCCCCCCCCCCCCTTGTCTCCCCTCCTCCCTCCTTGTCCCCCCCAGGCTCCCTGCAACATCTACCTCCTCCCTTCCTTCCCTCACCCTGTGGAACACGCAACACGACCGGCTGTCAGCCCAGACGCCAACACCCCCCCACCCACCGACGCACACAAACACACGCCCTGAACTCCTGCGGCACCACCTACACCACCCCGTGTGCCTTGCATCCCGATCCTCTACTTCATTAAATAACGCTCCAGCACTGCCACCATGGCCTTCACTTGCTAAGTGCTCCCCCATCGCCGCTCTTAACCCTGCTCCCCCTCCTGGCTGTGAGCGAGTGGATAACCCGGTTAGGAAAAAACAGGGGAGGGAGAGAAGGGCAGATCCAATCCAGGGATTGAAGCCTCAGCTCCATGCTAGTTAGACACAGGTGGGGGGGCCGCCATGGGAACACGAGTGGCTTCTTCCATTACAGATGTTAGCGTTGCCGTGAATAAAGGGAAAAACCGTGTCTCGGGTTTTGGGCCACGTAAACACCTCGTCCACATTTTATTGGGTTTGGACGTGACATGTTTATTTGTTGTGATTTTTCAAAACTTTTCAAAACTCTAGCAGATGTTGATCACCTTCATGTTTTGGTCTACAAAGCCTCTAAAGTCAGAACAAACGTATTTCTGTTTGTTCTGACCAGCACCAAGGCAATTGGGGAGGAAACGAGTGCTTGTTCCGATCATTTCCAATGACAAAAGATTGCAACCGTTGAAAATAACTATTTTGTGATGTCACAGTGATTTAATAGAATTTACCTCCACAGTTGCAGCCTGCACGTCCGTTCTATACGCGAGGCCGACTCACCATGGAGGAATAGTCCTGTTATCCGTACCTGAACTGTCATTATTGCTCTGCTACGCAGTGTTGGCTGATGTAATTGTTGTATCAAAGCACCAGGCATTATTTTGTATGTCAGAGATTATTAAGGCCACTGTGTATAGCGCTTCTCAACACTACGAATAGATTATGGAGTAGGAGGGAACAGCCAGTTGTCTCTGAGAGAGCCCAGTTGTTCCCAACTATCACAAAAAGAAGATGGTGTCATTTACAAGTTTGTTTCTTTTGTTTTTTGCTTGCACTTTTTTAATGGGCTCCTGTGAGAGTTTTGTGTAAATAGAAAACGTAAAACGTCTTTTAACATAAATCACTTTTGGGATATATTAACATCAGGTCTTTAGAGCCTTTACACCTCCAGAGCACACTGCACCTCCTGCAATGACCTTCCTCGTATTCAGTTAAGCCTTTAAGCCTCTATTCCTCAAACTATTTGTTGTTAGCAAATTCTGCTGTTAAACTCTATAAACTTTCAAGAGAAAAGCAAAGTCATGGCTCCTCTCTGTTCCACCACCTTCTCTAACTCAATGCAATCTTTCATTCAGCATTTCTTTCATTGATCTTCCTGAAAAATGCAGCGTGTGCCGGTGGTGCACTCTCCATTTCTAAGACCATTAGCATTCCCTATATAACAGCTGCTATCAGGACTTACAACCCATGTCATTTCTAGCAAAGTCAAGGAAGAGTTTCTCTGTGAACACTGAAAAAACTACAGCTCCAATGAACATTTAGCATCTATCCATCCATCCATTAAACGCACCAATGCTATTTTTGAAAAAAAGAAAAAATCCTAACCAATCAGATGTAATCTCAAAGGTAAACTGCGTTTGCTTCTCTGTCCTGACGTTATCACAGACCTGACTCATTAAAGGTTTCATAACCCGACCATGCACTCCTCTGTTTAGCCTGTTATGGTAAAGGGTTTTTCTGGGAAATATTTTTAGTTGAAGGCTGCCATATTCAATGAGATAAGAATTTTGTATAACCGTATTTATTTTAGTTATATAGAGGGAACTGCTAACGTTCATGGTCAGAGGCGAGTTTTAGTAATTTGCCGTACAGCTTAAAGTCTCTATGGTCTTTAGGCAAGGCATGTTTATTTGTATAGCTCATTTCAACAAGGCAACCATTAAAACGATAAAGGCAAAATAAAACATTTAAAAACAACCGAGAGCTTTGATTTAGACATTAAAAAGAGCCATTAAAACAACAAACAAGTTTAAAATAGAATGAAAGTTGCAAATTTATACAGAATGCAGAAAATACATAATTGCAGTTTTTATATTATCTTTTCCTTTTTAGGAATATTACAATAGAAAAGATGCAGGAAACATGAATCTGTTCCGTGGTTAAAACTAACATGCCATCATATCCACAGCAATAAACAAATGTCCTAAACACAGTCTCAATATGAAAGATTCAAAACATTTCTGTTGTTTGGAAGCTCTAAATTCCACCGAAAGGCGTCTATCTGCACTTCAGTCTCAGCGCGACCTTGAACGCGTGCGCCTATTAGCGCAAAAGTCTGGCTGGATCCAAAATGAATTTGTACATGACGGCTCTGTCAAACATCCATGCACCTCCTCCTCCTTGTACCCCCACCAGCAGTTCACCCAAACCCCCCAGACGGGCAGACAGGTGGACGGCACGCGCAGGGGGCAGAGTGCTTCTGGAGGGGGCGGGTGGGCGATATTGATTCAATGTCTACTGTACTTGGAGAGAGAGGAGGCCAACGGCGCTTTTCTTACAAGGCTAACTCTGGACCAATCTCATCACACGTTCTCTCAGGGGACATGAGCAAGGTTTTTTTTTTTTTTCCACCTTCTCCCCCTTTCTCTTCCTCCCGCTCTCTGTGTAGTATTCGTTCTCTCTTTCATTTTCATTCTGTTAAAGGTAAAAAAAATGAAAAGAATTAAAAAAAAATAAAAACAAGGTCAACAAAGGTTGTCCTCTCAGCCGTCAACAGAAGGAGGAGGGGGGTGGGAGGGGAGACAGGAGAAGGGGGAGTGGGGGGGGGGGGTGGTACAGAAAGCTCTCCAGAAGCCTGAGAGTGGAGATATCCCACAATGCAGCTGATAAGAAAGTGGGCCGTGTAACCTTTGGTGGGCACGTGACAGGAATGCAGGCGGCGGACAGCGTTGCGAAGGGGACGGGGACGGGGAGGGAGGAAGATGCTGCTGCTGTACTCCTGCCACACATGAAAGATGGAGTCAAATGGAGGAGGGAGGGTGAAGAACGAAGGCGGCGATAAGCATAAGGAAGATGTTCAGTGGCAGAGAGGGGAGGGGGGGGGGGCTGAAAGAGAGATGAAAAGCAAAATAACATTTGGCTTGGTTTGAATCAAAATACTAAACCTGTAAACAGGAATACCGGAAATATGAATGTCCATTTTTTAGCTGGATTGAGAACTGGATTTAAATTAAAATGATATTCATCTCCATGAAAGAGTTTTTACTGTTCTCACTGTCTGCAAAACAATTTTCAAACAGACTACCTCGACATTCAGTTTCTTAAATTATTATTACTTCACATCTTTGACTTTACAAAACACTATATTTGGACAGAATGGCTGAATTAAATGACTACACTGTGTTTCTTTTAGCACAAGGCCACCTTCAGCAGCTCCCTTCCAAGCCACTTGCTATCAGCAGGATTTGCTCCAACGCGTGAATAATTTGACCCTGAACAATTATTACGATGAGCGCTCTCATTTTTCTTGTCCTCAGCTTCCCTGCGCGGTCCTCTCACTCCCTTAACCGAGGAGTTGCTGCGGCGCGGCAGAATCCAGAGGAAGACACCATCACAAATGAAGTTCTCCTTGCCGTCTCAGGAGACTCCATCGTCATTTGTTTTCATTATTTTGACAAGCCTTTTTCAAAAGGAGGCTCTCCTCTTCAGCCTCTCTCCCCAATGCTCCGTCTGAGCCCCCCATCGCCCCCTCCCCTACCCTCCTCCCCCCCCCATATATTCGGAGCTCATCCCGAGTGAGGCGCAGCGAGGTGTTGCAGTCACAGCTCTCTGCCTTAAAAGACACGAGGAAGGGGTGGCAGCGGATGAAGAGAGGCACTCCCTCACCTGGATAAATAGACACCTCCCATCTCTCTCCTCCCCTTCGCTCACTGTCTCAACGCAGAGGCTCCAGAGGGGTTCTGAATTAGTCCGGTTTGACAAATCACAGTCCGGACTAACAACAGAGCTAACAAGCTCCGTTTCTGATCATGTTGCAGCTTCGAGAGAATGGAAAAACATCATCACAAAACTCAAAACGAGGCTTCGTGCATGTAAACAGAGGACTGAACTTCTTCTGTTTCCCCCCTTGCTGCATGCGCATTATTAACAAGGGGAAGTGCCTACATCCTGGTGGAGGTCATACCATTACTGATAAATTGAGAATATGTTAATCGTTATTTTCATGAATATGCAATACAGGTCATATTATTCAATATAACCATTACCGTAATTGTACTTTAATCAATGATGAATTATCTATTCTTTTCGTGTGTGTGAGTGAAATGAGAAGAGCAGCTTAAAGGGTGGAACCTGTAAACTAAATACAAAGCAACGCCCTGTTGCAGATTCCCAGACATTCTAATGTTCAAGACAACGTTTTCTTGTCAGCCCCTAAAGTGAGGTACCAACGTATCTTAAACAGACTGATTTGTATATTCCTGAAACAAGGACCTCCAACATCAACACTTCTTGACGGGTAAACAAATTGTCCTTTCTCTCATCTGATTCCACCTCCACTGTGATATGCGTTCCGTTTAAAGCTGGTCTTGATTTGTCTTTGGTTTCAGCCCTGTTTTACTGCCACAATAACAAAGTGATACATGAACTCAACGGCAGAAGTTTAAATCTTGTGGGAGAACAGGCTGTTCACACATCTGGCTTGCTATACCAGCAGATACTTTTTCTAGCGTGTGTTTGGGTGGAGTATCGCATGTAGGACCATACAGTGAGCGCCACAGTGTTCAGACAAAAGGAAAGGAATTGAACCATGAAAGCATTCATCTAACATCTCACCTGGCCACCATTATCTGAATCTGCAACAGTTTTTTTCCTGTCGCCATTAAAGAATTATACGATATTGGAAGAGACTCTTTTTCATAGCGCTATCGTCCTTTGTATAAAGGACAAACTTTACCATCAGTAAAAATGTGCAATGAAAATGTTCTGGAGCTTGACAATATCCCCCAAAAAAGAAACCTCACCATGGGTGTCACCTTAGTTGTCTTCCTTGGTGAGTCCAAAAGTTCAGTAATGATGTGTTTTCCCACTTCTCCTCCAGGAATTACAACCACACTGGAAAATCTAGCGCATTATGATTTACGGCCAATGCCAACCGTTGGTCCAAAGGCGAGGGCGGAGAGTTTTTCCTGTTGGGAAGGCGTGTAGCACATATGACTCAGTGTGCTGTTCACATGTCGTCACAGACCAACAATTAGTGCTCCATTTCTTATTGTCTATAACCACAATATTTCCTTAACCGCAGCCAAGTGAACCATACCATGAGTATTCCTGATCTTCCCCATGTAGTGGTTGTGCGCACAGGGATAATGTCACAGTTCTGACATTTAATATATTCTTAGAAAAGGCTGAATCGTGGATTTTACTGAGTGGTTAAAATGCATTACTGTCTATTAATTAAGATGTTTGGCAACTCGGGTGGTAGAAAGTCTCAACAGTTAAGGTTGATTTAGAAAACTAGACAAATAAACAATATAGATTATGACAAAATATGTCCAAGAAAGCATCAAATATTGAAATACAGAAGTCTAATAGACTCACTTCCCTCCAAGCAAATCAACGTTAGGATCTTTGAAAGTATAAGTGATTTAGTTTTTAAGTAAAAACACACTGTTGTAAAGCATTGCAGGAATCTATCTGAAGAGGGGGAAATGGAAAAAAGAGAGAAAGGGAGAGTCGGAAGAGGGAGCGAGAGCGAATGACCGAAGGCGAGATAGGGGTAGTTTACTACCAGCGTTCCTTTGCTCTGCAGTGATAGCCAGTGAAGCAGAAAAGTGAATTACCCTTCTACTCCAGCACTTCTTAATTTAATATCCCCGATGAACGGCCTCAGCTCTGGATTGAGCAAGGGTGTGCATATTCGTGCCGTGTCAAAAAACATTAGACACTGTCGCTGCTTTTCTTTTCTGTATGGTATAACTGAGGCTCAGATTTTTTTCACTTTGGGTAATTTATTAGAAGGATTATTATCCATTGACTTATATTAGCCACAGAGTTATTAGATGTGAACGTTATGTGAAGTTATGCTGTATTCCAAAGGCCATATTACAACAACAATTGTTTGCTCCCTTATTTACTTGTGTTTTTACTGACTTATTTTCCATCCATATTGTGTGAGTCACTAGAGGTGAACTATTTGAATGGTCTGCTGATTGTGTGAAGGTGAAAAAGATGACATAGTCTTTGGGTTTTAGAGATATGACAGAGCAAGCTGCATAAGTTTCTCTTATCGGCGGTTAACTCAACCATGAGATGCTCCTGCAAAGCTTTAAGGACGACACAAGCTTGTTGGGATCATTGCAGGTGGCAACTTTCTCAATGAGTCCGAAGTGTGGCAGTTCATTGGGTGATAGGACTCCACATAACCTGCACACACATCCCCCCAAACCCCCTCCTTGACCCTCATCCTCATAGTTAGGCCATTGGCGGGCAAACAGCTGCTTGGTCCAAGCGGGGTGCATATCAATGGCACTAATTAATTGGATTAATGGAGAGGGTTCTGGGATTTGGGGAGAGGCTGGGGGAAGCGTTTCAGCGGAAACAGAATTGCCGTCCCTCAGGGCAGGGGGGTCGTCGGGGAGCTAGGAGGGGGCACCCGACTGAATATGGATGAGGAAAAATTGAGTTAAAACAGAGGAGACTGCGGCATTCATTAGACCGCCCACCCTCTGAAGTAGCTGCTTAATATGCACGCTATTACTATGCAAATCAGCGATAATGAAACGCAAAGGATTTTTTTAATCAGAGGAAGAACAAGCAGATGTTGGGAGGGCTTGGAAAGAAGTGCCATGAGTGTTTGTGTTTGTGCGTGCGTGTGCGTGTGTGTGTGTGTGTGTTTTTGCTGTCTATGTGAATATGTGAGCGCATGTACATGCCGGAGCTGGATGTTGAACTCTCCCTTAAAATGAAACTAAATAATGCATCAATCAGTTCTTTAAAAAACATACACATGGCGAGGGCACAAACTATCTGGGGGCCTTAGTCAAACTGCATTAATATTCTCTGCAGGAGTTGCATTAAGAAATCCGAATTAAGAACAGGTTATTTATCGGAGATTTGTGTTGGTACCTTGGGGAGAGATAAAGCCTGATCGACTCGTTCATGGTGATATGGTAAATCCTTTCAACTGGAGGATACCAATGGGGATACACCAGTTGTTCTTGAATGGTTTGGTCCTCATGCCGGCAACAGACCAGATTGGTGTGTGTGGAACACGTGGAACAGTGAAATGTGCTGAGAGTGATGCTTTTGGCATCACACATATACGCCAGTGAGTGCACGTATGGTCTGGTAAAGATTCCTGCACAGAAAGAGTCTCCCTTTAAGTGGCTCCCTGTGGCTCCTCGCTCCACAGCCTAATCAAAGTCCTTCTCTCTGGGCCTGTTAAATTAATTGTTCTTGCAGCACAAGTGGAGGAATCGGGCCGACTGGATGAAGTCATCGATCGTCAGGCAGCTGCCTTTTTAGCGGTTGCTGTCCGGCAGTGCCTTCCTCGGCAAGGTGTTGGGCATGCTGAGGTTGTACGGGACCGCCCTGTGTGTTTCCAGTGTGTGGTGACGCTCATGGCTTTTTATTTCCTCAACCATTCCAATAGATACAAGTATCCTACAGGCGTACTGAGATTGATTTTATGTGGTAGTAATCAATACTGTGAGCCATGTGTATTACAGGAGACAAGGATGCAAACATTTGTGTCGCCTGGAAATGGACTTCCGGTTTTGCAGCGGCACAAAGTTGCTTTTTTGATGTTGTTCGTATGTGCGGGCGAGAGCGCAAGAAGGAGAGTAAACAAATGAATGTGTCAGCCCTCCGCTTCAATAGATTGTCGTCATTAGGTAGAGAATGTCAAGTGGGTCCTCCCTAGTAGGCCATATAGAATATTACAGGAGTGAATCTCCATCCTGTTTGACTCCCCATGGCACAGTAATAACAACAATCTAATGACGCACAATACATCAGGTGTACTGAAGTCCCACTATCCCGGAGCAAAGCTGGAATTTGATCTCATGCCTGATAATGAGAATGGTGATGATGATGAGGGGGCTGAGTGATGATGATGGCGGTGTCCCTTGTTAGTGTGTCTCAGTCCTAATTAGATAGGGTTATTACAAGGCTGGATTTAAGAGCTACTACAGGTAGACCAGCGAGACGGAGACGGGTCTCACTGATTAACAAACCCCTAAATAAAATCCATTTATCCATACAGGCTCACAGCTATTACTTGGAATTATTTTGCATGGCCAAAAGTCCTTTCTGCTACAAATCAAATCAATGTGTCATCCAACTAGATGGTTGAGCCTTTTTAAACAAAATGTAATAAGGAAACATAGGGCACGAGCAGATATTTATAATGGTGATCCAACTGTGTTCATTAGTACAGGATTCACTATTCACAAGTTCCAAAATATTCCACTTATTTAGTTTTACACTTCCACACATTTTGGGAACTTGGAATGACTTTTAGTTTCTAACGGTGCAAAAACGCTGAATCCCTCTATTCCGATAATGCAATTGCATTTTTTATCATAATTGAGTACATCTAGTTATTTCCTCACACTTTAGAGAATCTCTGCAGAGAAGACATATACAACTGTTTTCAAGGGTAATCCTTAAGGAATGTGTGAGGTAGGCCTACCCCTTTAACAGTTAATTGTTTTTGCATTAAAGGTGACGTCAGCTATTTGCTGCCGAAAACCAGAGCTTTTTTTAGAGCGTTTAGCACTGACATCCTACGCCTGCACATTTTGGCTTGATTCATTGACTTGATAGTAGAATAATTATTATTATTCAACCGCTTCTGTTACGCTCAAGCTAGGTAACCTCATCAGTGTCACGGGAGAGGAGAGACTGGGACTCAAACGCAGACTTTCAAAACAAAAAGACTTTATTTAAACTGGAATACCCGCCGAGGGGAAAACGGGGGGGGGGGGGGGGGATACAAACAAAAGACTGCCCACAGCGACTAAGACAAGATAATGCACCAACCAGAGACAAGGGACACACATGGTTTAAATACCCGGGGAAGGTGCAGGTGATTGGACACAGGAGGAACCATCAGGGACAAGGCAGGAAGTGACGTTAACCCGGGGACACCAGGGGCAGGAAACTAGAAAATAATACCAGACCGTAATAATCAGAGTCTCACTTAGTGAAAATAAAGTAACAGGGGGGCATTTATAAATATGTAGGACTCAACAGTCAAAGGCAGTTTAAAACAGGCTATTATAGGATTTTGAAAAGTGTGTGCAACCATGACATCGTCATCTATACGTCAGAATACCAGATTAGCCGTGGACACACAAGTTACCGTTAATTAGTGTAAACAGTTTTGAAGTTGTCATATACGGCAGCCTATTGTGCTTGCGCATGTACTGTGGGTCATATGGTAGTGGACGTTATGCCTAGAAAGTGATTAAACCAGCGCAGCTAACCCAGAAGCCCAATACATCAATGTATTGTCCCGCAGAGACATCTACTGACCACCAGTAAGGATACGACTTGTACTTTCCTGAAGGGCATGTCAATAATACATAATAATGCCTCGTGCACCTCGTCGTGAGAAGGCTGCTTTGCTGTTCAATTGAATTTCTGCATCAACTGAAGAAGCGTTGATCCTGGATTGGATATGTTTTCTCATTCCTGGCACCTTGGATTTAATCCATTGAACAAAGTACTGAGGTGTCCATACAGGATTAATCAAGCCAAAATGTTTGAATCCTGGGGACAGCGGTGCACTGCACTTATTATACTTGAAGAAAGAGCCATTGAGCCACAACGATGAAATCACTGAGACCACCTCAACTAGCCAAGCCATACTGTGGACTCCAACTGTGAAGGTCAAAGAGGATACACCCTGTTACGCTCCATTGCTGCATTGGGACATCCCAGCATGTGTGTTTATGTATGTGTGGCGGGCAACAGAACAAAAAACATCACATGGCACAGCACTCAGATATTACATCCAGCTTCTCTTGCACCTGCTCACATTTTCCACTGTCACTAACTCCAAGACTCACAAGCCGATAGCCATGCGATATAATGGCCCCATCAGAAGTCCTCCGCTGAGCTGTGAAAGTTGTCTTCACCACATATAAAGCCTAATTTTTAATCGTTTTAATTCTTTACACAAAAAATATAATTCAATGAGAGCATCGGCTGATTACAAGTGTTACACATCCTCTAGATGTGGTCTGTTATTTATAAATGAGTTGTCATGTACGTGTATTAGTGGAAGAAGGAGCTAAATCAATGATATGGCCACACGTTTCTGTGTTTTTTCAGGGTGTTGTCATGAACACAAAATCTGTTTGGATGTGTATCTGTGTGTGTTTGCCTTGGTTTCCTTTGTTTGCATCTGGTCTTGGCATGAAGGGGCCAGGAGGTTTGGTCAGAGAGGCGCAGGCTGATGTCAGCTGGCCAGTGGGCACGCGGTTCAGTCGCATCAGATTGCCATCACAGGGCGGTTTTGGCTCTGACGCGCTCGCGCTCAGTCTTCTGTCTCTTCATCTCATCCCCCTTCTGTCCTTTAATGACGCCAGTCTCTTTGTCTGCCTCTGTGTGTCTCCGTGTGGATTTGTGTGCCGATACTCGTTTTAGAAATACCTGATCATTTTTTGGATTGTGTGATGTACTAATTCTCAGCAGTTACACACAAAGCCTCTGATTGAGAGCATTATCCTGTGCGATAAGCAGGTGCTTCACAGCTCCAATTTCACAGAAGCCAAAATCTATTTACTTCTAGATGAGCTTTTTTGCATTTCCAAAGCATGGACCTCTATGATATCTATTCTGCTTCAATTAGCAACAGATGCCTCCTTGCACAGCGCTAACCCTAATTGTACGTGATGAGCAAAGATAATCGCCTGGTTCTGCCTGACCCTGCTACAGCTGTGAGGGGTAACTTCTCCCACAGCCCCTTCTCAGACCCCACCCAAACACACACATGTGCGCA
Source organism: Gasterosteus aculeatus (assembly GCF_964276395.1). Lineage (NCBI taxonomy): Eukaryota > Metazoa > Chordata > Actinopteri > Perciformes > Gasterosteidae > Gasterosteus > Gasterosteus aculeatus. The sequence goes on from NC_135701.1 coordinate 14,268,138, forward strand.
AGCTCACAGAATGTGCTCCCCAATATTTGATATTTAGGGCGGGGATCGGGGGCTAGCTTGGCAACCGCAAATTAGTTGCTGTAATTGCATATCCCTCCTTGTGCCCATCAATTTACAGGCGTGTTTGCTGCAGTGTGGAGAGTTTGTTTGTTTTGGTGTCAAGGCAATTTAGAATCAAAAAGAGGACCTCCGGCACATGTGCGTCCCCCCCCTGAGCCAAATGGCAGCGCGATTGCCTTAAATAGTCCTGCCTCATCCACAGAACAGTGCGGTCCGGAGGGCGACAGTTGAAATGAGCGAAACAAACTGTGTTCATTTACACGCTTTTCCTTACTTTCATGGTTTTTGCTGATGGTGAATTCAAATAATCATTTGACAAGACATTTTAAGCCCCCTGACAACAGCTCTAATAAAGCAAATATCCCAAATCACTGGCATTTTCAAGGGTTGCTGTCCAGCTGTGGGCCCCTGCAAACATTCACAGTTACCACGCAGGGAAGAACTGTTCCAAGCTCAACTAAATAACCGTCAAATGTTCTTGGGGGAGTATCCATTTATTTAGTTTTTGTGGGATCCTGCACCACCACAGCCACAGGGGTCAACTGTTTTTATGTAGTGTTATAATCTACCTTTTTATTACGCATAAATACAAACCCTGAAGTTGTCTCTGCACTGCCTCACCGGCGGGAAGTTGTTCAAACAGCAATATCATCAACGTCCAAGAGAGAAACAACTCTGCCAAAAATGGAATTTCACAAAGTCCGGAGCTTATTGTTTTGCATTAAAAGTGGTAACTCTTCAGAAACCCTCAGGCTTATGGCAGCGGCTTATGCAGAGCTTACATAAGTGTGCGAAGCAGAATAAGAGAGCTTTGTGCGCTTTTGGACCACCGGGCAAAGGAGTAAGCCAGTGTTCACTAAAAAGTGCAATTTCTCCTCAAAGACAATGACTTTCAGATGACATTACTCTCCTCAAAAATATGCCAACTAGCAAGCAACCAAACAAGCGGGAATCACATTAATTATCTTTGCAGCTGTGGTACGGTCCTGTTGATGCCTCAGTGGCTTCAGCGAGATAAGACGTCCTTATGCTGGAGTGTAAATACAAACCGCAAACCAAGATTTAACAACAAAGACTAATTAGTGCTTTGGGTTGATCATTTAGGCTCATATTTAGATTAATTATACTCTTGAGGATCTGAAAAAAACATTTGATTCAAATCTATCTTAATCAGACAGTAAATTACCTGAGTAAATATTTTTTATCCCGTGCTTTGACTGTGATTTAATCTTGTTTAGTTCCTGTGAACTGTAATTGATTGGGAAACATTTCAAAGGGGTGGATTTAAACTGCATTTAGATTAATATAACTACAAAGTACTCTTACTCCACTATGCCAATCAAATTCATAAGGTGAGAAAAGTTCTATGTCACATCGGGGATTGTTGTCACCAATAAGCGGTAGCAAACATCACAACAGGTACAATTATGCAAGATTATGCCTTATAGCATTTAGCGTGCAGCGTGTACCAGCGTGCAGTAGCATCTAAAGAAATGGCCACTGAGCTGCGATAAGATTTTTGAATGAGTTAAAAATCTATTGATAATTGAAGAGTAAAAGCCTGGTAATTTGGAGTTTGGCAGGTGGTGGCACGCATTGGCATCAAAACATCACAATATAGTTACAGATGATCTACACCAAAACACCAAAGCAACCATTTGTTGTCAAACGCTGCTGCCAAAACCCACAAAAACAAAAATCAAAAAATAAATATGGACTTCATCCATCACTTAATACAAGTGGTATACAACCCATGTGACAGCATGTTTCTTTGTTAGACTTGAGGAAGTCATAATGATAAAGAGGAGTAACCTCTAAACATCTGAATTCCACCAATGGATTGCACCTGACCTACTGTGTTCTTTGAGCCATTGGGCTTGATAGGCTTGAATGTCGAAATTCAAAGCAATGCACTATTCAACTCAAACCAATGTACTATTTCACAGTAGGGGAAGATTTCAACTGGCTCACATCCTAAAACCCAACATTTACCACTGCTGGTCAGGGCCCCGACCACCGTGACCGCTGACATTGTCAGTGGTCAAAGTTTTGTATTGTTTCCATTGAGCTACACAACCCAGCAACATATGTGCTTCTGTTTAGAAAACATTATTATGAGATTAAGTGAAATCATAAAGAGTCTTAGTTTCATCCAAAATAGTACTTCTGGGATAAATAGTTTGTAAAGGGCTATGTATCAATGAACCACAGTTGTGGTAATAGTACATCAGACATGTCACAAAAGGCAGGGTGGTAACATTGCGTTGATATGGTTTAAACCCACACCATGTGATGTCATTATCTAGTTGTAATCAGGTACAGGTGTTTGTGGAAATGCTGCGTGAAACAAAACAGAAATGTTTCCTTGGAAAAAAGACATACCTGGGAAAAGATATACTCAAGTAACACTTTCAACACTAAAACGCTTAACATGTATCTATGTATTCTACGGTGTACATCCATGGAGTTGATATTGAGGTTTTGTTGTTAATTGGGAATACTGTTCCATGTTGATTAGTGTGTTGTTTCCAGCAGGCCATGAGTCACTTCTGAAAAGGCTGTGTTAAGTCTAATGAAGAAAGTGATTTACAATGCTTCATAACAGTAATTAATAAAGGCCTTAATGATGTTAAGTGCAGCAAAGCTTCTAACACCCTTTGTACAATTCATGACCCCTGAGTCGTCATTCTTCTTCTTCTTTTCCAGTTGACATTCCCTCCAGCATTCATGTTTCCTCTGCTCGATAAGTTGCTGTTGCCACAGAGATGGAGCAGAAAAACATCCCTCTTTGGAAGCAGCCAAGAAACAGAATGAATGTTAAAGACTATCCACCCGACCCAGGCGACTTCTTATGTTCAAAGCTCTTTGTCTTTCACACATTTCTCATCCTCAATTTATTTCATTCAAAATAAAAATTTCAGCAGTGGAGGATTAATGGTTATGTTCTTAGAGGGTTTTTTTCAGTTTTTTTCCCCCCGCTTTGTCTTCGAGGTACAAGCACCAACATGTGCTGGAGGTCATAAATACCCAAACAGATGTTGAATTAGTAAAGACTTTGAGCAAATGGCCCGCTAATTCACCAGCTCGAGAAAACTGCAGTGATAATCATGAACCAATTTGTTCATCTGCACTAAATGCTAATCTGGGCCTGAACTCAAAGAAACATTAAAAACGTGAACTCATCGTGCCAATGATGGCTATAATATTTTTCTAAAAGTCCCCTTGAGCTCTGCCAGCGGTGGTGCCTGTGCTCTAAAAATGTCAGTCACGCTGAAGAGGTTAACCCCAACCCTATAAGAGAGATGATGGAATATTACACAAATAGACAGAGTGTATCTGATCCCAGCTCAGCGTGTTGTAAGACCATCCCATTCCAATCTTGCCTCTGTCTGTCACCTCATTAAAAATACAAAGAGGGTAAAGAAGGGCCAGTCCTGAGCAATCTCCATTAAAGCTGCCAGTGAATGCGGCTGCGTTAATGTCATTTAATGCAGTTTCATCTGAAAAGCCACATTAGAGCCAGATTTAGTAATCTGGGTTTGCCTAGGCTCGTCTGGATGATGTCATTATGCTAAACTGACCTTTACAGCCAGATTAGGAGGGGTGGAGGGAATAGAAGGAGGCTTTGAAAAGGGAATTAACAAGAAATGAAGAATTGGCTATTTGGCATATGGATGATGAAGTATTCAGCAAAATCTCCACGGCATCGACTAGAAATCAGAATAACAGTGACAAAATGCCTCTTTGTGGTTCGATCGGCTCATACCGTGTCTTTAAATTAATGTTCAACTCTTTCAGGAATTCCTGGTGTCAAAGCATTTTTTTCTTTCATCTCAATGGGCTCAGCGAGGTTTCGAGACTCCTTTCCCCTCTTCTGCGCTCCTTGCAGTAGGATTCTCGTTCTCGTTCAGGCAAAATCTATCAACATGAGCTGGTGCACTTACGGTACTGAGACCAGAAGGTTTAAGCAAACTCAGCAATCCCCCACTTCCAAAACTTGGAATTGGCCCTCAGACACAGTTCTCTTTTCCTATTACCCTAAATCACGACAGGTAGACACAAAGGTGGCAAGAGGCGAAAATGGATTAATAAACAGGATGTTAATCTCAAAGTTGTGCTCATATTGATCATCGCAGCCGTCTTCGAAACCCCGGGAAGTAAGAGCTCTCTGAGATCCCTGAAGATGGATAGACGTATTGACTGCAATTGCAGCTTCACATTTCAATCCATTGAACCCTATTTCAAACCGGGCCGTGCACGTCAGTGGCCACTGTGCCCCGGTTTGGCCTCACGAAAAGACATTTACGCAAAAAAAAGAAAGGAGGGAGAAATTAGGTGAAAATGTTTTACTGTGACACCGCTGAGCTTTTGGTGTTGAGTTACTAGGAGGTGAACATACTGCCTGCCCTGTTGGCACGAGGAGGGATTTACCTTTGCTTTCTCCTCCTGGTGGGTTAACTGGAGTTTTCACGATGATGAAGGTGTCTGTCGGGAAAAAGGCGAAGAAATATTGCCGACACCGGCATCACTCAAACATCAGGCAACGGAGTTCAGGAGCTGAATGAAGAGAGGAGCCAGAGGACTTTAGACGTAAATGCATGTATACAGAAAAGCATTCACATTCAGAGAGAGAGTCAACGCTTTGGTCATAGAATAATTGTTAAAAACACGTCACAGAAACTGACAACTCGTATTCAGGCAGTTATTACAGTCATCGGGTGTTTAACCATGTCAACCGCATGAGACACATTAATGTGACACTTCCATAACCGCTCCATGCACCTGACACACAACCAGGCACTAAATGCTTTTCTTGTCAAGTGTAGTTCCTGCTCTGCTGACATGATGCGCACTCACTGCATCAATGGGGCGGGTAGGGGGGGGCGATTCATCCTACACTTCCTCATCATGTCATCATCACAATGTTATGTTGTTATCATAATAATTATCATGTGATGGTCCTCCAGTGAGGAAGGAATTGACGGGTCAGCTAAACTCCGCTCTGAGGAGAAGGCGTCCCCTCGTTAGTGATCCTGAGAAATTGCCCCGTAAGCGTGTTTGCTGCTTGCGTGTGACCGAGGTGTGACTGTCAACTAACAGGGGGGGGCACACCTTTTGATTGCAGGGTAAAACTGCAATACATCTGTTCTCGGGATTAGAAAGCAAAACAGAGCAAATTCCCCAAGACATTGGAAAGACAGCGCTCCAGTGGAAACATAAAACTCCCAAGCCTCCTTTTCCTTTGCCCTGTGGGACTTTGCTGAAATGAGTGCGCGTTTCCTTCAGCGCGGGTAAATGGAGCGCCTCCATCCTCCACCGTGCCCCCCCCCCACCCCGTATAACGGCCAATCTCCTCTTCAATTGGGCCTGTCTGGCTTGAAGCTGGACCAATATGCAAAACCTATTTGTTCCAGATACTTTGCATGAACCGGTGCGTGTGCATTGGAAACGCCACATTTCTTTGCGAAAGCACGTGTTGTGTTTGTAGGTGTGCAGAGAAACAAAGTGTTGAACAACGAAGACAGGCAGGTGAAAGACGCATCCGATTCCTAAGCTCTGTAACAGCTCGACATTATGCCGTTTGAGTCACAGCTTATATTGTCATGCCAAGACTGGATGTTCCCTGTCACTCTGTCTGCTGTGTCTAAACAAACAGTAAGTGTGCGGTTGAAAAAGTTTCTCTTTAACCTCTTGTCAAAGACGTACCCTCTGAAGCCAGCGGTAGAGTTCTCAGCAGGGATCAGAGTGACAGCGGCAGCGACGGCGGAGGGAGCGACAGTCGTGGGGACAACACCTCCGTGCTCAGTGCTCGTGCACTGTTCCATCATTAGCCAATGAAGCCCTCATAAAAGTGAGTTATGTGCCACGAGGGGAGGTTCCATATGGCACAAGTGATCCAGAAAGGCAACGTGTCGCAAAAGACCCCCAGAGCCTAACAAGTCAGCTTTTACAGGGGCCTCCCTCCCTGTCATTAATTGATTTTAATAACAGGCTGCCGAGGGGGCAGAATGCTCTCATTCATTGGACTGATGGGGCTTTTCCCAGGTCCCTGAGCGAACACTGCAGCACTTAGAGCTGTTTGTTTGGATTGCCTCTAGTGTGTGTGGCTCTCAGACCGGCTCGGTTACTCAGCCAGACACATACTCAATGTCCCAGCCGTTCAGTTGCTCGCTCACTCAAACATTTGTTCATTTACCAGCTCAATAATTTCTTCACTCAATCACTGGTCTAGTCATTTATACACTCATTTATTCATTCTTTCTTGCGCGCTCACAGAGGGCTATCGTGCTTCAAGGTTCATGGCAACGTGATCAGCGTCTCATGGGTCATGTTGCCTCAGAGATGTGTGTACGGACATCGAGGAGAATATAATCAGAAATACTTTCATCCAAAACTAAAACCAAGTCTTCAGATTAAATTGGATGCGGAAGTCCTTTTTTTTGTAACCTAGTCTCCGTACACGTCTTTGTTTCAGTCATTACACAGACTTAGAGTGAAAAGTCGCCCATTTTGCATATTTTTACTCTTTACTTTGATGGTTCAGGAGTCTGACTGAAGCTGCAGGGGGGGGCTGTATGCCGGGTGATGGGGAGGGGATAAGGAGGGAGCTGAGCCTGTCATAACCGTATAATACACCCATTACTCCTGTGCAGCAGAATTACCACTGATGGAAATGGGATTTTGGAAGATATATGGAAGGTAATTATTATATACATATATGCATAGCCTTTTTTGGGAGTGATATTTTCGGCAGCTTTAACTACATGTGTACAGCTGTCTTTCTGTGTTTATTTCTGTGTGCATTTTGTGGCTGTTGCCCGACAAGAGAGCGCGCAGTAAATTAAGGTTGTGCTTTGTTTGCTGTTATATATATTCAAACGGCTTCTACTTTTCTACCGCAGTATTTCTGTGGTCAGTCGTTGCAGCCTTTGAACTCACCCCATCCCCCCCTCTGAGGTTGACCCTGTGCTTAGCATCTCTCTGAAGGCCAACGTCTGCCTCCCCTAGACAGGCAATGGGGGTCCTGCTGACTCATTGCAGCAGTGAAACCAGTGAAGAGTTATCGGCCTGTATAATACAAATTTTTCAAGCGCCCTCACCCAAACAACGGTCATAGGGGACCAAAATTCCCTGCAGCGAGTAATGCCAAGATAAGAAATAGAGACTATTTGTGAGTAGGGGGAAGGATAACTTTTAGGTTGCGCACAAATACCACGCAGTGCAATAAATGGTAATGCCTTCTACTGAGTTTCTGTATTATTATAATAAGTGTGCAGCAGAAGCCTGCATCACGGCAGGGGGAACATGAGGCTGTATGTATGGTTTCTGTGTGGAGTACCTTAGGCGAGGGGCCTCTGCAGGAGGTTTTCTTTGGAAAGCACCTGGGTGTGAAAATAGGGCCTCCCAGTCTGGCCTGAGAGGCTGTGTAAACAGAGGTTGCAGTGGAGCCAGCTTGCACTGAAACTGGACTTCTCCAAACAGAAACCATGAGTCAGTCTCAGGAACCCATCCATGTTCCTCCTTAAGGGATAATCAGCCCAATGCAGCCTGGAAAAATGTATACGCTGTAGGGCCGACGTAGGAGGCTATACAAGAACATATACGGTTCTTGTGTGCATTTCTTCTCGGAGAAATTTCAGACTCGATTTTCTCACAAAAAAAAAGGTAAACTCACTTTTACCGTTATTGTCCCGTATTACTTATCTTACCACAGACCTCTGAACCAACAAGCGAATACTTTTAGTCTGAAATACGCACATTATGTGACTCTGCCATGTCATAAATTGGACAAAAAAAAGATTTTGACCCTTTTCTAAAAAGAAGAAGAATATAGGAGGCACTGGAGTCTTTGCAGTCATCCTAATGTCAGTGTCTGGTTGAGTGGAAGACTTTATTAAGCCATTTGGGCATCTGAGCTCTACAGAGAGGGAGACTTTTCCCTCATCTCCGGTCTGCGTGAGTGGAGAGGCAGGGGCCTCACACTCCACTGAGGAATATTTATCTTTCCAGCTGGTTAGGTGGATTAAATGACTGTCCTGCAGAGAAGACAGAGGGAAAGAAGGAGAAAGAGATTTTAAGAGAGGTGAAGGGGCGGAGAAAGTTTTTGAGTGGAAAAGTGTCACAGGGAAAGAAATACACATGGAATGGAAATATACCCACCATCTTCCACTCAGTAGAAAATAAAACAATAAGAATTACTTAGCAAGCCACATTTACCACCAACTGCGGCAAATATGATTGTGGCTCTGTCCGGGGGGGAGGTGGTGAGGGGGGGAGGGGGGAGAGACATGCAAAAACACACTCATAAAGGCCCAAATGCACAAATGCACAAATTCACATGCACATACACGATGCAACACAGAGCTAATTAACTTCCTGACTCATTCTCAGAAATTCATTTCAAAGACAGAACGCATATGTTCATGCAAATGTGATGAGATCCCATTAAATGCTCAAATATCTGAGGCAAGTGGAGAATATGTCTAAATCACACCCCTTCGTCAATTTGAGCTTTCCATTCTTCTATCTTTCTGAGAGTACCAAAGTACTTGCTAGCTGGTACTACCGAGTAAGGCCACGGTTAGCTCATGCTTATTGTTATTTAATAATCTAAATAAACTGGGGAGTATAATAATTCTGAAAACAAGTAAAGGAGCAACCAAAAAAATAAAAAATTCCCCTGCAATTTGTTGACACATTCTCAGAAGCCTACTTTTACATACAAAAGGGACAAAAGTCTCATTACCAGGAATTTTCATTATTCCTTTCATTCATTTACTACTCCATTTAGTGCAACGGGCATTACATTTAATCATCCCACTGACATGAGCACATAAACCGCAAATAAAGGGCTGTAATAACATCAAAGACCTGCCCTGTGAAATGTGATGCCGGGTATTCAGGCAGGAATGTTGAATGGGTGGCAGCAATGTGTGTGAGATTGTGGTTATGCAAAGTGCAATCTAAGTGGGGAGTTGAAGTCATGGAAATTCCCCTCTATAAAAGTGAAGCATGACAATGGATTTGGAGCATCAAGGCCTGCGGGATTATGGGGATCACATAAATCCCCCCCCCCCCCGCGCCCTCATTTTAGCAAGCCACATCAAGCTCCATGTTAAGGGTTAATAATCCAGTTCCACACCTCTTCCTGCTCCCCTCGCTCCCAGCCTCAAATCCCCAGCATTAACATGTGTATCCAGTCGTACTGTACAGGCTAGGAGACACGCACATATATGCTGTACACAAACAACCGCCTAGACAAACTTGCACCGGTTGTCCCTAACACGTGCACAGACCGCAAACTTGGCACACATGCCAAGGCCTACAACACACACCTATGCAAACATACTACACACAGTCTGAGAGACCTGCACACAGACGGACTCTGTCCTCACGTCTGTCATGTCCTTATGCATCTGACATCATGGTGACGTTTTCACTGTTGGCATGGTGTCACAGAGCGTGCAGCCCCCTCCCCTTCCCAGAACCACTTCCCCTCCCCTCAGCTCCAACCTGCTCTCACCACTGCATCATCTAGAGCTCTGATGTGTAAGAGCAGAGGATCGGAGGAGCCTGAAATCGATCGAAGCGCTATAACAAGCTCGACTTCCCCCCAACAACACTTCAGTTAGCCATGTGTGTGTGTGTGTGTGTGTGTGTGTGTGTTTAGGTCTCTCTCTCTATCTGTTCCCCAGTCTGCGTCCACCCCAACATCTGTACTTGCAGTAATCAGTTTACACACACACACACACACACACACACACACACAGAACTCTCGTCTGGCTGTTTGGAGAGGGAAGCGTGCCATGAGGAGGGCTCCCGCCCTTTCCTCTTTACTAGCCCCCTGTCGGAGGGAAGGGAGGGATAAAATATAAGCCAATGGGATTAGGAGGCAACAAAGCATCAGGCTGAAGAAATCCCCCCCAGCCTCGAATCTGACCCAAGCCACTCTTTGGCGGTGCCGAGGCTCTTTGAGCCCATCAGTGCCCCATTCTATGTCTGCAGCTGTCATACAGTGTTGCGCTCTGGTGCATTACTACTACTATCATCACTCATATTTACCCCTCCTCCTCTTCCTCCTCCAACATCCTACAAATAAGAGGTCAGATCCATGCATTGGCAGCCTTATTTTATGTATACGGTCATAAATATAGCTGTGGGCTCTCGACTTGTGGGAATAATTTCCCTCTGACAGTCTTACATGCTTCAACCACGTACAGTGTATCTTGTCCGGCATTTACATTTCAAAGAAGGTGTAAGCACCTTCATCATGAGTGTGATGCTTGCCTAACAGCAACATGGCTCCCTATATAAGGTGTTGAGCTGGATGTAAATCCATGTGATTAATCAGGTCTGAAGCTAAAACATAATAATAACCCCCTTTATATTAATGTGCAGCTCATGGCTCGAACAGCTCCGTGGAAAGGCCATTAGTCACCGACTCCCTGCGAAGCAACAATTAAGTAGGCGCCTATTACTCTCTCTCTCTCTGTGTTTCTAACTTTAATCACAATTCTGTCTTCTCCGTTATGTATTCTGTTCCTGGGTGTTCTTGTCTTGAGGCACTGACTTGGACAAGAAAATCATTTTATTTTCCTATTTGTTAAGCTGTTTATTAACAGAGGTAACGACATTCCTGAGCTAAAGCAAAGAGAGCGTGGCCTGAAATGGAGCATTAGCATCTTAAAACAGCAACTTAACACTTTAATATTCAACACCATCTAAGGCTATATGCTGGCTTTTTTTGGAATAGCTTTGAATCAGAGATTAAAATATATTATTTTAGAACATTTTAAAGTTATTTTAAAGTACATTCTGCACCTCATCAGCCGCTGTTCTTTCAACTGAGAAAGCGGGAGCATAAAAAGGGGGAACTGACAGATTTTATAATTGTTATAGAAATCTTATTAGAATTTAAGAGCTTACTGATTTTTTTTTTCTAGTGAGGGACACTTTAAAAAGCTGTCATGCACACCAACCAGAGGCATTTCCCTCCCGCTTCCCCTCCCCTTCCCCTCAATCCCCTCTCTTCCTAATTCTCCTCTTTTATGATATCCTCTCATTTTGCCACTGCCGAGGCAAATTTGTTGCGGCGCGTGGGCCCGTTTGATTTCATTAAACAGAATATTTAAGCATAAAAATTGTTTAATCGTCTCATGTCATTAGGAGATGGATTTCATTTTGCATACATTTGCATACTCCCCCCTCAAATTAAACCAGGCAAATATGCAAATGGTGAGGCCCAGGTTATGGCGGAGGTGTTTATTGTCATCACTTCAGGCTGTTCCACACTGCAGCGCCTCTGTAAAACTGGGGTGACAGCAACATCTGGATGCCTGGGGGTTGGGAGAGAGGAAAGGGTGGAGGCAGAAGGTGTAGGTGTGGGGATGAAGGTGTGTGAAAGGCTGCTGTTCAGTTTTGGCATTTTTTTGACACCAAATTGCGCTGATGTGACTAGTGCAGAATCTAGCACGGCAAAAAAAACAAAAACGTAAGATCCGTCATCATACTTATTGCTTTAATTATGGAGTTCGTCCCGGGTGCCTTGCACAACACCTCAGTGAAATGTATAGTGCGCCGATGAAGACATAAAACACAGCACTGTTCTTTCAGCTGTAGCCTCTGCATGTGTTTTTATCAGCTGTTCTGCTGCTATTGTCCACATGGCTAAGCACTACTGCTAATGAGGCAGTAATTAGCACCAGCGTAACGTTTCTTCACCCATGCTTAAGTCCTCGCTCATCACCCCCACCCCCAACTGCTTCCCACCCCCACTCTTCTTCTGTACTGTAATTTTCTCATGCTGCAATTTCAGGCATCACAGCAGAATTTGTTCCAGCACAATAAAAGGCTGAACTGTGAAGATGAATAGGGCAGCACATTAGCACAAATGATTGCAACTTTTGCAAAATGGAAAATATAGGTCTGGATCTAACCTCATTTTGTTTCCAATAGGAAAAATGTGCTACGGACAATCCAGATGAGTTCCCACTGGCAGCTTCATAATTAGGTAAACACTTGCACTCATCTATCATGTTTTAATCTCTCCTCACTCATCATACTGGTGTTGTTACATATCGACAAGTGAAACTAAAGCAGCCTTGTATTCATTGTTTAATGTATGTAAATAAATATGCACCGAAGCCGAAGAGTGTTTAATATATAAATGAATTGATAAACATGCATGAGAATGTAGCAGCAGGCGCAATCAGTGTGTTTGTTTAAGTGGTAATTACTCACGCTGATGCACAGGCAGAAAAATGAATGGACAACGGAATCACAACCTGTTTGCGAGAACCAACACAAGAATGAGGGAAGAGAGAAAAGGGGGAAAAGGAGGAAGAGATTCTCAAAATATAAATAGACTAAACATACCTCAGCAGGACCTGCCTCTGCCCCAACGGTCTGCAAACAAGCTGTGGAGACTCGAGCCATGTGTGCACGGAGACAGCGAACCCTGGCAGCATGTTACTGTACAAGTCTGTTACAATCAGAGAAAAGTGACAGTGAAGGATCCTGACAAACCATTACCATCATATGTCGGTCTGCAGGTTAGCCCGCTGCAGACAGTTGGAGCCCAAAAAAGAGGTCCGGGTGACTTGTAGTGACTTCGCAGAGTGGCAGTGGCCTGATGACACTCAGCCCCAGTGGCGGGGACTGGGGTAATAAATCACGGGCAGTGGCAGTCACATAAACGGTGCTCTGAAGCTGATTGGGAGGAGAAACTATTGTGACGAGTGTGTGATGGCGAGCAGGCATTGACGACCTGTGTGAATAAGGGTCACCACTCCGCAGAGGCAGACCCAAACAGCTGCCTGCGTCTTAATTTACCCTGAAAAGCCATTACAGCCATTCGGCTTGCTTCTTCCTGACCCTCCCCTCTGCCGTCCTTCTCCTCTCAGAGAATTCTCCGGGACCTCGATGGCCCTTATGCACAAACTCCGAAATGAACTCTCCCATCTGGAGGCAAACAGACGGAGAAGACGCTGACTTGCCGTGGCCGCTCCTCTCATAGTCGGTCAGGTGCTTAGACTAAATTACAATATAATAAGATAGTCATTTTTTAATGGTTTCTAGAGCTGCTTGTATGGACTAAAAAAGGAAGGATTTTATTTTTCAGAAACTTTGTGTAAATGTACAGTACAGTCAAAAATATGAGATACCGTCGAGTGCATTTATTCAAGTGCATTTCATGCACTCCACTTGACAAAATCAGTTACTATTGAGCTACAAATAAATATTTAAACATATTAAGAATCATTAGCTTATATCATTTGATGTATTATCATATATTAAAATGCCCACATACAATAGTTATGATTTTAGATATATCCTCGGCTGTCTACAAGAAAGAAATGCCCATGAAATAAAACACTCTCTTTGTGGTATTTTAAGTCAAATGTTGCTTTGGTGACCACTTCAATGCAGTACTTTTATATCAAGGGCATTGCTGCTTTTTCTTCAAGTGAAGAAGTAAATATTTCCTTCATCACTGGTTAGTTGTCACAATAAACAATGTACTTTTCTTACACTTTTTCCCCTCAGTGGTTATGACTTATCATGTATGACTTGATAGTTAGATAGTTAGTGATACTGAATTCGCTGCAGAATTTTGCAATTGCTCTTCCTCATGAGTCATCAGTCATTTCTCACTGGTTAGTGATATTCAGAAAGTCCATATTATTTAGGTTGTTTTGACTGCACTCGTGGACGTCATCAAAATATCCTCATTAAAGACGATTCTGCAAAGAAAATGAAATCCTCGTCTTTCCATTAGTTATTTCTTTGTGCTGCTTTGCATTTTTTAAATATAGGGTGAGTCAATTTGGGGGAGTTAAATAAACTGCTAGATAAACTTTTGCTCGTAAATAATTGGTTTAACTAATAGAAAAAAATGAATGTAGGACTCAACTGGCAGTTTAGGAATTTTAAGGACTTTATGATTCACAGCATTCATTGGAGCCGACACAAACAGTGTTGGACTAAGTGCAATGTTGTGGTAATTGGCAGAGTAACTAACTACTTTTTAATGATGGAAAACATTCCTCTCTGTTGATCATCAAAAAGGCTATTTAAAATCCTTCAATTCACTATTAATTCGGTACAGCCACAAGCTCTCTTTTCATGACAAGAAAACACATTTTTAACTTCGAGAACCGCTTTTAGCTTCAAGTTAAAACCACCTCTGCATCCTGTACGGAAAGAATATAACTACTAAATTCAGTTTGTTTCTGTATGATAATTCATACAGTCACATAACTTTATAATCCACTTGCTGCTGACAACAGCAGGTGAAAACTGCTTCTCTCACTGAAAAATTATGAAACAGGTCTCTATAAGCCGACGCCTCCAAACTTCCTAATAACCCCACAAGCTGCCGTTTACATCATATTTTTCTGATTTTTTTTTCGACCACAAATCTTGAAAACCCTGAAATGTTTAAAGCAAAAAAATGTTTTTACTGGTTGAATGAATTATGACATTTTCTGTGGGAAGTATGCGGCGCTATTGAGTGTTTTATAACAATGTAGTGACTAAAGCTTGTGCAGCTGCATTGTTTGCAGCGGCTCATCTAACCAGCACCGTGGCGACTCGCTCCCCTGAGTGACGGCTGTCAGTGACACTCTATCAGCTGCCTACATGCCACCAACACCCCCTCTGCTTCACCCCTCTTTGTGTGCTTCCTCTCGGTTCCCGCTGTCTACTATCTTGCCACTCTTCTCTCTTAGGATGGTTTCTCTCCGTTTCTACACTCTCCCCCTCTGAGTCTCCTGCCCTCTATCTCTTTTTCTCTTGATGTCAACGCCGCTTCTTCCTCCTCCCGTCGTCGTTTTTCAGCCGACTGTTTTTAGAGCCCTCCTCCCGTATCTTCCCGTCTCCCCTCCTCACTCCTTATCCCGGCTTTTCCTTCCTATTCTCTGTCTGGTGATTAGATAGCATTGGTGTTTGTGTACTGGCTCCCGGTGGACAATCACGCTGTGGGGCTGGACGAGGGGGGGGGGGGGGGTGGTGGGGGGGGTGGGGGTGAGGGTTCCATTTTCTATTAGAACAAAACGTGCCTGTGGGGCCAGCAGGCATCAACTGGAAATGCAATCTGGGCCTTTGAGCTGACACTCAGGGTGGGGTAGAGGTGTGGTGTGGAGGAACAGGAGCCGCCGTTGTGTGGTGGGACTCTGGAGTGAATGTTATCGTCCTCGGGGGATCTCCGGCTGCTTCCCCGGGCCCGCTATCTCCTTCCAACTTGGACACCTCGGGGAGACGCGGTCCCAGTGGCCTGCAATGAGAAGGGCTAATTCTGAGCACGACGCCCCTCTGGCCTTTACCCTTCAACATTGCCACGTAAAATGTTCAGAAGTTTTTATTGATCCAGCGGCTGCTATTATTATTTTCTGAATTTATATGACAATGTTATCAGGTAGGGGCATCTTAGAGCACAGAAGATAAGTTGAAATGTGCTGGAGGAGGAAGGAGGAGAGGACTGAGGACGGGGACACATATACGGTGCTCCAATAGGGCTGGTGTGGATGCAGATTGGGAGTTTCTGGACATGCATAATTCACCACAGAGCAGATAGGAGAGGACGTGGGTAGGAAGAAAGGCAATGGAAGGGTGAGTGAGTGAGAGAGCAGCAGAGGGGAGAGGGAGGGAAGGAAAGGGGGAGGAAGGAGAAAGAGGAAAATGAGCAGTGCGTCTCGGGCAGCGTCAGCGTCAGCGTCTACAGTGAGGAGGTAATTAGGGAGCTGTCACTTGTTCCTGTCAGGCACCACTCCCGTTGAAACATCGAATGTGTGTGTGTGTGTGTGTTAGTTTATTTCTTGTGGGGGAGGGCAGAGTTTTTATAGAACTGTGTGTGTGTGCGCGTATGTTTTTGAATGCGTGCGGGCCTGCATGTGTTTATAAATCGCGTGGCACAGAGTGGGGAGGGTGGGGTGCGAGTTTGAATTCAAATGAGACAGAAACACAGTGGAAGAAAAACAGAATAAAGTAACAGACTCGCTGCTAGGGAATTGTAATAATGGTGGATAAATATGACTCAGAAGTACACAGCTCAAAGCATTAGAGGAGAGGAGATGGGGAGAAGAAAAAAATCACTCCAGGTATTTGGACAGGGACAAGGATGGAGAAAGATAACGTCTATCTATAATCTATTGAATTTGATAAAGGATTTTTGTGGCATCAAAGATTCCCTGCAAGTCACAACTATACACACATATGCGAGCCTGCCGGGTTTGATTTGCTGTGTTAGATATTCATGTGCAGCCATTATTGACACGAGAATCACATATGTAGTATACACACACAGTCTTTACGGTCACCGCTCTGCATCCTGATTGTAATCTCAGGTAAAAAAACAAGACAACACACTAATGTTTAAACAGCCTAGTTGTCACACACAGGTAGTCAGAATATATTTGACGTATCCTTAGAGCAGAAAGACAGAACATGCAGAGGTAGGTACACAAATACAGATGTGACACTGGCACGCGCTACATGCACAGTCAGTCAGGGAATGCGATGCATGGGTATTTAAAGCAGTGGATGCCTGTTTAATCTGCAGCCCCTTAGGAGATATGGTTGCACACATTGAGTGAATCAGTGTGGGCCTGTCGGTAGAGTTTTTACTGTGACACCAGCACTCATACCACTCACTGGGTGTTCCAATTAAAACCCACCCCTGCCAGGAGAGCAACAGCTCTCCAACAATACTCAGTTCTCCCACAACCACACGTACATGAACACCAAGCATGTGCACACATACACACACACACACTGCTGACAGACCACAAACACAGTCGGGCTGACGATGATGGATGGTGTGCATAACCTGGCTGGTGATATAGACTTTGGCTAAACAGCTCAAGCCTTCACCGGGGGTTTGTCCTCAGGCAGGTGGTGCGCTTCTTCCACAGGTGGTTGATCAGTGGCGTGGATGATAATTATCTCACGGTATAGGGAGCATTTACTGACATGAGAACACGCCATTATAATTTGTTTCAGTAGGTTTAGCAAAACTCTGTTCTACTGGTTGCCGTTTAGTGGATGCAGATAAATAGGGCAGATTATTACATGAGGTTACTGATCGGCAAGTCGGAGGACACACATAAAAGAAGTTGATGATGCAAAACCTTTTGCATATGTGCGTAGTGATGAGCACAACAACCATGAAAACAATTTGTAAAAACTTCTATGCATTGGTTTTCTGACTCGACAATTCAGTGTTAACAAGGCATATTGTGCAAAATGTCATGAGATGAGCCATTTTCCCCGGGCCGGCCCTATAAAAGACTCATTAGGGCACTTCAGACGTATTTGCACTGCGAGGGGCTGCCATTAAACACACCACAAGCCCTAATAAATACATTATTTAAAAGCTGTGCTCCAATTACTAATTGATTAGAGTCGAGCGCCTCATCAGTAACGCAGAAGCGGCCCCTTCAAATCAAAATACACATGATTTATACATGAAAGACTTTAAAAGGGATAAATTCTCTGTTAATCAGTCATAAATGTTTTAAACACCCACATTTTTACTCATCACTTGAAAAAAACGAGGGCCTGTCAGAATGTTGTGTGCGTGTGTCTGAGCTGTTAGGAGTTTGAAATGCGCACTGCAGACGGAGGAACACACATCTATACCACTGGGAATCAATATTAATGAAGCAGAAACATAGCATGAAGTAACCCTTCACTCAAACACGACACACCTTTCATATCGCCAATAGGTAAAATCACAACGAACTGCTTTGTGTTCCAGCTGAAAATTGTTCCTATAAATAAAGTTATATTATCTTTGAATGAACACTATTAAGACACTACTGCAATATCAATTGCACAGCTTTTGAATCCAATGGAATGCTTATTTATAGTATGTGCAAACAAATTGGAAGCTTTAATAAAAGACTGATCGTAAATGAAACATATTTTAATGTGGCACATCAAATTGGTTATCTATTTACAATTTTGTACAAATTTCTGATAAACAATACAGTATATAGAGTTCTTGATGATGTCAATGATCATCAAAGCGCTATGGGAGGTCTTACCATGAGGAAATGCTGGTCGTCCTCTAAAAGTATGAAATATGAAACGAATTACCAAAGCAAACTACTGAAGCGGCATGAATAATGCAATAAACACATTTCACCTCCCAAAGAGACGTTACAGTATATTCTTCCAGACATTTGAGCCCCTGTGCATATCACTCGTTTCACTCGCGATCATAGCGCGGCAGCGCGTCTGGAGGAAAGCAAACGAGTGTGAGGAGAAGCATAATGAAAAACAAAGAAATAATCAAAGGGCCGAGCCCCAGATGAACAGAAGGCCCGGAGGAGGGCCCAGAAAACCAGAGAAAAATCTCAGCACAGATATCAAATAGAATAGAATGTAAAGAGAGATTAACATGATTATGTCATCCCTGTAATCCTCGCGAGCGTGCTGCTCTTCTACCGCTGGATGTTCAACAATCTAAATCAATTATAGTGGTCATTGATTTCGTATTTTATGATACTTCAGCCGGTTGAATTATACAATCAACCACTTCAAATCAAGCATATTGTGTTATCACATAAAATGTGTCAGTGGGCTTAACAAGGGCGACCCAATACATTCTCATTCAAAAACCTATTTGCACCCGATACCGCAATCCCAATCGACGGCGTCGTTGTCGAAGCCAAACATCCTCCCATGGGATTCACCCTCAGGTGAACAGTGTTCGCTCCCATGTTTCCACGTTGAGAGGCTCAGGATCTCAGACCTTGCACCTTAAAAGAAGAAAACATATAAAAAAATGTATCCTTGGTGCCTAGATAGAGTCTCTTAATCTGGACATTAGAGCTCATTGTTTAAAACCCTATCAGCACTGCTGGTTATAAGAAAATGGGCCAAATTGTTGAATGGGGTGAACTTCCTTAAATAAGACGAGTATGGACTATAATAAAAGTAGTTTATTCTGAGTCAATCCCACCTATAAAGTCAAAATAAAGTTTCATGACTACATTTATAAGATTTTTGTCTTCAGTAGAGGGAACATTCTGAAAGTAATGGGAGACAGGTGCGTGCACAGCGTCTTTATGGGGCGAAAGTATTGCTCTGTTGGTTAAAAGCTTCAAAAAGATTCAAGTTGTACAACTTTGGTTGCGTGGAAACCTATAAAAATAAAGCTATAAAAACTGTTTGTGTTTATTGTAAAGAATAAAATACAAAAAAAAACTTGTTTTATTAACATTTAATAGGTTTTGTGACTTTGGATCATCAACATGGATTGCATGGTTTTCAGCTAGAGACCCAGCAACCACCAGCTATCTGGTGCTCAACAAAAGCATCACCATGAAATAGATCATGGCGGAGTTGACAGGCTGGAAGGAGGGAGGTGGGGAAGAGGAAGGACTTCACAGCACTTGAACCTTTGGGGGCCGAGAGCCTGCATACTTTACTGGTCGGATCCTTCACATGTGAATGTCTCTATATCAACCAACCCGAACACAGAAGACCGGTCAGATCTATCGCGCCCTCTGAACAAGCTTTACGTCAAGCTGCACCTGTCAGTCTTGAGTGCATTCAGACCGAGACGAGAAGACAGCCGAGATCCTCAGGGTGAGTGTCATCACTGATCACATAAAGCGCTTATGAGCACCAGCACTGACTTTGCTGAATCACAAGCTGAGTACGGAGCACATGAGAAGGGTGGCCCGGCTTGTATTTCATCCAATGACCCGCTATGTGCCGGCTAATGAGGCCGAACGTAAATATTGTGCTTATTGTCGGCTGATAACAAGTGTGTGGCGAGCAGCCGCGTTAACGCTGATGATAATGTTACTGCCGCCACACTGAAGCCATCGAGACAGGAATGAAGACGAATGAACGGTTCGGGATGCAGAAGAAGATTGTGATTGTGTTGATCACGGCGACAATGTGGTGGAAGAAGAGGAGACGTAGCTAAGAGAAGGAGTCGTGCCGCGGGGGGGGTTGTCACTTTCCGATGAAGAGACAGGTCCAATGCCTGAGACGAAATCTCCCAGAAGCCACTGCGGCGCCCTATGGATGCTCATGCTAATCGCCGGCTCTCGTGTCCCCCCCCCCCCCTACTGTCAGCTCACTGAGCTGGCTCTGCATCACCAGGGAGCTACACACACACACACACACACACACACACACACAACCATACACTCCGACAGCAAGCGCAGCACAGGGACACACAAGAGGAAGGAGATGGATGGAGGATGATCTCGTGGAGTTAGGATCTGCACACTCACTAGCGTGTGTGTGTGTGTGTGTTTGTGTAAGAGAGTGCACTTTTGTGGTGTGCGCACACATTTCATGATGCCACTAATGTGCGATAGTGCTTTAAATGTAGGCATAGCGTGTATCTGCTAACGAGTACAGGCAGATGAGCCTGTTGAATACGGTAATTTGCTACCGTGTGAGCCTTCAGAAGACAGCTTAGGAAGTGTGAGCTTGTGTGAACATGTTTGTGAGTTTGTGCGTCTACTGTAGGCGATCGTGTATTTGGATTTGTAGATGTGTGAGTCTCTATGCTCGGGCTCACTACCTGCTACAACCTCAGCCACCGTTTGGCCATTCAGGATGAGACACAATGAGTGCGTTGTGCGATGTCTGGGATGTTTGTCTTACCATGTCCGTGTCTGCCGCACAGTGTATTTGTCTAGGCGCACTAGATTTGTCTTGCCGACTGTATGAGTAGTTTTTAACTGATCTCTTGTATCATCGCAGCCTGCAGGCCTGATCATTAATGCGAGAGTCTGGCCTTGCGCCAGCAGTTCGGTCATTTCTTTTCTGTAAGCTTTATTGAGCATGAGCTGGAGCAGGTGACACTTTTATGAATTGCAACTCTCTGTTGTCAGCTAAAGCGGCGCGTAAATATATTTTTTCCCGTTTGCTGGCTCATCAGCTTAAGGAGTGCAGGTTAAACAGTGGTGAGCTATTTAAAAGATGCACGGGCTTTCACAGGAGTTGTTAACGATCCACTGCAGGTTTCAACAACACCGTCAATTTTGATAATAAATATAAGTAAAGAAACATTCACCCTACTGACCAAACCGTCATCTTTCAAACTGAATGTTTTTTTTGGTTAGCGAGCGGACCATAAACAGTGTTGACACCATAAAAAGTTTTTTTTTTCTCCGTAAAGGACCTTGTGTAAAGGCCGTCCCCCTGGAGGATGAATTCTGTGGATGATATAGTCGAGTGGTATAGTGTCCTTGTCTGTAGCATGCAGCCTATGGTGCTGGTTCGTGCGGATAAGATGTGACAGGGGTCGGGGAGTGAGGAGGTGTCTGTCATATGCGGCTGTGTCTTTGACCTCATGTTCCCATAATAAGGGGTAAGGACTCTGCTTTGTCACTCCTAGGTCAGGTGACAGGAAGGCGGCCTCGGCATGGGATGAGTAGACAGCAGCGGATCTGAAGAGCTACGGACTCAGGCAGAGACGCACAAGGGTGATAGGACAGATGCTATACATAACGCAGAGCAAAACGTGCATTTTGCAAGTTATTTTTTCTTTAATCCTCTCCCTTAAGACTCCAAATCAGCACTCACCCTCCCTTCCTTCCCTCCCCTTCCCTCTCTTATATGCCACCCTTAAATCCATCGGCACACATTAAAGCAAAGGCGGAAAAATGGAGAGATGCCAAGCAGCCAAAAGCAGCATTACTCATCAGGGTCATGCTCCACTGCGCAAAACACAATCCCTCATACATCATCATAACTGCCACCCAATGACAATTAGAATTGAGATGGCAAGAACTAGGAGAGAGCTCTTTAATTTAACATCCAATTATTACAAGTTATCACCCCTTGATCAATGTAATATAACAGACAATTATTGTTACATGTGACACAAGAGATGGGGGCTCTGCATGGGGGGGGGGGTCTATCCTTAAGGGCAGTAAGGGTTAGATGGCTGGTGGGGAGACATACCTCTGGGATGAATACGCTTCCTGCAGCCTGTATCACAAGACACACAGTGAGGGTGGAACTCCATAAATAGACATCTGACATTATCACATTTAGACATGCACAAATGCTGGAGGCTAACTACCTCGGCTGGTCCCGAGAAAAAAAAGATACGAAGCATATGCAGTAGCATATACCAGTTTCCGTACATTATTACATTATACCGTCCTTTTGAGTGATGCAAAAATCTTGTATTTGGTCAATCCACAATTGGCTTTGCAATAGCATCCCCAAATCCATTTCATTGATTATTTAGTGCCCCAGCAATAAAACAATCTGACCTGTAGCCGAGTTGCATTATCGCTAGATATGAAGTCATAAAAGAGCAGCCTGTGTCAACAAACTGCACTGTTTACTAGCTTGATGTATGAAACAGAGTAAAAATGTATTCCTGTGTTTCTAATATGGCTCCACGCAGGCATCTACAGTTCCTCTGGATTACACTAGGAGGTTGGTGAGATATCATCGGAGGATCATCGTTACCCTAACTACTGTAACTAATGAGGCAAATTAGAGCGATGATGTCGATGATTCTCAGGACGGCAATAATCGTAAATATGTGCACGAAATGCAGGATGGGCTTTTATTGTTTTATTTTTTCTTTTTAAATGGGAAACCAGCCAAAATCAACCTAATTCCTGCATTAATTGGAGGATGTGAGTTCCTGTAAGCCTCTTTGAACATAAACTAAGACAAACATACTTGACTCACTGTAGCAAAGCATGGCAAAGCAGAGTAAAATCCATTTAGTAATTAAGTAAATCTGCATATCAGTATTAGCCCCTATTAGCATAGTATATTAATGTTCAATACAAATTCACATCCCCTTTTCAAAGTGATCAGAGTTGTAGTGGAATACGGCTTAAAGCGTTTAAGGATTAATTCAAATCTATATGCTAATTGATCTGGATTAATACATAATTTATGTAAATTATGCATCTCCTTTTATGATTGTGTCTATTGTTTTTTTTTTTTTAGTAAAGGTAGGTGGCCACATGACTTTCCACACTGAAATGGTACATTTTTAAATCAAAAAGTTCCCTTTAATCTTGTTTTCTTATCCCTTCAGCTCCTTCAATCTTTCCGTTTCCTCACCTTTCTTTTCCGTCTTTCCCCATATGATTTTATCTTTGTCACAACGCTGCACCAACTCTGAGCCCAGTGACAGATTCTTTCAGCATTTCAATCGAGCGCTAAAAATAACCATCTTTTCTTTTATTCACACTGGCTTTGCTATAATGCAGCCACTCTGCGCGGGGACACTAGAGGTCAATCCATTATCTCACCACTGCCCATACAAGCTGCTGTCTGACTCCTCAGTGCCAAACACAGGAACAGAACTCACAACCCTCTCTCTACTACTATGCAATCTGCACTTATTGTTATGTCCATGTCCCCCAATCTAAATGTTTTAATTAATATCCTCAAACACTGTTTATTGGCACTTCCTTTTGGAGCAAATTTAAGCTATTTAGTATTATTTGCTATCTGATAAATCAAGAGTCTTGGTTGTGCAAGGTTTTAGGAGTAGCAAAGTAAAACTACGTAAAACTACGACGCACATATAGTCGGTTGATCTTATTGGGAAGATAAATGTTGGTAATGTTTTGACATGCATTACCTAACTGCTGCATGTCAGTGCTTCTTGTGCTTTAATTTCTACATCTCCTGCACTTTATTTTCCATTGGCAATAATGAGATTCTTCCTCAGAAGAGATGAAAGATCAATATCCTCTCAAGCCTGTGCGCTAACGGGAAAAGAAAGAAAAATAAGACCATCCCCTTCGCCCCATATTGATATATGTAACGATAAAATGGTCTAGCTCATAATGAAATAGTTGAAAATGAACAATTTATGTGTCAATGAGTTAGCTTCCATGAGGTTTCCACTAAACTCCCCACAGGCCATTGTCAAATCAAAACCATTAGCATGTTCTGTGGGTAACATTAACCTTTCCATACCGGCTTACCAATATCTCATCACGGCTTAACGCTCTCTGCCCTGCACGTTTAAACACTGCTCGTTTATGGGATTGGATGCCTCAAAGGCCTTTAAAACATATATATGCATTAGAAAAATGATCATCGATGAAGTCCATCATCTGCTTCGTTTTCTGACAATTATTTTGAGTTACAGCCGTTCGTCTGCCTTTGGCCTACTTGTCGCCGATACCCTTGGAACGGTCCGGTGGCTTTCGGCTCAAAAATACTTTTACATCAGCGTCACTGCCTTTAAGAGCATGCCGTTTTTCATGTTTGGGGTCAAGATCCTATAGGACAAGCCACTCAGGAGAAAAGTATCGACCTGTTACAATTTGCATACCACCAATTAATGTACATTACCACTGGCTGGACAAGGTGAAGCTGAAATATCCCACATAAATCCCCAAAATAATTTTAAAATGCAGGATTTCAAATTGGGTATCAGAGTTTTTCAGTATTGGTGGTTATGGAAAACAAGTGAAGACTTAAGAGAATCAGAGCTCATGTGGGAGTAGCTTACATGGTTGGTAGAACATTTTGCCTTAACAGTGCAATATTTGTGTGTGTGTGTGTGTGTGTGTGTGTGTGTGTGTGTGTGTGCTGGCTTGTGTGTGTCTGTCAGGAGGTTGATTGTTGTGGTGGTGGCGATGGTGGCTGCAGGGCTCCTAATGAAGGTGTGCGTAATAAAATCAGTGCACCACAGTCCTCGCCTGAGCCCCGCCCCCCTCAAACTCCATCTGATTGAAAAAAGAACAGCTGTGATGATTTAATTTACATGTTAATAACCAACAGGCCTCCAGAAAATCGTCCAATAAACGCCTTTTTATTACCGCCGGTATCTCCTACGACGCAGGGGAATGAGTGAGAGAGCGATTGAGTGAGGGGGGGAGGGGAGAGGTGTTTGGGGGGAGAAAAGGCGACAGTAATTAATTGTTTTAAGCGATTCTATTAAACCAAAAATTATCTGGTGGAGATGTGTGTGGAATGAACATGGACTCGTTGGCAGCGGGTTTGGAGAGCAGGGGTGAGATGATGATTATGTGTGTGGGTGGGGGGCGGGGGAGTTCGGAGGAGGGGAGGGTAACCACTGTGTATTTCCTTCTCGAGCGTGAATTATTCTTTTCTACAGATTTTCATGAGCTCACTTTCAGTCTGGATTTCCATGATATCCTGCAAATCTGATTCCGTCTTGTTGCCGCGTCTGAGGCAGCATTAAGTTGTCAGCTCGGAGCGAATATGGACTTAGTTTTAGATGTGTGTGTACTATTATACCCTTATATAGCGCAGTGTCTGAGATTACTCACAGCGGGATGTACATTTTTATGACACCGCAGCAAAGGTTGGAGTAGCTTAACTATGCGTTATTAACATGCCAACCTCATCTTTACCATCGACGGCGTCATTGGCGTATTTACCACCCTCGTCATTGGAGCAGCAGCACCACTCAACGGATGCCATGCTGCTTTTCATGGAGCAGCAGTGCCTGCTGGGAATACATTCTTGACCACCATCAAGTACTGATTCAAAGTCTGCTGAAGAGCTTGACTGGTGGCAAAATAATCCTCTGTCATTAACTCCTGGGTAAAGCTGTTACATCACCGAGGCTAAAGAGCTAATGGGAATTCTGGATTTGTTGAAGATTTCCCTCTTGTTTGCGTGTTGTGCTCGGTGATTTAATCCACCTCCCCTCCCGTCTCCTCATTCCACCTTTCTCTCTGAAAACCACCCAGGGAACTGCAAATTTCTTCCCATCCGCGGAGAATAGAGAAAGAGAAATAGGGTTGAACCAGGGCTCTCTGCGTTCATCTTTCCCACCCCCTTCTCATTCTCTCAATCTTTTCTGCTCCTCCTGCGCCTCCCCTGTACCCTCCTTCCCCCAATGTCCCAGTCCTCAGAGAGGTGGCCCTGCCATAGTGGCCATTCTTGTCATTGTCAGCAAAGCCACATGGTCGCGTCTCCCTGCTTCTCCTGGGACAGGGGAGGGGCGGGGGGGGGGGGGCCTCGCTGGGTGGGAACAGTAATTAAAGAATAGAAGCAAAAAAAATATAAAGAGAAAGAACAAAAGCCAAATGAACAAAAGGAATAACAGATTAGGCTGGGAGGGGAGGGAAAGGAGCAAGCTTGAGGTCTGTGGAAACCATTAGGGAATATTCCCAAGCAGTGTACAGAACTGCGTAACAGCTCAGTGGTGGCATCTATTAATGATCCAAATACTTCCAAGCCCTTTCTTAATACCACGTTGGGCGCTGCGGGGGGGAGGCTGTGTACGCAAAGGGTTCGCGTCGCCACTTTGTGTTGCTGCCGTAAAGTAACTCGGAATTTCATCCAACCTGTCAAATGCATCCTTGTCACCTCTTTGATCACTGGGTGTTCGTTTTATTGACTTGGCTTGCTGCTGGTGTGTGACATTAGAGAACACAGGTTGGCTGGGGTCCTCCCGGCCCTCTGAGATTTGACACACAGCTGTAACGCATTTGGTGCCCTCGGGCTCTGTCACGCCAAGAAGGAAAGGCAACCCACAAACAACACCTGAAGCTGTTTGCCTTTCAATCCTTAAAGCACAGAGATCTGACTGTGACATTGCAGAAAGAAAGAGACAAATCCAAATTTATGCTAATAGGATATTGTTTAGTGGGCTTTAAAAAACATCCCCCCGCTATGTTGTGTTCGTAGCTGGAACTGCCAGAGGGAGACGCACAAAGATAGCGAAGGGTAGAAAATGCAGGAGATAGCGAAGAGAGAGGGGAGGTGCGCGGAGGGATCGTGCCCACATGTCACACATTCCAGTGCGGTTTGGAGAAAAGTTCTGGGGTGGTTCCCAGGAAGCGCTAACTTTGGAGAGGTAAAAGGTCACTGTATGTGGACAATGACGCCAGCTCAGCGTCTATTGACGGGGAGGGGCCGGGGGCATTGTGGGAAGGGCACAGAGTGGCTCTTACTGCCCGTCATGGTTGTGTAGTATTTGCATGGGCTGCCAATCACCTCAGAAAGGAATGCGCTCGGGTCAGAGGGGTCAGGCAGGCGGAGTCGATCCGAGAGTGAACACAACAAGCCCTGACGCATATAGGATGATGGGGCTGGTGTGTGCGTGCGTATGCGAACGTGTGTGTACTGTTGCAAGCGGCAGAGCAAATATTTCCCCCTATACATGTAACGCATGGCTCAGAGTAGAACAAAATGACTTATATATGACGTTATAATTGTTTTTATAAATAAAAATGTATTATTTTATAAAATGTTGTTTTGGTATGACTCTTATATAACGTCGGCACGCCCTCTGAAGTTGAACTCTCTGACCCTCGAGCTACTTTGCCTCTGTCAACCATTTTCCAAAGTTTGTGTGACAATTTCAGCCGGGCCTGCAGCCCGCCCTAACCGGCCCCCGGCCCCCCGCTCTGACCGTGAGTCGTTGGGTGAAATGGAAGGAGGAAGAAAGCAAATTGTTTGTGCCGTGGGTCCTGACAGCAGGCAACAGCACCCCAGCATTAGCTAAGGATAAAAGTAATGGGATTTGTAGTGGTGAGGCAGCGTATGTCGCAAGGTGCTGTTGATGGGTGATAGGGGGGTAATGCCGCCTTTAAAAGCCGATAAGTATCTATGTGAGAGAGGGAACAGCGAGCAGGGCAGCTTGCAACGGAGCCGGGCTCAGATAAATACCTTTTTCTGCGACATCCTCGATGTGTCTATTTAACCTGTTATCCATGTTCCGATTGTGTGACGATTAAATCGCATCATATTACATTTTTTATCCTTTAACACTGCATATTACAACTGTGACGATCCTGTGGCTAAGCTGTGATATAATAATGCTTTTTTAATAATTTACTTGTAAACCAATATTATATTAAACAATAAAACCAAAGTCCTGTTAATTCTCTATTTAGCTGCTGCCATCGTGTTAGAAATAAATACATTAAATATATAAAACATTTTCCATTTACAAGATATTATATTTCATCTTATAGAATTATTACATACTTATATAGTTTTATCAGGTTACATCTACATATGACCTACAAGCTTGAAAGAACAGTTGTTTGCTTTAAGTGTGGTTTTTATTTTTTATTCAAATTTAAATGACTGTTAAATAAGAAAAAACATTTTACGTATCAAAATGTAAACTTCAACATACTGTTTAAAAGGAAAAGTGGTCCAATAAGCATTTGAAATTCTGCAAACCCTTCTCAACGAAGACCACAATAACAACCCCCGACTGGATGAATATAGCAGTACTCTGGTGAAGAGGGTGTCCATCCAACCAGGCAGTCAGCGCCGGAGTCGGAGCGCTGCGGCGAGCCCTCTGACCACGTCTGTGAGAGCGGGTCGGCGTCAGCCGGCCTCTGAGCTCCACGCAGCAAACACAGCGGCTGCGAAAGCCGAACAGCAGGTGGAGGCACGGCCTGCACTCACTGCTAACATGTGTCAGTTCCGGTGGGTTTTATTTTGTAAAATGTCTGCATAGCAAGACTTTCTTTCAATGTGCTGCAAAAAAACAGTAATCCTTCTGCGTTTTAAACTGATTGATGTGGCTGTGTGCAGCAGAAGGGCAGCAGGAATAATGACCATTAAATGTAAATAAACAGTACAATTACTTTAGTAATACAAGATGAACCTTTCGTCAAGTTTAATCAAACATCTTTAAGTCTTATGTTTATTTTCTCGGGACACCGGTTGAGCGTGTCCCCTAAGAGCTACCGCTGGGTTTTTTCTTTTGGCAGCCGCAAACTGGAAACATTGGTTCTCTCCACTACAAAATGTCATCCTTTTTAAATTAAACCTACAAAGGAACCCTGAACCCATGCACTTGAAAAATATACAGACATGTTATCCTTTGCATTCAAAAATACACATACTATCAGTGAATGTTTGGAAAGACAGGTGAGGGGAAGAAGGGGGAGGGAGCGAAGTTCCTCGTATTGACTCAGCGGGCTGAACGCCACGCAATTAGCCCAAACTACGACGAGAGGGAGAGACGGGGGAGAGTGAGATAAACCCAAAAAATAAAAAGCTGTCTGTGGAAAATTTGGAGCACCTCCCAAAATACACAAACTTTCCCGACGAGCACATTTCTTAGGTATGCTGTAATCTCATATGGCTTGGCCTTTCCTGAGCCCCTCCGTGAGACTTCTCTCTCCTCGGCACTCAGCTTTCCAGGCTCCCCAGACCTCAGCAGTCTACTTCACAGTCTGGCCTAGTCTCAGGCCCCCAGCCCCTGCCTCCACAAAATCTGTTTCCAAAACCCACTGTCCACACATGGCAACCATTAGGCAACTCTCTTAAAGAGCAACATTACACCACCAATTGCAGCCTTGCATGAAATTTTGATCACTTGAACCCGTCTTAAAGTCCGTCCGCAACCTCCTTTTCTCACCCTCCATGAATGGTAATGCACTTACTTCTCAATGGTAACCCCAAAGTCCCCCCCCCCCCCCCCAACTCACTCATTGTACCAGCCCAACAAAGCCAAATGAGGCTTGTAGCCACTTATGAGAAAGGGACCATTAAGGCGCACTCTTTAAATAAACCTCACCAAGAAGAAGAAGTATAACGCTTTGTCATATGTGTCAGCTAGTTAACGGGTATTTTCTCTCCGCCTGTAATAAAATAAATACAAAAAAGAACATGTCTTATTCTCGAACAAAGTACTTCACTCCCTGCACCACTGTGTCAAACTACCGTGTCTTGTTATTCTCTGTGAAGAATGGCACACCACTAAGTGAGTAACGATAGAATTGCGGGTAGAAATTAAATGGGGACTAGAGGAAGGTGGAGAGGGGAAAGCACGAGCCAAGAACCCTGCTGAGCTCTCTCGTAAACAATGATTAAGGCACCTCAAGCAGTGGCATGCCCACTCTTTGCCACTCACCTCACACCACTGGCTAATTAGCCAGGGCTTTGCTTTTACTGCTGGCTTTAGTGTCATAAAATTAACACATTTGCAAAACAGCAGAACCGGGCTCAAACTGTGGCGAGGGTTTAACAAGCCTCTCCTGGGTGAACTGCTTGTCTCAAACAGAAGAAAGAACATAGTCCCTACAGGCCGGCAATTGCCATTTACGGGGCAGGGGAGGAGGGGGGGGAGGAAAAGGGGGAAGAATGAGAAGATAAAAAAGCAGGGATGTAAGCAAAGGAAAGGAAAATGGACGGAGTGAAGAGAGGGATTAGGGTTCCATGTGGAGCAGTTTATCCCGAGGAGCACAAGGAAGAGAGATAAAGCTCTGGAGGGCCCCACATGGCCCCTCAGACAGACCCTGTGCCAGGGGAACAGCTTACCCTGCCTTGTGCCCAGCAGATGAATAGGATTTAAGCAAAAGTAGATTTTGCTGAACTCTTCCCCTTGCATTCATCTTCTGTGTAGAAAAACTTTCCCCAGTCTGGATGGGAGCCACAGTAGAGACGATGCTGTGTCGCGGACGAGCAGGGGTGAAGAGACGGAGACATTGCCAGTTGCTGTGGAAGAAGAACCAACGGGCCAGGGGCCAATGTCTACTAAGTTGACTAAGCTACTAACTAATTCATGAAATATGCATTATCAATTATTTTTTTTTACATCTAATCAACTCATGCTCTTGATTTATTTTGATATACTCACTGTAAAATATACATGCAGGGATGTAATAGAAAAAATAATACACTAAACACTACAGTTGTACGTTACACCACAGCAACACTGGCACTGGGCTTAACTTGTTTGCAGGCGATTGTAAGCGTGGCTCTCGGTTTAAAATCAGATATTCAGGCGCAACTCGGCCCGTTCGATATTCCCCACAATTTGTCTTATGTGGCTGCATATTAAGAGGCACGACGTCGTTCGGAATGCTGGTTTCTATTTTTGAAATGTTCTGAAACGATGTTTGCATACATTTGCATAGCCAAGTGCAAATTGAGCCATGAATATGCAAATGCAGGGCTGATGTCTGTGGCAGCCTCCGCTCTGCCAGGTTTATAGAAGAATTTGTTTACACACACACACACACACACATGCACACGCTTACACACTCCCATATGCAGATTTTCTCTCACCCCTTCCATCTCTGCGTGCTCGGGGAGGACAACTTGTTTAAAACATGATTCTAAAAATCATTCATTTCCTCGTATTGGCTTATTAAGTATTTTCTGGATGCTGTTTTTCTGTTGATGCGCGCGCCCGTTTGCTTTTCCATTCCCTCATTAAGGCGCGATATAGACGGCGAACTCGCAAAAAGGTCCTGGAGCTGACACCGAGACTAGACGCCAGCTCATGCCCGGCGCAGCCGGCCCCTCAAAAAAAAGTCTGACTTAATTTGTTTACTGTATCCGCTCTCCCTGCTCTCTCACTGCCTTTCCCCTTCTTTTAACCTCCGAGCCATTAGAGGAATTTGACATATGAGTTTCTAATGAATTTGTTGTGAGCACAGTTCTAGTTGTACTGGTTGATGTCGGCGCTTGCCGTAAAGAAAGAAAGGAATCGCACTGGAGGAGCACACAGTTTGTACTATAAGTTGTTGTGGCCCGTGGGGATCCAATTGAGCGGTTCATCCAGATCTGGCTACTCCACTTTATTTCTGTCGGAAGCAGTTATGCTTTTGGCTTTTTAGAACACTGGCAAGTAATCATTCAACCTCACATTAAAGAGAAACGCCCTATTGAACGTTATTGGCGAAAACAATTAGATCTATATGTCTGATCTCCAAGACCGTTAAAAATCGTGCTTTTTTCTCTAAACTAATCTACATTCAAACTCTGCAATAAATCTGTAAGTATATCATTTCTTTCCCGCTTAGGTGGATTTTCAATGGCCATCTGATTAGAGGTAGTCCAACACTCGTAATCCCCCATCCAACCCTTAATGACTTAAGTTGCGGTTCCTAGCTGATTGGCACAGAGTGCGTGCGAGCTGTTATTGGATAACGGGTAAAACAACAGTTTAATTAGGGAATACGAGAGAGAAAAAAACAAACCGTTCGTTTAAGTTTTCAATTAACCCAATTATGGGCAAATGGATGAAGAGACAGAGGCACAATAGGAGCCACGTTGCTGGCAACGCTCGCCTTTACTGGTGCTCTCGGGCTTCTGTAACATCTCTGAGTTTTTTCTTGGGATTCTGGGCCTCCCTTTCAGATCTCCGTGGGGATTCTGAATAAAGCCGGCGAAATCTGAACATGTACTCCAGAGAAATTATGCTAATGAGGGGAAAACAAAAAAAACCTTATCATGACGCTCCATTCCCTTGAGCCCCGGATTAAAAACTCATTCATTTGTTAAATATTTGACACATCTATGCTTGAGCTTTGAGCCTGGGGATTTGCAGAGTACTTCATATCAACTTGTGTGGGAGAAATGCCCCCCTCTGATACTGTCACAGACAACCTGGCACATTTACAGAAGGCCAGACAACTGCGTGCATGTGCACAGATTCCACTGTAATTTGCTTTGAGCCACTATGTAGATGAGCCTTTGTTTGTGCAGCACCAATGTTTTCTTTTGGGGCTTATTGGCTCCCAACAAAAGCAGTCGGAAACAGGATTTTAATCGCATTATTCTTACAGAAAGTAAGAGTATTTATTTGTCACTGTCAAGTTGCTGAACTACTCATGCCACATTGTGTCCTACCAAGAGGTTTTCATTTACCACCACCACAGTACCACCACAGCAACAGAACTGATCCCACTAAAGTCCTTCAGCAGTTGTGTTTTAACGCTGCTACCAGACTTGAACCCCTTGGAAACACATCAGTTGCTTGCACCTCAGGTTAACACGTGAACTAGACACAAAACTGTGCAACCATGAAGGAGGGATGAAGGGAAACATGGGAAAAGTAATGCAGCGGGGCACAAAGCCATTATGCCTACCCTGAAAATAATTCACAGGGGACAAAGCAGCTTTACGGCTTCATTCCTGGATAAGAATAAGAGGGAGGGGGGTTAGGATTTTGTGCGGGGGACTCGGTGAAGGGGAGGGAGGGGGTGGCATAATTAGATGATCACAAACTGTAGCGGCGGCTCAGTTTTCAGTCTGTGGTCCAAATTACAAACCGTCATATTTTTAAAGTCATGCTGACATTCTTTCGTCCCCAACAGCTGCCAAGAACAACCGATGCCGGGCTTGTCTTGGCATCTGATCAAAAAGAAGGACCCAGTTTCAGTCACACAGCAACTGAAAACATTTACACAGCTGGGACCCTCGAACCCTGAGGCCGCCCTCCCCTACTGCAAAGACCTGCGCTGGGGTAATGGGAGAGAGGGCGGGGGGGTGGGAGGGGGACCAGGTGCTTTTGGGGAATGTAGGAGGTCCAAGGATGGAGCAAAGGATAATGACCAGTATGAGCTCACTGTTACTCACCCGCTGTTCCCCTTGTCCCACAAGTCATGTCTACCTCCGCCCCCATTTTGATGAAAGGAAAAAATAAACACATAGGAGTGAGCACAAAACCTCAATAAGAAACATGTACACAAGCAAGCACGTGCGTGTGCAGACATTCTAAGCCATGCATGTGCATATTTTTGAGAAAAGCAGGTATTGATATTGTGTTTTCTTACTGACGTCTGAGTTAAATACTGCATGCATGTGTCTATTGTGGGAAGTGTTTCTGTTTGAAAAGCTGCGTTTGTGTGTTTTTACAGAGATTAGAGAGGATTTCGAGAGTGGGTGAAGGGATTTAGTCATAGTTAAGTTTACATTGCACTGCATGCAACTTCTCCGTAGACTAATATTCACATACCAGATGAGTCACACGTTTGATTTATTCATAAACATACCAGATGTTTGCATTAATGCCAAGAGATTTTTGAGTCCTTCACATATTGCTGTTCTGCATATTGGGAAACCATCAGATGGAAACATAATATTGCTTTAGTCTGGCTTTCCTCCATGTTCAACAGTTCAACACAGGAAGTGGACGTACATACAATGCCAAATTTCCCCTTTTGTTTTCTTTTTGTGGGGATATGATGGCTTAAGCATATGAATGCATTTTTAATTCCAATCCAGGTGACACAAGGCCTCTGTATGAGACATGTATGCAAATGAAAGCTAGTGTAGAAGAGATGGTGGTGGAGAGGAGTGAGGCCCTGAATCCCCGGGTTGTGTTGACCCCTCGTGACCTGCTCCCAGTAACTCTGAAACCCCAGAGGAACGATGACATCACTCCCTCATTCCAGGACAGAGAATCAAAGCACTGCATGCTGGACCGTATCCCTCTCTGTGCGCACACGCACACACACACACAAACAAACACACACACACACTCACAGGCTTACACCAAACTATTTGACTCCATTTCTGTGTATGTGACTATTCACCACCATGGAAACAAGAGAAGAAGTAGGTGGGAGCATCTCATAAGT
Source organism: Gasterosteus aculeatus (assembly GCF_964276395.1). Classification (NCBI taxonomy): domain Eukaryota; kingdom Metazoa; phylum Chordata; class Actinopteri; order Perciformes; family Gasterosteidae; genus Gasterosteus; species Gasterosteus aculeatus. The sequence continues at coordinate 14,302,478 of NC_135701.1, forward strand.
GGAAGCAGATTTGATTTCAAGGCATAAAGGCCCATCAATTCTTTTATGTTTGATCTTCTCCTGAAAGCTACTCCTGTGAAGACATAAGAGCTGACGTGACCATGACCTGTTCCTTCAAACACCTTATAACTTTTACCTAAGTTTCCATAGTTAATCCTAAAAAAAATTGCATACATTATGTAGCATTTACGAAAGCAAAAAGGGAGACAAAAAGACTAGAATATTTCAACACCACTATTGGCCATTGTATTTTTATTGATTCCAAGTGGTTTTGCTCGTGTTCTCCTTCTCAGTCTTCCTCAATACAAATAAATCTGCAAATAGTTGGAAAGTATAGGAAGCATTGCTGATGTAACATACATGAGTATCACTAACCAATAACCAATAACCAATAAAAATAGTAGGGCCGTCAACTTGAACACATTGATATATGCGATTAATGTGGCCGAGATTAATGCCACAAAATATTTTAACGTAGTTAACATACGTTTGTTTCTAAACCGGAAGTTGACCGCAGAAACAAAACTTTTTGGAAGTAAAATGAAACAGAGGCGCGACATACAGCGGATAACTGTGCAGAGGAGTTACTCCACGGGTCAAACAGAAGAGGGGTGAGTGGCCAGCGGACCGCTTAAAGCACTGCTATGTTAAGCTAGCTGCTGGGCTAAGCTAGCTGCTATGCTACTTCCATGCTCTCAACATCTAACGTTACCCTGCGCGTTACACAGTCCGTAGAGGACCACCAATGTGTCCCCAAAAGACCAAGGTTTGAAAACGTTCTGACGAAATGTGGGGAGATTGTTGGCACTTAAAACAGAGCCGTTAAATGATGGAGAGTTGAGAGCAAAGAGCACGAGGGCAGCAGGAGTTCAACATGTTCCACCAAGATGATCAAATGTGTTTTATGTTTAAAATAACATTAACAATTAAACAACAGTGTCTAAAATACACGCTTTCTAAAGTGATTTCTCAGTATTTTTAAGATTTAGAAGAAAGAACATTGATTATAAACAACAACAACATTTATTAGTTAGTCGCAAATGAATGAATCGCAAAAGTGTGATTCATTAGTTCAGTTTTTTATGTATTGACAGCCCTAATAAATAGTAATACAGTAATAATGTAAAAAATACTTGTACTGGATACCATGAGTTTAAAAAAATACAAGTAGTTGTTGAAATAATGTACACTTTTATTATTCAATATTTTCCTAAGCATTAACATCAATATCACTTTTTAATGTTTTAAATGCCAGTCTTTGTGTGGATGAATTCATCATAACTGTAAGACCCAATGCAAACACTTCATTCTTGCCTTTTGTGGGTTTCGATGGGAAAGGCCTGTAATGAAGAGCCTTGAAAATGGCAATATGCTAATTGTAGTAACTATCTGATTGGTGTAATAGTGCTTTACGGGTTATGTGGTGGGTAATAAAGTGACAGTGCGTTTAGCTCCAAATCATGCGGAAGACGCATGCTGAGCTGTCTGGCGCTGGCAGAAAGGACTGCTCAATTAGGGAGCAGATTTAAGATGAGAGCGTTGATTCCCCAACCCAATTAATTAGCACTAGAAGAGAGGAGAGGCAGCCAGAGAGCAGAGGAGAGATTTAGCCAGGAAGTGCCCACTAGGGACTCACTCCTCTGCTCCTGCCTCCTCACCCGTACTCTATTCCATGCTTTATTTCCCTCCTTCTATTCTTACGCTGAGCTCCTCTGACTCCTGGTTCACCTTACGTGCTCCCTCTGTTAATAACAGGCTTTTTGAGCTCCAAAACACCGCTATAATAGTCTGGTCATTGAAAAAACTAGCTTTTCCAGTTTGTTGGTATTGCAAATCCCATAAAATGTTTAATTAGGTAATTCTGAGCAAAAAAAAAGGCTGCCTTGATACACAAAAGCTTCGGAGCTACAGCGAAAGAGCCGCGCTTGAAAATGCCTCAGTGGGTCGAATCATTGCAAACACATGTTATGCGGTTGAATTTTGTTTTAGCTAGTCAAGATGTAAAGGTTACCAAAGATACCAGATGGCTGAATTTCATGGCATGTGCTTATAATGATGCAAAATAACATTTGAATATAGGCATATGGGTCATGCTACAGTCAAGAGCTGGTAGAATATTTACTGTATCTGTGCACTTTTTGTTTGGCCTTAAAGCCAATATGGTAAAGTGTTGGGTGTGTTGAGTTTGTTAATCACACATCAGCAGATCAAACGCATTAATTACAGCACTCATTTCAAGGAGTCTGTCTGTTCACCCAATAAATGCCATATTCATCTTTATTTTAGCTCCGTTTTGGTCTCCAACTCCTGGGGAATCCTTGCTAAATACTCCACTATGGTCATTAGCATGTTTGTTACCTTGACCACTGGGTTTAGGAAACTATTTGGGGCTTGAAACTCAAATAGCAGTGACACCTGATGGCTTGTTAAACGTATTGCAGCCCTTGTAAGCACGACGCCACCTGATTTAGAAATTCTTTGTCAGTCTAATAAACGCCTCATAGGTCAACTTTTTATTATTAAATCATTGATGTTTTTGGTAGGTAAGGCATTAGAAGTATATGTTTAATAAATGAAATGTCCAAAAAATCCTGGATGTAATATTTTTTTTAACAAAAAATCTTAATATAACTGTAATTAAGGTACATGCAAAGCCCTCTAGAACCAAAGGACAATGCAGATCTGGGTTCGGCAACGCCAGTCATACCTTTCACATCACAAGGATTGCAGTCATGTCATTCCTGACACAGATTGAAGGATGCACCCTTCAGCGTGTGTACGCAGAGGTTCTTATAGTTATAGCACGGACCAAGCTGAGATATATAATGCATTAGCTGGGCAACATGTTGATGGGGACCGTGGAGCACAGGTGCAAAACAATGAATGGTATTTCTATAGTCATTCATGTCCATATGTCAGAGTTAATTCAAGATTCATTAAACCAAGCTATAGATCGGTTATTATAATTATTTTCAGATTAGTTTGTGATGATGGCAGACCTTTCCCTTGGGCCGGCTGCTCAACAATTCACTATTTGTGCCTAATAAAAACAATTTGCAGCATACATATTTATTATGGGATGTAGCCGATGCCTGAGATGGTTTGTCAATAAGCCATGGCTGTGAATATATTGTGTCTGGACCCATGACCCCGCCTGCCTGAATGTCAGATAACTTACACTATTACTGCGACAGCCACCAGCCATCTATCACAACGCAGCAAAACGTCAATACCAGAGTCTCGTCCTAAAACTAAAACTAAAAATTACCCTGGTTAGAGGGAGGGAAAATAAAAACCAATCAATGTGTGGTCTGAATGGAAGGGCCGGTCCTCACTGTGCTGCATGAATTTTTGATGCCTCTGCTGCTTAAGCTCCAGACTATCAATTACGATATAAACAGGGTCTAGGTGATTGTTGTCATGGTGCACAGGGCTGCCATCCAATTAAATCTCATGCCGACTAATGTGTTAATATCTGACATAATTGGTGTTGGGGGCTATTTTTTTCTCCCTCTCTCAAATGCCAGGCTGGTCCTTATAGAAACCAATATTACACCATCAGCACAATCTTATCTGTGCAAAGAAATACAGATGAAATATACAGAAAAGCACTGTATAATTTAATTTAATTTATCTCAGCGTCCAGATGGACAATGTTTACTAATCACCACCCTTTTGAGGTCCCTCTTTCTTTCATACTGCTTAGCCAAAAATGTAATCAATAATATGAACATACAGTTCCTGCTGCAGATTTTTGGGGGGAAATTTGTATCAGTTTTTACACTAGGCTGTGAAAAGGCTCCCGGATATAACAATCTGGTTGTCAGTTTTTATGGGGGGGTTTGGGAGGGAATGGGAGCTAACACCTACGGGGAAAGAAACACGCAAAGAGAGAGGGGAAAGTAAAGAAACAAAGGAGCAAATAATAATTATAAAGAGCAAGACAAAAGTAAGAGAAGAAGAAGGATGAGGAATGAAACAGAGAGGAGAAAGAGAGTAGGCAGCAAGGGAAGAGACGGCTGCCTGGAAAGGCGATTAGTATTCATGCAGCGTGGCGCTCCAGAGAGGATTAATGGACTCTGATGCCTAATATCCTGGAGAACAATTAATTTGCCCACAGTTTTGTCATGGTTGAAAGTCAAATGCTGGAACAGATCGATGCACACAGCCGCCAGTGAAATCGCGGCAGCCCCTTCTGCCGGGCGCAGAATTTTAATTTCATCATCATCATTTCCCCCGGCTGCCACCCTCAACGAAGCTGTCCCTGACATGGCTGAGAGGGCCGCCACATCCCAGCAGACATGGTGCACACACTCACACACACGTAAAAGCGTAGAGACGCGAGCACACACACACACATTCAGTGTATGGAAACTCTCATGTACTACACACACTCCTTTGATACAGGCAAAAATCAGCACACACAAACGTATGTATCGTATTCCATGCAGGTTTGCATCAATCAATGACCCAGGATGTGTGGGTAGAAATATGGACCCGGCATTTTGAATCTCTTCCTCATCCTAACATGTAGGTCTAATCATTCACGCGTCATGTCCTCGCTTTTATTACCCAGAGACACTCCGTGGTAAATCCCAATAGAGCGCAAAAGCACAGCGCTGAGCTATTTTGTCTATGGGTGGATATTGTAAACGCTCTGGATTTAAGAAAAAGGAAGGTTACATCTCAATAGATGTTCTTACTAGTCTTAAAACAAGACTGTGGCATGGTGGTCTTAAGGTGCATTCTACGTAAATGTTATAACATCGGTATGGATCAAGACAAGTAGTAACAGGACATCCCTCAATTCTAAAATACAAATAAATGAAAGAAAAAGTAATCTTGGACTGCAAAATGCTGAAAAGCGGAATGAAGCTAGATCTTCACCAGGAGCGAGCCTATGCTAATAACATCAATAACAATCACATGTTGACATCACCACCGGCAACACAGCGCTGATCGCCACGCATCGCCGCACCATCGTCAGAGGCGGTAAATATTTCATCAGGGATGAAGATGTGTCAATTAAAGCTTTGTAGAGACACAGCTAGAACCCTCAACTGACTCCTTGCTTTATTTGTCTTTAAGCTTCTCCGCATAGCTCAGGGATATTCTCATTAGCACATTAATACAACACACGTGAGAGGGACACACGAGACAGGAACCCAGGTGGGGAAAAATGAAAGTGGTGCTTTTGGAGGCCGTGCGTCACGTCATGTGACCCAGCGTAGGAGGTTTGGCCCAACTTTATGTGGCTAATTCCATCGTGAGCTGATATCTACAGACACTGAATTAGCACCAACCGGTAATTTCAAATAAACAATTTAATAAATATTCTCACATTGTATTTAAAGAACTTAAAATCCAAATACAGAGACTTCATTTTTAACAACATTTTTTATTATCCACGCTGATCAACTGCTCTCTTAATGACTAGCCACTCTCCAATGTATTATTGCAGCGCCTTCAGTACCATGGGTCTGTCGTAGTAAGCCTCTCAGGGGGAGAAAAAAAACGTAGACATCCTTCTATGAATTATTAAAAGAGCTGGCGCTAATTTATTTAATGAATTAATAAGAGTCCGGTGGGGGGTATTTCAATAATGGAGCACTGTTAGTACTGTTTTAATAAGGATGGCACACACTGATTGGGTAATTACATCTCAACTCTCCCCATGCTGCTTCACTGGGGCCACAAGAGGAGGAAGCAGTGTGACAGTGGAGAAGTTGTCTGGCTTCTATATTTATCATAAAACACACATCATAACATGCAGTCCTACTCACCGGCCTCCCATTAGGAGTGGAATTGGGTTGTCCCTCGCAGCAGTCAAATGAAAGGGTTATAGGATAAATGAGTGGAGTGCACAATCCATCAACAAGCCAATGTTTGTACACGTGAAACTGCCTTCATGCGCACATTGTGTATACTTGCCTTCATTTTTGATACATAAAGGAGTTAGGGGAAAAGTGCTCAAAGAATACACATATGTATATATATATATATATATATATATATATATATATATATATATATATATATATATATATATATATACATATGTTATATTTTATGAAATCACATCAGTAGAAAGTCAGTTTAGATATATAAACTTGGTAAAATCATTTTAAAATAAAAAATGTATGTACTGTATATCTATCAGTTGAATGTGTACTCATCTTGTCTGGTAATTTCTCAATAATAATATACACATTCATACTTTTTCCGCTTGCAAGCCTAAAGTAACAAAGATGGTCATTGTATTAATTCTAATCCAACCACGATGAATCGGCGAGGCCGACTTCACATAAAACACGCCAAGCAGTGACACTAAAAGGTAATGTCCGATAACAAATGTTTATGATTAGACTACAATGCAACCCGATTAAGACACTCGTATCGTGCTGTGGCTGGTTTCCAAGGACTCCTGACACTTAATGATGCATTTTACCTGCAGAAAGGAAACATTAGACATCTGTCGTACAAAGACTTGAAGCACCAGTGACTTGACATCTTGTGTCGCAGTTATCGAACAATTATCCACTAAGCAACATTTTTTGTCACAGTAGGTGAAATATGACTTATTTATGTGCTTATTTATTGCAGTTCAAAGAATATATTTGAATAAAATTGCTAAAGCAATATAAAAGCTATTCTTCACAACTAAATAGTTAACATCATGAGCGTTAATACATGCATTAATGCAACACATTTAATAAATGTGATGCGTTCAAGAGAATCTAATGCATGAAGACATGCAAAACACAACCAATTGTGAAGGGAACCTAAGAACAAATAACTATGTTTCCATCCTACATAGTTTATAGTTTACGTGCATGTTTACTATGACTAATAAGACCTAATGAGAACGGAACATGACTGACATTAACATCTCCAACACCAAAGTCAAAGATTAGAGCATCAGGATACTAGTCTATAAGTATTTACTTTATATAGAAGGTTAGACTGTTACTAGTCAAAACCAGGTTTCCGTCATCAGCAAGGTGAATTACATCCGTCAAACTGGTGTGTTATGGAAGTGAGGAGAGGAACGAACAAAACATTCAACACCTGTGGGATGAAGGGACAAAAAGCCATAAACAAATCTGTACATTTCAAACGCACATTGTACCAAATTGTGAGATGTATTGCTGAGCTAAAGCATCAAGCACTTGTTAAACTGCAAGAATAATAAAAGGGTCCAGTGTGGAAAATATTAAATTACGTGAGCCATAAGATTACAGTAAATGTGTCTAACCTCATATAGGGTAAGAGAAGTGATCAATCCTGCAAGTGCTTGATTCTTAACACTTCTGCCACTTAACCCCCCCCCCCAAAAAACAGAAGGGCCATAAAGGAAAGTATATTGAGAGAGGGAGGAAAATAATCAGTCCTCAGCAAAAATGCCAGGCTTGGTTATGAATTTTTTAGAAAGCATTAAAGCCCACTGCCCTCCCCTGGCGCTTATCTCGCCGTTCCAATAGCTTGCAGTGAGACAAGAGAGGAGAACGAGAAAGAAGAAGACCGGCGATGAGGGAGAAGGAGAGACAGAAAGAGACTGTCTATAATGCGAAGGGAGGGGGGCTCCATCGGTCCGGGCCGGGCCTGTAATGGGACCAGATCCCGATCAATAGAGACGCTCCTCGGGCCATTCGTAGGCGTAATGACTTTAGGTTTCTCAATAATTAAGATATTGTCACTACGCTGACTGCAGGGTCAGCCAATCATTAACCCCATGTTAAATATGCCTTTGTTTTAATTGCTTTGCCTTAACTCCTCCAGATACGCAGGCATGAAAATTAAAGGGACGGCAAGCCTTCTTCTGTATGCGTGCAGGAGAGTCAGAGAGGGAGACACGGGGAGAGAAAGGAGCCCTGAGGCGTAGATATATGTTTGCTGTTAAGATGTCTGTTTTCAGCACATAACCACCCAATTAATTGTCTCTATTTTTAGTTTTTGGAATAGATTTTTTTTTTCTTTTATCAACTGTGCTGTGGAAAAACTTCCTGTTCTCTTTAAATATAAAAGGTATACTTCTGGAGCTGCGACATGAGACGAAATCAACCTATTTTCTTTTCTTTTGAACACTCCCTCTATTGAGCGAATTCTTACGGAGGTCGCGTCACCCGATTCTCATTTGAGCGTTTCAAAGGCAGTGCGAGCACCGCACATTGTCTTTCAAAAATTCCGGGCAGCGAGGCCGAACGTGGGAGCCAACGGTGGTAAAAGAGGGTCGCCGAGCTCTTCTGTCACATCGGCACAGCCTACTCAGACAGTAATATTCCGACCTCACTTCCCCCATCCCGGCAATCACACCCAGCCATTCCCGCCCCAGCTGGGTGATGAGAAACAATGAATTTATATCCGATGTGCTGCCATTCTTTTCTCTCTCCCCGACACAAAGTCCCGTGCTCCCCTCACTCCCCGCGGCTGCCTTGCCATTGGCGGCTGGTAAATGGACTAAAGCGCCACTCAATAGGCCGATGCACTCCGTCAAGGCGAGGGGGCTTGACCTTTCCTGGCGTGGGGAAACGCAATTCATATCGGCCCCAGACCAGCTGCCCGCTAAACGAACATCTCATCCAATTTCCAGACGCTTGCAACACAAAAAACAGGAGTGGGGGGGTGGGGGTGGTGTGTGCTGGGTAGGTGGGGTTGTGTTGCGGGAGAGGGGCTTGTGGGCAGGGAAGTCCTGATGGATTTTAGATTGGTTTCTCAATTTCTCTTCACTCAGGAGAGGTGGGGGAGAGATGAGACAAAGAGGAAAAACAAACATCAAATATGTGAACGCAAACACAAGCGTGTGCACACACACACGCACACACACACAAGGTTGCTTTAAATGACCTCTTGATTTACTGATTATTTATTTACTTGTCGGGCTGTTTATTATGCCGACTTGTTAAATGATTTCATGGGATTTCACTTGATATATCGGACTGCACCATTTTTTTTAAATCTAAATCATTAACAACAGACAGGCTATTAATGAAGGACCACCAAGAGAGACTGTTACTGGGGAGACTGCATTCCCACAGGATTTACTCATGACAAACACACAAACACGATTATAAGAACACAAATGAACACGGGGAAACCGACAAGCACGCACACACACACACACACACACACACACACAGTGGGCTCCACTCACTGGATGCGCACACACACTCGCGCAACCATTTGTTCAACGGAAGGTGTTTTAGTTTGTATAGTGGCTCATTCAACACTTGGTTTCTTTTAAAGCGCGATCATTCATTAAATAAAAGAAGTTGGTGCGCGCTGCAAAAAGGCAGAGGAAATTAAATGCAGGATCTGTCATCATATTCGCATGCGATGTAAGAGAGTCCATTTGGATGCAAGGCAAGCAAACTGTCTTGAGAGAGAAATGAGGATGTGCCCCGACTATGTGCGTGTGTGTGTGTGTGTGTGTGTGTGTGTGTATGTGTGTGTGTGTGTGTGTGTGTGTGTGTGTGTGTGTGTGTGTGTGACAGATAGACGGAGAACTAAACACACACACATACTCAAACAGAAATCAAAAGAAATGTATTTTGGGCATCAACAGAACGCCGTGGCCTTAAAATCATATCAATTCCCTTCTCTTTCTTGAAGATGGTCCAATTAATTGGACCGCTGTCTCTTACCATAAACTGTGTTTTTACACACATTTTATACATATATTTGTTCGTCTTGATTTTCCTTCCTCCTTTTCCTTTTTGCAGTTTGAATAAATATTTGACTTTACATGTATTATTTACCAAATACTTGCCTCATTTATTGAGTGGAAATAATGTGTGATGCAATTCAATTTTGTCATGGCTGATGTACATTTTACCATCGGCTGCAGGCGATGTCACAGACCTCGGTGGATGTGTTAGTGAGCGCTGTTACAAAGACGGCTTTGCCGAGGCATGCAGACAAATGCACTTACGCATAAACAGAGACACAAACAAGCACACAAACACACACAGGGACAAGGAGGTAAACAATTCCCTCTTCTTAGAGCTAGAGTGATATGTTTTTTTGTGTTTTTTTTTAGATCAACAACTACTATTGGTGATTTGGCGCCCTTGGACACGGCAATGTGTAAGCAGTGTGTCCTTAAACTGTGAGTACACCAAATGAGCACTAAGCCAGATACGGGGACACTGCGCCCGAGGTCTCTTGGGTGCGTTGCTTTTCCCTGTAGTCCTGTGTCTGCCCGGCAATGTCTGCACGGCAGTCTTAAGGCCTGGCCCAATTAAACTAAACATTTCGAGGGCCTTGGGCCTCGGGCTCACCAGGGATTCAACGTGTCGTCCCTCCATTCACAGACATGTGGCCTGTAAGAAAGACGGCCCATGTGGGATGATGTAACCGTTGTACGTTTCAGTGAAATATTCCCCATTTTCCACACTCTAATTGTATGTATATTATTCTTATTACTCAAGTATCAATGATACCTGTTTTAGAGCAAATCTCCTGGTATTCCTGGCGGTAGTGATGGCTGGGATGTGGGTTGGCCACATGGATGGAGATCAGATTTCCTGCACCCGGCAAAAGCAAACACAGCTAGTCGGCAGTGTCTGCCGTGCATCCCTGGCGTCCCACGGCCGGCCTGAAACCAATTTAGCAGCCCAGGGTGTATGGAGTGAACCTCTGCCCTCCCTCCCCTCTTTTCTTTTACCAATCCATTCGTCCCTCTCCTCTCCTCTCTTTCTCTTCTCAATTGTCCTCTCTCTAAGCGTAGCTCTTTGAAAGACACCCTAAGACAGAAGGTGGGGGGGGGGGTGGAGGGGGGGGGGGGGGATTTGGGCATGAGAAGAGGGGAAAAAGAAGGGAAATGGTTCTCTTCTTTCTGAAATCATGCTCTGGACAGTCTGGAGAGGCCCGGTATGTTTGGATTGGCATGGCGGCTGGCAGACGACAGGAGGAGGTGGAGCAGGAGGAGAGTTATAAATAAACATTTCAACAGGGCTGGGGAGAGGTGTCGGCGGGCCCCGGGCCACGGGCCTTCTCTGGGCTCGTTGGCGCCCCTCCAGGTCACATTACACGAGTAAGCTGCAGCACCTCAACACACTGCGTGTGTGTGTGCGTGTAGTTGTGTGTTGAGTGAGATAGAGGGAGAGATGGACAGGAGAGACTCAATGAAGGCCCCAAGATGCAAACCACAACTAACATATTACTACAAGATCTAAGTCTATGGGAAGTCCTCATTCATTCATGTCTATTAAACACATGTTTTTTAATGTTGCCTGAACATTTTATTACATATATACGTTTTGAAAAGTTATTATTTCATACATGATTTTTTCCTGATTTTAAAATATATCAATAATAGGACTAAAGCCAACTAAAGTGAAGATCTTTTTTTCAAGCCATTAATAGTGCATTACAAGTGTGTTGGACCACACTTTCTTTCTTTTCAATGTTCTCTTTCATGTTAAGTAGAAAATAAAAACAAGAAGCACTCTCCATGAAAAGGATCATAAGACTTGACACCAAATCCTTGTATGGATGTCTGCTTCTACACATTCATGAAACTCTAAACAGTATTTTGCACAGATTCGTCACTATATTGTGGAGAAATAAGATGATAAAAATTAAATGTTGCGCTTTAGCCAAGCACTTAACTGGCATTTTGAGAGAAGCCACATGCGTAAAGTGCTATACAGCGAATCCAGTCCTGGCAACAAGAACAGACGGCCGGTACTTTGCCCGCCTCTGCCCAGACTGAGAGCTGTGGATCTGGGCACTTGACTAAGAAACCTTTGGCAGCGATGCACTACTTCTGGGTTTAGGAAGGGATTTCAACGTAAGGTGGGGCCTTAGGAAAGGTTAGAAGAAAGTTATGTACTGTTTCTGTATGTACAGATGGTGTCTGCATGGGATGGATGCCCCGTAAAAGTGAAAGTCCCTGTAAGAAAATGTGTGTAAGTACACGCTATATATTATGACATCTGTGCAGAATTCTTTGTCCAATATAAATCTGCAGGCTCCCAGATGATTTTCCAGCCAATCAGGCCTCAGCGCTCCCCTCGAGTTCTGCTGTGTAACTCAGGCTCACGGTTGATGGGGCAGATCCCACAGTTCTGCTATAGGACATTTTGGTTTTCAAGTTACTTATTGCAGGAAGATTTTTATGGTTGTACTTTGGCGAGAGAACTGGTGCTTTTGGCTTGAGCTGCCCACATCTGTTCTCCACAGGGCTTCTCTTGAGCCTTGGATGCAACCTCTCAAAAATTGGGTATTGTGACCAGACTTAGGAGAGGACAGCAACCAACAGTAAGGAAATGTAGTATCCTGCAGAATCAGCCTTTGTTGTACTCCATGCGTCACCGGGGGCGACGGGATAGAGAGGGTGCGCTGGGAACCGCAAAGTTGGTGGTTTGAACCCCGGCTGCTACGTGTCCCTGAGCAAGACATCCAATCCCAAACTGCTCCACGGGCAAAATGTAAAAAAACACAGGTTAAAAATGCAATTTAAGCCGCAATGTAAGTCGCTTTGGATAAAAGCGTTGGCTAAATGTAACTATGGTGTGTATTTGGTGTGGTGCAACCATTACAGCTTACTTTTGGGACTTCTTGAACACATTAGGGCTTCCATGAAAAAGCCGAAATAATAAAATACAATTTAAAAGGGCTAAAAACAGAGAAACTATTACGGGGAATGGTGGATCCAGCTGCATTTCAGATTAGGATAGGAGGGACAAAGAGAAGGGAAAGCGCTCTCAAGAAATGAGAAACCTCAAAGAGAAATGAAGTCAGAGCCTCTTCTAAGTCAGATCTCTTTTAAGTCAATTGTGGTTTTGCTGCACAATTCACTATAAACCTGGAAGAGTCCATTGGGGCTAGTTAGCAGATCCCACTGATATGACTGGAGCTGGGTGGTTTCACCACATGTTTGGCCAGGGGTGAAGGGACTCATAAACACCTTAAGGCAGCATGGGGTGTTAGTGTGTGAGTGTGTGTTCATCCACCTGGAGGGGCTACACAGTCTATAGTGTAAATGGATACAAAAAAGTCAGACAACCTTTAGCCAAAAGGCAAAATACAACAGAAAATTCTTTCGGTGTTGGGGGACCGCCGGAGCACCCAAAGGCAACCCACAGGAACAAGGAAAGAACATGCAAACTCCCCACAAAGAAGTCTTTTCCAGACTGGATATCGAACCACCAAGTGTGAGTGCAACAAAAAAAACGATAACAAAAGAACATAAATGAATTTAATGGTGAAATGAATTGATTGTTTTGCTCGTATCATACACTGAAACCATTTTTCTCTGCACAGTTGAAGAGGGTAAAAAAATAACTTCATTTTATGGTCTAGGGGTTCACCTTTCCACACATATACGTTATGACACGTCTATGTTTTCTCCCTTTTTTGTTCATTCAGAGAGAGAGAAATTGGGATAGAGATAGGGGGAGGAGAAGCCGTGCAATACTATTACCATTTCCTGTTTCTGTGGAGCCAGAGGTCTTCAGGGATCGAGCTGAGAAGAGTCCTGGCAGCCTGTCGCCGCTGATGGGCCAAAACATACCGTGGAAGGGGAAGAAAAATCATGAAACCTGCCTGCAGAGAAACCACTTTTAAATAATTCCAACACAATGCTTGGAGCCCTTCTTAGACACCACCAACGTTTAATAAGAATTTAACTTAAAATCAGATTAGGACCAAAAATAATTACCGGAATGGCTTCAGATTGTGGCTCCTTACTGTAGCCAAAAAAAAGTATTTTCCTCTAATATTAGCTCTCTGTATTCTCTTTGTTGTACAGTTTTGGATTAAACTGGTTGACTCAAAATACTTCTACCTTTGCAACAGTAAAACAATGTTTTTGTAATTAAATGTTTGTATCATTTTCAGAAAATTCTTAAGCAAAAAACATTTTTATAACTAGTAGTAAGTATTTTACACTGCAGCTTTACACTATAAACACACATAATATTACACCACAACTTTATTCCATATGAAATTAGGTTCAGTATCTACTTCTGCATTAATCAAAAGCTCAAACAAATCTGAATATTGGCACATTAATGTTCCAACACTAAGGCTGCAGAAAGAAAAAACAATCTAGCCTCTTTGGCAGCAAACTGAATAATCTAATTATTTGTGTAGAGACTATGATGAGTATTTTCTTGGCACTATGTGGATTTCTTGAACTTTTAACAACAACATATTATTCCCCAAATGACTTAGATGTATAAAGATATCTCAAACATTACTAAGGCATCAGGTACATGTTAACTTAAACTGGAAATCTGTCTACTGGGGGGATCAGTTGTGTAAACAAATAATGTCAAATAAGAGGTAAATGTTAAGGAGCCCCTGTAACCCCCAGCCCACCCTGTGAGAGACCCCCTCCCTCCCGTAGCGGTGCTTCCCAACGCAACCTCCAGACGGCCAGCACGCTGTTCTCCTGTCAGGTTCAAGCTTTGAGGCCCAGAGAAAACAAACTGGCTGTGATTGTGAAAATAGTGCCGTAGGGCCCTCCTGGTGCCCGCCGCTTATCTCGCACAAGGCATGCTTTGTGTACTGTGGGGGGCTCCTCGCTGGCCCTCAACCGCCGCACCAGGTGGAGGCTTCCAGGGTTTAACTCTCTTCCTACATCACCCCTTAACTACGTCACATTCTGTCTCTGCCCTCGTGCATACTGTGTCGCTTCCATCGGGCCCCACTGTGTATATTTTGAAGGGGGAAATTGATCTGCAGGCCCCCCGCTGCTCTGTGGGCAAATGCAATTCCTTAACAGTTGGAAATTATGAGACTCTCCAACCATGAAATGGCAAACATTATTTCAGTTTGACGTAGGAAAAATACCACACATTAAAGACGAGCATATATTTTAGCAATAGAACCAAACTGTATAGTGCCACTACATGTAATAGTAGACATTACTACTAATGCATACTGCAGCTTTCTTGTACCGCAGGTAGCTTTTCACAATGGTTTGCCTCAAACCCAAGATTAAAGTGAATTATGGTATTAATAACAGATTGGGTGCATGTGCAAAACTTCTTTTGAATTATTCTTGTATTTCTATTTGTATAGAAAAAGAAAAATCTTGTAACAAGAATACAGCACGTTGACACAATGGGATGTTACCGCTCATCGTCCCATTCATGTCCATCACTTATTTCCTGTGTGTATTATTCACAAGCTACTTCATTTGGAGTTGATATTTGCCGACCCTGTGGACGATGTGGATGGTGTTTTTTTTTTTTTTCGAGCACGGTTGTCTGTTTCAAATCCTGTCATTTACCTCTGACAGTCATCCCCCGCTCAGTACTGTTTTCGGGTTCTCCTGTTTCTCCCTTCTCTCCGGCCGGCCCTGCAATACGGCCTGAGGCTACAGCAGTGGTGTGTTGGTGTTGGCTCCCACCCAGACAAAACCAGGCAAAGCTCCACTCCGGGTCGGAGGAGGAAGCCCTGCATGCTGCCGGGTGCCGAGCTCTCCTGATTCCCCCGGAGCTCCGGCTGCAGGTCAAACTCAGCGGCGAAGCCGGAACCGGGACCCCCGCTGTAGTCAAGGTGGAGGTGTTTTCTGGTAAACCTGCCTGATGTCAGTTGATTTTATGCACAATCCCTACTGTCTGGTATGAATGTGAAGCGTGAAGAATAACTACAATATTTAGCAATAGCCAACCGTTTTGGCCGATGGTCTTGTTTACCTAGGCAGGTCATATAGAAGTAGTGCATCGGGACTGTTTCATAACCTGTTAAAGTAACTTCCTGAGAGTATGACCACTAATTGGCCTGAAAAGCACAGCAGTACAAGCACCTCTGCAGATACGATGCAAGTGACTTTCTTTCCCTGAGTGCAGGCTGTAAAGCGGCCTCGAACAAAAACCCATCACTCACCTTTACCGCTTGATTGATAGTGCTTGTTGATGGAAGTACACACTCTTTAAACTGATTTGTATGTGGGTGGACAAAGTGTTAACTGTGGTTGCCAGTTTAGAAAAAGTGAGTCGTCCCTTACGCAAAGGCCTTATATAATACAAATGATGTCGCTGGTGAAGAAACTTGTGGCTTCAATTAATATCTCCTTCTACGAATGCTGAACATTGAAGTAAAAGTTATGCATTTGTTGAGAAAACCATGCTTTTTTAAATCAATCCCAATGTCCACTGAGGAGTTAGATGGCTGAACTTTACCTCTTACCACATTCCACAGCTGGCAACAATTTTGAAACAATTTCAAATTATTTTGATCATATTTTCTTCTCAAGTCTACTTGCGCTACTTTTTGCCGGTAATGCAGCAATCTTTTGTTTTTACCGTGCAGTTATGAGTTGATGCTTAGTGAAATAACAACAGCAGGAATCTATAATTGTCAAAATGATGTGTCTCTCTGATTGAGACCATAAATGTGATGAGTTCTTTTTAAAGAAAATCGGCAAACATTCAAATTGTTGATTAACGCTCATTTGAGCAACAGTTAACAGATATTCTCATTGAATCAAGGGTTGCTAGAGCTAATCCTAATAAGAATGTCACAAATTTCCACCACACTATCCCCCACTACACACACACACGCAGTAAATGAGCCTACGCATGCCAACTGTATCTAGAGAGCCCAATAGAACAAGTGGAAGGGAGTCAATGATGTAACCATTTATCCACTGCAGGACCAAACTGCCAAAGAGCAGAAGTTAAGATCAGAAATAAAATGCACCATTCAAGTATCACGAGTGCCTTTAAAAAAATGTAAATTTTTTAGTCAAGGTTCACATTGAAGCTTCCTGACCGTTCACATACACTGCAAAAGACCATCTTTGAACAAATGGGACATGATCCACGCCCATTCACAACCACCTGTCTCTGCACAGACACCTCAAAGATCCGCCTCCATGCTGTCACAAGGGTCACGTGATGACAGCTGCGCTATCTCCATACCAACTGAGCCAACTCCATCTGCTGAGGAAGGCTGGAGCTTTGGGGATCTTTCAACTGCATCTCTAAAAGTAACCATACAAAGCAAAAGGACGGTTTGTGGTGCTCTGTGTCTACTTCTAGGGTGGATGTGATCTATTAGAAGAACTTTCTGTAACCTGTAACCAGAGAAAAAATTATTCCACATGTTTACACTCTTTCCCCAACTTTTACCAAGAGTTTAAATAACCAAACTTATAACCACATATTGAAGGAGGTTTTCATGCCGGAAATGCATTCATAAAGGTCCTTTGTCGTTTTTGGTCAATTTAAGAGTTTATTCAAATATTAAAATGATGGGGTCAACAAGATTTAAAACTGCTTTCAACAATTTTAAACTGTTATTGTAATCAAAGAGAAATTGTTAGAGACAGGATTGTTCCTAACAACAAATGATTAATAAAACTTACGGTTGAGTTGAGTTATTTTTCCACAGACGGACTCACGTATGAGCTTTGTCGATGGGGGGAAAAAATCAGCCTTATGATTTAGTCTAATAGCAGTGATTTGCTCTGCTGGCAGCTGTATACACACAGATATAGAGTACCTTTACAATTCAGTCATTCATTCCACCAGTACACCAGTAGTGTGTGTGCGGGGGGGGGGTGTAAAATAAGTATGAACCTTACTTAAAAGTTTACACAAAATGTTTAGCCAACATCCAATTTCTGTCTGTCTGGTTACTTCTGGTTTGTTTTTCCACCTTATCCCAAGTGTATGAAATACAACGTTCAAATTTGTACCGATGCATAAGGGGAAACTAATATCTTCCATATGCAGCATGAAAACGCTGAGCTGAGCCTCGTCTGAGGTGCACGCTGCTGCACCAACCATATTTCAGTTGGAATTCATTAGAGAGTTGGGGCTACATTTTTCCTATGGAAACCAAGAGAAATGAGAAATTTGGATGAGGCCGTTTTTTCCAACGTCCTTGGAGAATGTGTAAGTGATCTGAGACGCTCGGGGTGGCGTCTGGATGAGCCCGGGTTTGGATCGGGACCCTGCATCTGCGGCACATGTGCCGTCAACAGGGACAGAAAGACATGGACACAGAGCCAAAACCTCCCTCCTCTCGCAAAATTTTCTTTGTCTAAACTGAAAAAAAAACAATCTTCCCTGACTGTGCCACAAATCTGTAACTTTTTCTCTTTCCACCATCAAAATGTAGTTTTTAAACAACTCTTGTGGCAATGAGAATGGTGAGTAGAACAAAGCGACGTATAATCTTATTTGTTTAAGGAATGACGCTCTAGATGCTCAATTGAAAAAGGATCTCTGCCAAGATTTTCTCTGCGGTTTAAATGTATTTTGTGGCGCAGAGGAAACAGAAACCAGCAGCGTACAGGACATGCAACGCTGCTAACGGCACAAAGAGTAAAACAATAGGGGAGAGATAAACAAAGAAAAAAATCTGTGGCTGTTGTGGTTCCTTGACTGAACCAGCCACATGTGGTCCCCCTTGCAGTGTCTTGGCATCTCTCCGGCCAGCCCTCCAATAGCAGCATCAGAAGGCCCAGGGCGGCCGACAGGAGTGTGACCCGGGATTATTGTCCTGTGTGCTTGTTTGGGTTGAGGCTTTAGATGGGGAAATGGGATTAGGACAGGCCCGGCTAGGGAGACACACACTAATGGGAAGCAGAGGAGCACTCGCCTGATCCTCCTCCACTCACAGAGAGCAACCCTGTTATCCCACCTGATTGGATTAGCTCCCTGTTAAATTTGCTATGATAAGGGAGGACCACTGCTGACAGTCCGCCCGCTGCTGCCGGGATGGAAGCACTCAGACACTGTACAGGGAGCAAATAGATTCCGCCACACTGTTTCTACTGATATCTGTTTTTCTAGTTTACTGCTGATTTGGCTGTGATGACATGATAATGGCGCATAACCATGGCCACCACTGGCATGGCATACTTGTTTTTTCTTATTTTAGGTTGACTAAATATGAAAAAACAATATTGAACTATTTGCATAGTTCGATATTATCTCTGCAGTGAGGCGCTTTACAGTGTCTGCGCCTCACTCCCAAGAGCTTTTTATATGTATGCAAATCTTCAAGACTCCAACTTGCTAATTGCAGCCACTCTACCAATCAGACTGTAATTACTGGTATCCTGCCTGCCCTTCCTTCCAATGGCTGAGCAGCTAATTTGAGCTGTGGTTTAAACAGCTGGAAAACAGCATCCTGTGGCAAAACTGGAGGCCTGTGTTTGAGCATGCATGAATATGTGTGAGCGTGTGTGTGTGTGTGTGTGTGTATGGTGCTATTTATACATGGTGTATGGCACTTTTTGGAAAACAATAATGCCAGGTATATTGAATTAAACTGTTAGGAAAATCTGTCACACACACACACACACACACACACACACACTCAGAATTTTGTAATATTTCTCCAGAATCTCATCTAGGAAGTCAACGCCTCCATCAATATGTTAACTCTATTGGACCTACGTGTCAGCTTACTCCCCTTCTGTGTGATTGATGAACATTTTATTAATGTTTCCATTTGCCACAAATTCGGGTGATACAGGATGACTCCCAGCGCTTATTCTAGGTGATGATTGGATTAAAAAGGTTACTGATCCCATAATTGCTTTTAGATTACACTCCATGTGTGCGTGTTTCATTAATGTAATGATTATCCACATCTACACCAATGTTACCTCAGTGAATCTTTTAGCCATTTAGTCCCGATAAGGTGACATGTCACACTCATCTTCAAACACAGACATACAGTAATCTGGTCAGTCAAAAGCCTCTCGTTAAATCTTTTTAAAATAACATAAAATCAAATGTCATTAAGAGTCAAAGCAGCGTCTTGCAGTTTGCTGCTCGGCGTCATTTCATCCCCCTGCTGGTCGTTAGCTCGTCTTTTTGGTACAACAGCCAATTCCGTGAAGTAAAAGTAGCTTAAACAATTAAGCCAAAGCCCCCACATGACCACCTGAGATCCTCTTACTGAATTATCCTTTTGTATAAAAATCACATATTAACTACATTTTTGTTAACGTGGAGCCCGTATAAACGCTATCACCAAATGTCCAACCAGCCAGAAATGCCTTAAAACAGTCTGAGCTTGTTTTTCAAAGGAAAAGTTCTCAGACGACGAGCTGAAAACGGCACAAAGGCATCAGTCTGTTTTGCTGTTACCTTTCGACCTACTTCACATGCTTATTCGGCTCGAAGTGCTTTGAACCAACAACACTTCTCCTCCAGTCATTTTTGCCCTACTTTTTATTCAGGGGCATCTTACCACTTGGTGTTTTAATATTTGTCTCGTCTCTTGGCTAACAGCTTCAGATCTGAGACTTCAGCAGAAACAATAGAGGCCATTCTCCTGATGCGCTTGTAGTATCTTATTAACAACTGTCAGTAGCCCCAACTCTCTAATGAATTCCAACTGAAATATGGTTGGTGCAGCAGCGTGCACCTCAGACGAGGCTCAGGTCAGCGTTTTCATGCTGCATATGGAAGATATTAGTTTCCCCTTATGCATCGGTACAAATTTGAACGTTGTATTTCATACACTTGGGATAAGGTGGAAAAACAAACCAGAAGTAACCAGACAGACAGAAATTGGATGTTGGCTAAACATTTTGTGTAAACTTTTAAGTAAGGTTCATACTTATTTTACACCCCCCCCCCGCACACACACTACTGGTGTACTGGTGGAATGAATGACTGAATTGTAAAGGTACTCTATATCTGTGTGTATACAGCTGCCAGCAGAGCAAATCACTGCTATTAGACTTCAGCAGAAACAATAGAGGCCATTCTCCTGATGCGCTTGTAGTATCTTATTAACAACTGTCAGTGGAAGTGCAAACTGTACGCTTGTGGGCGCATAATGACAATGTGAGGGTATTTTCTTTCAGCAAACTATAAGGAGATACATGCAAAAAACAAAGGTGCTTAATGCTCATGCTACTGGTAATGAATGTAACAGTAGTTTTTTGGCACAAAACATTTTGGTGTAGTGTTTGTATAAAGATCCAGTGGCAGTTTCTGTGTTGGGGTTCTGATGTGAGCCTATAGCACTGACTGAAGCATAATTCATCTGAAAACAAATGGATGTATGAGAAGGAAACTATCCGTTAAACCATCGAATCAAATAGGACATATCGTGACGTCTACTGAGTCACAGATGGCATCTCAAAAATAAGAATGTATCGGCATAAACAGCCATTCTTTTTACATCATAAAGTTATAATGGTCTGAGGGACAACTAAAAAATATGAGCCATATCCTTCCCTGATGTCAGATATCAGATAACTATTTCTGGCCTTTTCACTGTTTTCTGCCCAGTCTGTGATTGTTTTCCTCTCAGTTGTTGTGTTTTCTGCAAATACTAATATTCTATTAGTAGGATAAGTAGGCCTATTTACTTAGGCCTACTTATCATTGTGAAAGAGCTCACAAGGAAGTCACAGCTTTTTAAAGCATTAGATCTTTGAATTACATTTTTTTTCCATGGGCACTTGAACAGGAATTGGTGCAAACAAGTATCTTTTAGTGGTAAATGAAAATAGTCATGAATGGGCAGAATATAAATCAAATGAATATGTAGTCATTTTCTGTTGCTTATTTAATTGTTAAATCATACAGTAGATACAGATTTCAGTTCCGTGGGCATGTTTGTGTGTGTCTTTTATGTGTTGGGCTATGCTAATCTGTGTGAATGTATTGATGTCTGCATAATGCATTATCTAAATGTGCCTTTGCCTATGCAAGTTATGTATTATTCCACTTTAGATGTGCAAGCGTGGCTGTTTGTGCGTGCGCTCGTGAATGTCTCTGTGTCTTTCTCATTCAGAGCGAGTCATGAAAGCTAATTACTTACACATGTGGAGGACTTTCAAGTGTTTACAATAAAGTTAGTTTCAAGAAGAAGCAAAAGATGTAAGATGGGTGGACCGAGCCGAGACAGCCTGCCTGAACACCACCCTCTGCTGAAACCAATTCCTCTCTCTCTCTCTCTCTCTCTCTCCACTCACAAGAGTAAAGGTGAGAGGTCATTGGGGAAGATTTCTGTGATTGGACACAGGCCTTTTGTATTAAAAGCGGAGGACACAGTAAAGTTGTAGTCGGTAACTTGACACTGCGCCGTGGCTGATCAAAGTGATGCCATAAATGAAAATACCACTACATCTACCTTGTAAGTCATTACAAAGAAAATGCGGTATAAAAAAAGAAAAGAATAGTCTGGCATACCACCCAAACTCCTCCTTACCCCTCCTCTCACCCCTGAGTACTTCTTACGGGGAGATAAAATGTTCCAGAGAAAGGGAACCGAGCACAATTTCAAAGATGTATCAGAGGGTAAAGATGGAAAAGTGCTTTTAATCTTGTAACCCTATAGGGCTCTAAACGGGAAGGACTTCAGAGAAAGGATCTTTTAAAGAGGACATATAATCCTAATTAAAACACTGGACAGAGGTACCACTTAATCTACGAGGGGCTCAGATTTAGCTCAACCATCTTCTAGTTCACAATCTTTTATTGTTGGTGAAGCCACACTAATGACATAATGGTCGCAGTCTTAAGAAGAAAGCTAAGTGATCACTATTGCTGTCCTACACTGCCAATGAATTCTTTAATTCTATGCAAACTCTATTTGTAACATGAAGAAGCTTCATACGGATAAATGAAAACTACAGTAGTCCATCACAAGGTCATTACTACATAAATGTTCTGAGGATATCTCTTGTTGAACAAAGTTTTTTTTGTCCAGTTTTCATGCAGCCAATGATGTTGCAGTTTTAACCTGTGTAAAGCTTTAATGATTCAACAATCAAGAGTAGGATTATGACATATTGAATATGAATATTCATTCCATCTTTCCGTAAGTTTGTCTTGATCTGGATTTTTTTTTAACAGTGGTCCCGCTTATCCCTCCAACCCCCCCCCCCGTCCCCTCCCTCCTATTGATCAGGGTAATTGAGAACAGCCACGTCTCCCCCACTTCGCCGCCCCTCCCCAACCTCATGAAACCCAGACATCTGGTCCACATACACCCCAAGTCTTCAGCCCCCCCCCCCCCCCGAGTCACCTCCAAGCCCTTCTGTCCTTCTCGGGAATAACCA
This sequence comes from Gasterosteus aculeatus, assembly GCF_964276395.1. NCBI lineage: Eukaryota > Metazoa > Chordata > Actinopteri > Perciformes > Gasterosteidae > Gasterosteus > Gasterosteus aculeatus. The sequence goes on from NC_135701.1 coordinate 14,325,477, forward strand.
GACAGTCCCAAGACATTTGAGCGGTCGAAGAACAAGAACATGGCGAGACACATGACAACCTTCAATATGAAGAGCAAGAAAGAGATGAAGACACTGAACACACAACTAAAAAAGCTAAACGAAGCAAAGCCACAGAGATCTTAGTGAAACCTTTGTTTTATTTCACATTAAGAATTCTATACAGCCTGCTGGGTTCACAATGATTGGAGTGTTTTGATAATGGAGATCCTTACTTCTTATCATATATATATATATATCATACATATAAGCCTGATTCTCCATTATGGATCATTGGCCTTTGTGCATATAATGTGGTTATAAAAGCTATGGTTACTAGGTATTATGTTACTATAAAGAATTGGCTATATCATCTATTTGAAAGAAATATTACTCCGCCACTGTGTACTTCCTTTACCTCGGGAAATAGGTTTTCTTTTCAGTGGGGTGACAGAATAGGAATTGCTGGGATTTTCGGTTGTATGTATATGAACATGTGTTTAGGTGTCTGTATGTGTGTGTGCGTGTGTGTGTGTGTGTGTTCATTCAGCAGCAGCGGTGTAAGTTACGTGTCACAGATAGAGATCAGGCAGGGACAGATTTAATTAACAGATATCTCTCCTTAATGTAGATTCTTTTGGCTCCCTCAGATACATCCCCTTGTGCTTATCCAACCAGAAACAACTTATCTTGGCTCTGCGCTATTCGTAATGTATTTCTTACAGCATTTGAGGGAACAGGGGTTGCGCCAGAGAGACTACACCTTCTTGTTCACTCACTTCAAGCAAACAGCAGTCGGCGAGATTAGCGCTCAGAGAATTGTCGCTAATATCTGCAATAATGTTATATTTTCTCTCCAGTGCAGTTTTTACAATGCTGTTTTGTCATGTGTTTGTGTGTTTTGGGGTATGTATTAATCTGCTCGCCATAAAGTAAAGCTAATAGAGATTTGTCCTTTTAACTACCTCTCAAGGTGACCAGATTACTCACATCAATTAAAGCAGGTCCCGTTGGCTGGACGCCCAAAGCACACGCTCACCCTGAGAGGAAAAGGAGCGATCATCAGCCGATGCATCAGCCAAGGAAAGGAGAGAAGGGGCGAGAGAAAAGGAGAAAAAAAGTGGGTGAAAATGGAAATAGCAATACAGAGAAGACTTAAATATCCTAATAAAGAAGCTGTTTGCCTTAAAGCAAAGTGCACATTCCAATAAAGTAAATAATACAGTTAAATGCTTAAGTATTTTATATTAGGATTCTAAATTAAGTAAAGTCAGGTTATTTGCTACTGCTTTATGATCTGCAAGAGGTAAATTAGTCTCAAAATAACATGGAAGTTTTTCTGCTGTACCAAAAATATAAAAGACATGCTTTTATTTGTTGCATAATATCATGCTTTTATACACTGTAGCATAGTGCATATTTGTTGGCATATATGCATAAATTGTGTGTTGGGTCTGCATGTTTGAGCACATATCTGAATGGGCATAATTGCATGCTTCTTTGTGTGTGGCCATATATTTCGATATGTGTTTACATGGACATAAGTATGAGCTTTTCTAACCGTTTCTGTATTTGTAGATGTTGTGGATGTTTCTGTATGTCTGCATGTGTATATGCATGGATTTGAGTTTGTGCGAGTGTGTTTGTGTGGGTCACACCGACTCTCTCCCAGGTCATCGCTTATCCAGCTCATTAAAAATGTACACTGCTAGTTGTAAGCTAAAGTTGCCTTAGTGTGAGTCAGACTCCGGTATAAAAGTGCAGGCAGCCCACTCCAGTCATACTTAACCTTGTGGATCCAATGCATTACACATCATTATGGAGGAATGTGAGGGCCTGTGGCTTGGTGGCTTGTTCAGAAGAAAGATTTACTGTATTTACAGAAATGTTACAGTATTTCCCATTTGGTCTCTTGTGTATGGTTGCTTTAAATAAATGGCAGGTTTCTGGTTAATTAATTATGCAGACGATGCTTTGTCAACGTGATTGTGCGCATGGGATAACAGATAGCAATCGCGCCCTCGTGGTTCATGTAGAATACTACACCCAGTGACTGCAAACATGGGGTTAAATGTTTTGTGAAAGGTTGCTGGATTCAAGTATAATTTTGAGCAACAAAGTTGGCATGCAAGCCTTTGCGTGTTTGCACCAAATGGTCAAACAATATCTGCAGTATCCACTACACACACACACACACACACGATGAGGCCATCATTAAAACGACTAAAACACAATCCAACGACACATAGCACTCTATTTGAAAGCATACTTTGAGGAGGGAGAAGGAACTTTAATTAACCTGGGTTGCAGATAGGAGAGGAAAAGCAGTTATCGAGTTGCTTCTGGCGTGGTGCCTGTCCAGCCCTGAGATGTGAAATATATTCTTACGGATCTGACGACAGCACCATGCAATATTCTCTCCCTTCACATACAATTTAACCTTGCAGGTGTGAACACAGACAATGATTAGAACAGATGATAGAGAGAAAGGATACAAGAGATAAGGTGGCAGGTGAGGGAAGGTGGGAGGAGTGTGTGCGGGTGGGCGGAGTTGACAACTTCCTCCACCACGTCCTGTTGGCGATATTATCAAGGGCCTAACAAACATTCTGGGGTTTAATTAATAGTATTTTTCACATTTGATATAGCCGTCCCTAATTTAAACACAAGACTGTTTGGTAATACTCCAAAAAACAGTCCACAAAACAGATTGTCAAAAGGTCAAGATTTAATTAATACTCTCAAAGCCTAATATATTTTCCTTGCCTCATTGACACTGCACCCCTAAACTTGTCAGTTCATAATGCACCACCTGCCCCTGTGGCTTATTCCATCGCTGCACCTCCCCCTTCTAAAGCCCGTCTGGGTTAGTGACTCCGTAGACCTTGGGTCCAGCTTTCCCAGACGGTGATTTAAAATAACAATTGCATGCGTATCAGGTTTCAGGCCTCTGAAATACATGTGAGATGAGGTAATGTGATCAGTCCACGGCCCCATCCAAACTGCTCTCCACTCTTGCCCTCTGTGCAGGAGCACGCATGTGCACGTCTGGATGAAGTGTTTGACTATGTTTTTAGTTCACGTTTAGCAAGAATCTTTCTATCTGACATCGGTGAGTTGACATTTTGCACACAGAATGTGAAGTGTATGAAGAATAAATGAACCTTAGAAACAGCTACTCTCCTCCTATGTGACGTTGTGAATAATGAGAGCTTAGTGCCTGTTTTCAATTAGATCCAAAGTTAAAGCGGCATTAAACTCTTACATGGTTTTATGGAGTCAAAATTACAACTCAATTAATACCCCATAAAATGGTCACACAGTTAACCATTGAGCAAAGAGACAAGAGCCATAACGTTGCCCATAACATTAAAATCAGGAGTCAGGGTTGCAGTGCCTCACTGCACATGGGGAGACACAGGACGCTTGTTGACCCAGTACCAGTGAGTAAACACTATTAATAGCTTCCATAAAGCCCCTCATATGGCACGGTGGGCCAGGCCTACAGGGACCATTAAAAACGCTGCGGCTCAGGGCATCCCTCGCAAGATCCGGGCAGAAGAGATGCGCTTTACGTGAATCAGCTGGGATGGCAGCGCCGGTGAGGTGATAAGAGCGACTCGTGGAAACAAAGAGCCAGAGGGATGGATAAGACAAGCAATTATATTGGACAATAAAAGCAGCCAATAAGCTGTGAAAGAAAGCACAGGTGAATGGGATGCAATGATGGAGCTGTCTTCTTATTAAATGGTGAAACCAAGAGAATTGTTTTTTCGTGAATACGGGGGACTGCAGCAAAGCCAGGCATTTCTATTCCCTGGGTTGATTTGTGGACTTCTCAACCAGCTCTGCATGAAACGCTAACAAAGTACCCGAATACAGTTAATAAATAAACCATTAGAATAGCAAGAAGAGACCAGGAAGTTATCCATTCAAGTGAAAAGAGTAGGCAGGCGATTTTTCCTTCCTGTCTACTGTACTCAAAGCTTTAAGTCCTCCTCTGCTTACCACACGTACCAGCTCTGAGTAATTCTCTTTCCTCATCTTTCCAATCCCCCCCTCCCCCCTCCTCCCCTCTACATGGCTTTAATAAACACACACTCCTGCTTTAATCTCACAGCGACACGTTCCTCTCACTGCAGAGACAGGAGGGAAATGGCTCATTCCCATCCACCCCCTACATGTCCCTCCTTTTCCCTCCCATGACATACACCTTTCAATCGGGAAATCATTGGTTACGTAGGCAGTTTCCATTTCTCCCCCCTATTGAAGGTTGGCCATGTAGAAAACGGCAGGGCCTTGTAGGTAGGGTTGCTAATGGGGCGACAGACAAGAGCTCCCCTTTCTGTAAGGGGGAGCTGAGAAGGAGAGCCTCTTATCAGCAAGCCACAGCCACCATTCCTCACCAAATTGGCTTCTCTTTACCATCTCCCCCCTCTTTCCCACTCTACCTTCCTACCAGCTAGCATTCCGTCCTTCCTATCCATCGCTCCTAGCAGCCTTTTAATACAATTGAAGATCATTCCACTGCATAAATAATGATGACCGTTTACTTCACAAGTTTCTCAAAGGGAAATCTTCAGTTCTGGACAAAATAATCTGAACTTCATTTAGAGAACTGTAGAAAAACCTCTGTTCTGTAATGTTCCCTAGTCTTTCTCTCTTTTTTATGTATTTTCTTTCTCTGATGCCAATTTCAAAGGGAAAACTGAAACAGCTCGTGCCATAATATGCAACCGACCATTACACATTGCCCCCTTTTCCACAGCATTTTCTTCCCCAAATATTTCTTCAAATTCCCTTTTATCCGGGGATGTGTGCAATTAAAGTTCAATCTCCTCTCCCGCTCCCCCTAAAACCCCATATGCTGTTGCGTGGTGAAGCTGTTGAGAAAGAGAAGTGTTAACCTCCTCTCCAAACCGCAAGCAGAAGGGCTGCATTCCTCCCCGAGTACTCAACGTGCTGTTTATCTGCATCCATGCACTCTGTTACCATGGCAACCCCCACCAAATACACTGACTTGTTCGACTGTGTTTAGTTTTTTCCTCCCATTCTTGATTTCATCACTGGGCTCCCATGCTTACTCTTACTAAGATAAACAGAGATGGAGCCCATACTCAGCCAAACCTGCGAGAGTTTATTTTGAGTCTTCGCCCGGTTTGGTCCATGACGCGGTTTCGCCATTCGTCTCACTTTTCACAGCTTGAAAATTGGAAAATGCTCAGTGCTTGCGAGGCAGAGGAGACTGGAGCTGTGGTTTGACTTGGCCCGGCTCATCTAAGACATAACGCCCCAAATAGTTTGAGAGCAGCGTGTTCATTGGAAGGCTGACGACACGTCAAAAACAGAGATGAGATGGTCTCAAAAAGTGTGGCCTTCGGGAGCAGTGAAGATTCATTATTTATCTGTTTACACACTGTCACCACCACCCGAAATAAACCAATTTTTACCACCCTCTTTCATACGCAGCATACACACAGGCAATCAAACACGGCTATGTCATATTCAGGAAATGGGGGGATGCCAGTGGGATGAGCCCTAAAACTCACATTAATGAACCAGCCTGGAAGACGACACTTTGTTCTCTTAATTAGCACTTCTCCTCCATTCAGCCGGCGTTCCAATGGTTGACTATTCCTTTATTAGGCAGGATTCCATCTCCAGCTTTCCAATAGGCACTTAACTCCTGCCTAATAGAGGATTTTCCCACACTTCCTCTGACAAGCCATTCAACTGAGAAGAGTTAATTTGTTTCTAATGCTTGGCTAATGGAGGATCCTGATGGCAAGAATTGAGTGCTGGATTTTGGGGGATTGACTTCCACCCCACATCCTCGTCTGAAATGAAGTCTATAAGAGGAGCATTTCTCTTTCTCCAATAAACCACAGAGTTGCAGCGAGAATCAGCTCTAGACCAAAACATGGGGGCAGAATAGAAATGAAAACTTAAGGCAAAATATCACACTCTGCTACCCATGAAGTTGAATTGTGTTGAGCCCTTGAAGTCTAATCGGGGGACACAATAACGTAGCCGGGAAGGAACTCTCTCTCTTGCAATGGTGGACACATTGTTGCTTTTAATTATTCGTCTTTTTTTAACCGTGGGTGTCAGACGGGGGCTCTTTGGGGCTATCTCAGCCCTGCAGTGGGCAGTCAGTTAGTGCGTGAGTGACAGCCTGTGGCACTATCAGCTGTCCTGCTGCGCAGCAGGAGTGTCAGGGAGGGAGAGCCGGGGGTGAGGGCCAGAATGAAAGCAGAGCCATGCCAGGCGAAAGGGGGATGAGGCTCACCGAAAGCTATCTGGAAATAGCGCTTTGGCCCAAATATGGCTCTTCTAATCAATCTAATTCCGTCTGTGGGCTCTGGCCTTCTCGTCTTCTCAGACGTTTCACTGCGTCAAGATAACCTTATCTTAACCTGCCACATCCTTTACAATTAGCGCTCTTGCTCTAAACACACACAATAGCGCACGCCAAGGCAGTCAAATGTACACACAGATGTATGTTCTGTGTTAGCACAGAGGCAAATCTTGCACGGGGCTACATGAAAGCATCGCAGGCAGTTGTGCTTTAAATTTAGCCCATCTGGATTTAAAATTCTGCCTTGTACAGGAAAAGTACAGGTGAAATTGACTATTAATGATGGCTCAGCGCAGTATGTAAGTATCCTAGCAAGCTATTCCAGTGAACTAGCTCGCACAGTGAGGCCTCTCCTTAGTGTGATGTTGCTACCATTAATGTTATTTAATACCTGGTGTTTTCTTGTTTTCCTAACATGTCAAAACGTCTGCCGTGAAAAAAGGTCCATTGTAGAAAAAGTTCAAATCTGCGTATTCTTCACACCTCTGCTCTGGAAGAGCGAGCAGGCGGCGGTGGAGCATCGTAAGTGGCAGATGATCATCGGGGCATTTTGGCTTGCGTGGTGGGGGGGGGGGGCTGAGGGGTGTTTAAAGAGCCTTGGGCTCTATCACGTCACTACTGATAGGCGGGGATGGAAGGGTACGAAGATGAGACTTTAATGAGCTCGCGCTCAACATGGCGACACTCACCCGCACCTGATCAGCCACTGATTGCCATGGGAGTCGTCCGTTCCCCAACCTGCTGGGAGGCAAAGCAGAGACAGGACAATCCTGACAGAAACATGGGAAGATCAAAGAGAATCTGCCAGAAATGAATATATTTAGGCTTGTGTGTATTAGCATAAGTGAACGGATTTCATACGTGCAATGATCACGTTTTTGACTGGCTGCATTTCTATTGTTCCGTTTTTAAAAGATCCCAGCGTTGCCCTGATTCGATCCATAGAAATATCTCCAATGTAAATCTCAGCAAGGTCAAACAACAAACATTTCCCCTCCTCCCCGTTTTCTTTGCCTTTGATAACTCTTTGCACTTCAAATACCTTTTCTGCTGCCTTGCATGAAGTCAGGGACAAAAGCAGGCTATTGATCTGTTGCTTTGCTGTTTTATAGCTGTGGATTCAGTGTATGTTTGTGTGTGTGGCAAGAATAATGGTGTGTGTGTGCTCCTGTGTGCAATTACAGCTTTGAATGTGCCTCTGAAATGCGCACACACACACAAAAAGTGACAAGCCAATGGTGACTGATAATTAGGACTAGTAATGAGATGGTGGGTGGAGTGTGTTTACCTCACCAACGTTGAGGACCAATGCCCTAGAAGTACATGAGGGATTGATAAAGACACTCATCAGCATGCGGCCAGAAAACATCACCTCACGCAAAGAATTCAAAAGAAGTTGAATTATCTCTGTTTTATCTTTTCTCCAGTGAAATCAAAAGTAAATTGTTTATTAAAAAGTGTTCAGTGCCAACAACACAATACAATTACTTGCTTGAAGGTCGGATCATTTGGAAGGTTTTTACAGTGATGGCGATGGAGGAAGAAACGTTTAACACAGAGCAGTTTGTACCTCATTTAATAGTATACCAAAAAAGATTAAAATAATTGATCAATTTACTCAGGGGCAAAACTGATCAATGAAATACATTATTAAAAGAAGGCTATCGATCAGGACGGAGGCAAGCCGAGTAAAATGTTTACCGCAGCAGAGAGGCTGGGATCAATTGTGCAGCCAATGTAGTTGAATAGAACCCCATATGGATCAATGTGTGATGGAGGAATAGGGTTTATGGATCTGCCCGCTGTCCACCGTCCCATTGTAGCAGACAGAATGAAAGAGTGAAAGCCTGAGATACAGTGGGGATTAAGACTGAGGTGAGAGAGGCTCTGCCATCTTTGTTCTGCTCTGCCATCAAAACGGAGCGTTTCAACCAATCAGAACGGGAACAGTGTAGAGTTGCAAGGCTACTAAAATTACGGACTCTTGAGAAACATTAAAAGAAAAAAAACTACAGCTTAAATTATTTTGCTTAATGTTCTTTATTATTGTGTGTACATTTTTAAGGGAGTTGGCTTTCAAATACATTGGCACATAATGATACTATGAGTTCATCTTAACCCAAAGAACTAAACAAAGTGAATATTCTAACTGGAAGGTTGGAAAGTCCCACTCAAGCCTCTACAGCAATTCCATGCAAATCCATGTAAATCCATGCAGACACAACAGTTTGCTCTTCAAGAAAAGTCATTTCGATCAATAATCTTCTACTGATAACATTGAATAATAAACATTTGTGCATACATTCACAAATATTTGTGTGTGTGTGTGTGTGTGTGTGTGTGTGTGTGTGTGTGTGTGTGTGTGTGTGTGTGTGTGTGTACGCTTGTGTCTCTTTATCTTGGTAATACACACATACAATACTGTATGCGTAGGCAATAGGTCAAGTGCGTGTCCACATCCATACAGTATGTGGGAAAATATGTATGTGCACACATGTGTGCGTGTGTGAAGTTAGTAGCTATTTATTGTGGATAGGGAAGTCAACACAGTCCACCACTCCTTTAGTTCAAGGAGCTATTTTCCACACAAAAGACAGCTTTGAGGGAAGAAAAGAGAAGGCCAAAAAAAAGAAACAGATTTTAAAATGTGCTCTAAAGAGAAGCAGACTCTAGGCTCCTCTCTTCCCTCCCTTCTTTCCTCGCTCCTTTCTCTGCAGCTATAGAAAGGAGCAGAATGATTGTGGGGTGCAATCGGGGGGAGACGGGGGTTACTGAATAGACCTCAACGCTTTTACAGATTTCCTCTCTCCCCACCATGGAGGACATCTGACCTTTGAGGAGGGAGGATGGGGGAGAGCGGGGGAGACAGAGATAAAGAAGGAGGGGTAGTGGGGAGGCTGGGGAGGGAAATCATAATGAAAAGTGGTAATTCCTTAGAGAGGGAGTGAGAAAGAAATGTCTAAGGGCCAGTAATGAGATCGTCTGACTAGCGGGTTGCCATAGCAACCACCTCAGTATTACTATACACTACACTGTATGAATGAGGGAAAAACCATCTATTGTTGCCACAAGTGGATGGGTCAGAAAGAAAAAGACAGACTATGAGTATGAGGCGAGGAGAAGCGACTCAGTGTTAAATGGACGACACGTGAAATACTATTAAATGAATCCCACACAGTGTAAAGGGAGAAAAATGAGTTGAAAGTGTAGGGATACAATAACTTTTAAGCAGGTAAAGATCACTTTAATGTACTGTAGAGCTTCTTCAATTACTAAGTCACATTAAGTTGGTCAATGCTGGGAGCTCCACCTCCTGGAGGGGCCAGGTCGAAGACAGCGGGTCCTGCTTCCCGGTTTCAGTGTCTGCAATCTCTAATTAGCCAGCCAGGGATACAGGTGCGGGGGGGGTTAACCCTTTCATTTGCAATTATTGGATTGGTCTGTAGGTCAGCAGTGAACTCCTCCAGCTCTGAGTTTAGCTGCAGATCTGATTACTGTGGTCTCCTTACAAATCCTGCTTCCACCACCTGCTCCCCCTCCGCTCCTGCAGCCTCTGATAAACTATCATCACAGCAGATTGAGACAAATGATCGCCCTCTACATCACAGCCCCACTGCCCAACTGTGAGCATGTCCCCATGTCCATGTTTGCATTCCAGAAAAGAAGACGGAGGGAGAAAATAAAGAAACGTTCCACAGAGAGGGGGGCACAAATGCTGGAGTTAATTACATTTTATGCCTCTCTCTTTGAAACATCTTAGTGTAGTTTGGATTCTTTGGTGAGAGAGCAAAAACATCCAGGGAGGGAGCGCACGCGGTTTGTTTGCAGATGAATTTCTTACAGTGTAGTCGTGTGACACTAGCCTGTGGGTAACGAACATTTCCTTCCTTAGAGGAAGTACTGGTTCATGTGAGACCCGGAGACAGGAGGCGGTGTGGGTCAGCGATAATCATATTGAATGGACAATGCCGCAGATAGGTGTGGGCGAGCTGATACACATGGCTGGTTTGACAGGGAGGGCCTACAGGAACTGGCCGTGAATACACACGCACGCCATGGGGTCAACAACAAAACAAAACTTCATTAAAGAAATATTATATGCATGTTGTTTATTACTGGGATTGTGCATGTGTGATAGAGAGATAGAGAAGCCTGAAATATTTCATTGAACAATAAATATTCACGTTAACAAACTACCATCTAACGTTTCTATAAAAGGTGAATGTTGTACAAGTAGCATGCCTTTAATCACCGTGTTTGGTGGTAGTGCACAATTACCAAATATGGGATGAAATACACGCTCCACATCTATTTGCATATTTTATGTTTCCAAATATTAATCCAACAGTGAGTTATTAGATGTTTGGATAGTCAATGCCAAATAAAACAGTATTGCCACAAGAATGTTTGACTCTACTACTCGGGGTAAGAGACAGAGAGAGGTCAGTGGGGAAGGAGGTGGAGGAAGGGTGGACTAGTATGTGACACATACTTACTTCATCATGATCATTTTTATAGTTGGAGCCAAGTTGCATTGTACAGTGCTGCTCACTGATCCTAAAAAGGTAATTCATAGGTTTCTGCAGTGGAGGAAGAAGTATTCAGACCCTTAACTTAAGTACAAGTAGCAATATCACAGTAAAGAAAGATTTTGCCAATTGCAACATTTTTTTAAAAGTGCAAAATCATTACATCATAATATAATTTAAAAAATAAAAGTAAAAGTGCTGAGTTGAGTAGACCATTTCGAAATAACCAAAATTATCATGGATTTGAATGTTTTTTTGGGAAATTAATTTGTGGATTACTCCGCAGTCAAGTTGATAAATAACTTACTATTTATATTGATTGATAGCTAATGTTGTACTTGTTAAAGGGTCATGGTCATCTTTACATTACCAACAGCCACCTGAACTTTCTGGTAAAAATGGACATGTACAAAATGCCCACCCCACTCCCCCCTTCTTCAAAAAGTGAGGTAGCAAAATCCTCAAAGAACCCACAACTTGGAAGATGCAAACCTGAAAGGTTGTAAGTGGACACGGTCAAGTGTTGAACTTTTTACAGAAGTCCAATGACGGACATGATGAAGGATGGATTTTATAACATACATTCCTTTTCCCATCCAAAGAATGTGATTGTCTTCCATGATTCAGAAATCAAGTTGTGATTTGGTTACAAACCCGTATTTTGTCATGGGATAAAACCTTGGAATGAATGCTCTCCCTTGCTATTTGCTCCAGCATTTTGGATGAAATGAGTAACCAAGGCAACCTCAGGATGTTTTCCTTTCCCGAAGCACTGAGAGGGACATAAATGCCATTTCTATCTATGCTCTTATCAGTACTGGACCGGAGGACACAGGCTGCCCTTCCTTGTCCCTGCGTCTACAGCCTCTTTTAGGAATCTGGGGCCAACGCTCACCATTGTGCTGTCCTACAGGAAGTACGGTTCACTGCTCACTCCCAGCATTCACTGGGTTTCCTGTGTCAGGTTACCACGTCCTGTGTTTATTTTCTTTACTTTTTTGTCTGTATCCACCCTGTAGGACTTTTCTAACATCTACCAAACCATACAAAAGAGAAGATGGCACTATCTCAACCGTTGGGACGACAGATGCATCTGTATTCCCAAGTCTCCACTGGGTGTGCGCGAAAGACTTTTTTCCCACCTAAACCAAAAGCTACCTCAATCAATTTTAAATTAAGCAGTGCATTCAATGGACATTGTCTTTGACTGATAAGCTTGTTACACCTTGAGAAAAGGCTAAAGGAAAGACTTTAACACGATCTCTTCAGAGTAATTATTGCTGTGCTCCTATTTTTTTTTCTTACTTTATTCTCCTCTAAAACTAACAGCTTTGGAGAACTTAGCAGGGTGTGATTGATAGAGAGCATGAATGATGTATAAAGTCTATTTTGCTCAGATCAATACTGAATTTCATAATGACATACCTCGCAAGTACCCCCTTCCACACACACACACACACACACACTCCATCTTAAGTGAGGACATTGCAGGGATTCACTTTTACAAGCCCTCCACTGTATTTCCATTGATGACCATAACAGCACGGCTGTGTGGCTGTTATCATTCCATATCAGTAACTCTGAAGAAGGTGCCTGTCTGCTGCTGACTCTCGCACTTCATCCTAAGTTGCGTTGATAAGGTTAGGCGTTCCACGAGCCTCCACCAACGGTCCACCTGCATGCTAAACGCTGACCTCTCAACCAAAGCAAGTCAGCCCTTCTTCATTTACCCCTGTGAGATTCCCCCTGAGCATAGCTCACCTCTACTGTCCTTCCTCCCACCCCTCTGTGCTTCCGCAGTGACGACCATGCCTCTCCCGCATTCACATCCAACACCCACCCAGGTGACTGCGATGCACCTTGACAGGGGGAGCGGAACCTGTATACATGATCATATATTGCACCATTTGGGCTGAACTCTCTGTTCTCCGTCCAGATGAGCAGAAAGTGTTAAAAGGGGGGGGGAGACTAAACAAGTACGGTGGACGGAGAAAAAAGTGGGATCTGGAAATCATTTCCTACTTAATGTTTATATACAGAGCCGGTGCTGGTCTTTCAGATGGTTTTCAGACACAGACCGGTGTTATGGGACTTCATCCACCCCGGCCAGATACGCTAGGGACAGAACTGGTGACAGATGAGGACATAAGAATCAACTATTTTTGGCGCACTCATATAGGTATGCCTACTCTAAAGTCCGTCCACACAAGAAAAATCTGAAGTACAAGAACTCGAAATAGAAGAAAAATACGTATTTGAGAATCTCTTCCAGTAATTCCAGGCAATATTTGACACACATGTGCTAAAGAGTAAATATTGCCATTTAGATGGATCCAATCACCAAAGAATATCAAACAAATTCCTAAACAATCACAAACATGCTCAACAAAACCTCACATGGCTTCACCATACACAGCAAGCTGTGGATCTATTAACAGACAGCGTCTGAGCATGCATCACACTCTGGCGTTTTACGACAGAGGTCAATCACCGTGACCTCTGTAGGCTTGTATTTCATGGCAGGACTTGGGCAGTGGACCGTGAGGGGGTGGTGGGGGAGGGGGTCAGGGATTTGGGATTTTACCGCTTAGGATCTCATCTCCCTAACTCCCGGGGGATACCGAGCTCAGGCTTGTAATGAGGGGCTTTAACTTAATTTACTTTGTATGAGTGTGCATTGTGTGTATCTGTAGGTGTGTGTGTGTGTGAGAGGGACTGGTGGAGGTCCTCAGGGTTCGGGGAGACCACACTGTGGATAAATAATGAACCCATGTGTGTCACTCGCCAAAATGCCATTTTAAATAACAGGTTTTTTTCCGGCCCCATAAATCATACCTCTGCCTCTGAACATTGAAGCTCAGGATCACAGAGAAGGATCCACTTTTACTGTTGGCAATGTGAGTTTCATGCGCCGTAATTCAGCACTCGCTAGGCAGTTGTGTTTATTGAGTCCTGTGCTATGTGCAGGTAAAGAAAATGAAGTTGTATCATGAATTGATTTTATTTTAAGTCTTTACTCAATATATATTTTTGTTACCACGGCGCAATGATTCTGTCTGCATAAACAAAACTTTTTACATATCCGATCATAACAACATTTAATTTACAGAATTACAAGAAAAGCACAGACACAGAGGATAAAAATGCTGTAGGAGTCAGTAGAGAGCAGGCAAATATATCACAGGAGGAAAGGTGCCGCGGCAGTCGCCTCATCCTATAAAGCACATTGTTTTTTTGTCCAAGGGAAAGATGTCAAAAACTCCAGTTGTTACTATTTCCTGTCTGTTAAGTATGTACACGGAGGCGTCGGTTTACACACTTTTACTCTAAGATCAGCTTCTCCACTTGTGCTTTGCAACCCCCCCCCACCTCCCCATTTTCTTGGAGTTACATTCCACACATAAAATATGCAACCCAAAAGCCTGTGGGCCCCCTCAGAAATAAAGAGAACAGTTACCGTGGCAACCTTGAACAACAGCAGCACACAACATCCTGCTGATGGACAGCACACTCCAGGAGGCCGGTGCACAGGTGCTATTTTCTTTCCAAACATAGAGAATGAAGGAAAAAAAAAGATGTTTATGTTTTATAATACAAAGAAAATTAATCTACCAAATGCTCTTTTTTTCAGGGGCCTTGATGACTTTTGCAGCTCAAATGTTTTGTGTCTACTACACATTTGAATATATTTATTATTTTTTATTACTCCTACCTTACTCCTCCTTCAGACATCCAGGATGTTTTTTCTTAGCAAAGCAATAGCCTTTGAGTACTTCTAAAAGTTGTACAGTAAACTTGTTGCCAAGCGTGCATACATATAAATGATTAAAGACTGCACAGAAATCCGGTCAAACTGTGCTCTCAAAAATGGGGAGGGAAATCAGATAGTTTGGGAATGCAATACGTACAAACAGTAATTCTTCTGCTGATCATTCAATGGAAACAAAAGCAGTGTTAACGTGATATCTTAATTCTTTGCAGCTAAAACATTCCGCTGGCAGACAGTGAGGGAAAATGTAGCAAGTGTCTCTAATGTGATAATAAAAAGAGATGAAACATGAGAAAGATAAAAGGATGCAGAGGGGTAGTGGGAGTTGTGTTTGAGGATGTGTTAGTTGCATGGAGCGCGGGTCCGGTTCCCACTAAACACTTGATCAGTCTAATTAAAAGGAATCTTGGCATGAGACGTACTGAACAGTGGGGACTAAGGCCCCTTGCCAAGTCTACGCTCACCTCCTCTCTCCCACACACATCCACACACTGCCATCATGAGCCACCACAACAACAGGAATAAAAGATCCTGGGCAAATTCTTAAGACGTTCTGGTTCGAGATCCAGCAAAAACAAGGCAAGAAAAACGGTATTTGAAACACAGCAGCGGCTCACTGTCAAGTTGTATCTTCTGTCACTGACCACTAGCTCTCCCGTTAGTCCTCTTAGTCTAAGAAGCACACTAAGGGTCCCTTCGAAAAAAGTATACTGAGTGCGAAAGTGAGTCATCTTTGGCAACTCCTAGAAAGAAAACCAGTCTTTTGGAGCACTACTGTATGTATGAATCAAGCTTATGTATGTGGATGCACTGCCAGGACTTAATGCGTTGCACATTGCTGGAGCATGCAAACACATATATAGTGTACGCTTGCACGCCAGCACACACACACACACACACACACGCATGCACGCACACACACACACACACACACACACACACACACACATACAAACAGCTTAATGTTTGTTCAAGGTTTTATTTTTATTTTTTCAAATAGACTCACTGGGGTTGCTACAACAGTAGGACACCATTTACAAAACAACCGAGCTCTGCAAACTATCGTCTTACGCAGGGGAAAAATATTGTACATTTATATTGGGTGAGAAACAGGAAAAGAGTATAATGCAGACATTTTTCTTTATTAAAACGGGCCAATCTTGGTGTCATTATTATTAACAACAACAAATACAAAATTCCATTACATGAAACAGTATTAAACTCCCTCTTAAGTTGGTCCTAGTAGACATTATGCACAGTACATGTGTGTATATACTAAATTGACTGATAACAAAGAATTCTAATGTTCATTGCAGCGTTTTTCAATAATTTTTAATAGGATTCGAATGGACGTGTCTATGCATTACATTTTATTCCTCAATAATAAATTACACAGCTCTGCAAAAGTTTGAGCATACAAGTACATAAATGATTCATTCTGTGTCCATTGTTTGACCTCCATCGTCTGCACCCTCTCTCTCTGCTGTGAAATTGAACCACGCTGTTGTAATTTCAATGATAAGACAGCAATTTATATTGTGCCTCTGAATGTCAACTTGCCTACAGCCCCAACCTGTCCATTCAAAGACCTGCTCCTCCACCGTGCTCCAGTAAGCAGACAGCAGAAGACAAGCAGGTAATGGAATTGCCACACCCTGTTTGGGTTCAAAGCCATTGGAGCTGTAGAACCGAACGTGGGACGTGTCCGGGGAGCATCACTGGATGCTGCAACTGCTCAACCTGCACAAACTCATTCTTTGCCGCCGTCTCAATCTATGTAGAAGAGGAACAGGAAAGGACAATAAAGGGAAATGTCAGCTGAAATAATGGTGTTTAGGAGTATGCCTGCATGCAGGATTCTGTGCACCAGTGTGCATGCATGGAATACACAGCAGTGTCATGACAAGGCCTTTTTTTTCTCTTCGACAATTCTCTGGATCTGCACCTTTGAGATAAAAGACCTGAGAGGAAGCCTTTTTCTGCCAGTTGTCTACTCCGTCCCATCAACTATTACTCTCCTTCCTCTCTATCTCTAGAACACAGGTTGTCACTGTTGCCACAGCACGAGGATCCACGAGCCCTACCTATGCTTTAAGATTAGGAACCTGTAATTCCTTTTATTGCTGAGGCTATAATGAATATCGTTCTTATTTTGTGATTATCAAGTCTGTATTTGAATGATGAGCATGTTTACTAGGTGAATCTTCCTCTTTTCAACCAATGAGTCATTCCTTACCCTGACACCCACCTTCCACATAAAGCTAAATCTAACAGCTCCATGTGGCATCCGGCCTGGTGGTACCCTCCCTCCCACCTGAACTCTATCAATAACAAAGGTTTGCATCTTCTAGATCACTTTATCCATGGCCTACAGGTTATCTCCTCCGTCTCAACACATAATCCTAGCCAACCCTCTGGAAGCGAAAGAGAGGCAGAGGGAAAGAACGGAAAAGGACCACGTCGAGACAGAAGGAGACACAGAGGGGAGGATACAGAGAGTAAGATAGAGTGGGAAATAAGCAACACAGGTAGGAAGCCAGAAACAGAGAGAAACAGGACAAATGGAAAGAAACAGCAATGCTGTTAAAACAGAGAAGCAACAGGAAATTGTAAACATGTTCCCTTCTCCAACGGCCTTTACCAGGGAGGGGGGAGGGGGGAGGAGGGTGGGGGAGGTGTGTGTGTGGGGGGAGGGGGGGGTCAACGATTGTTAACACATGTGTCCAGGCTTCCTCTAGGCCGTTTACTCGTAGACTGAAGGAGGCTCAGCACCAAAGATTTATGGCTCCCGGGGAAGAAAGGGAAGTGTGTTATTGATAAGTTGCATAGAGAAGGCGAGGGCACCCGCTGCAGTAATTAGAGGATGAACTTGCAGCCCATTGATTGAATGGAGTACCGGTCAAACACCACACCGTCCTCGTACAGCACTCAAGTCACAGTGTGACCTCATTGTGGACAGGTGAGCTCACCTTTTGTCTGTGAGTTCAGACCGAAGTCGTGTATTGTCATAGCTAAGGACTCAATATGACCAACAAATAAGCCTCCACATATGGTGTTGCGTCATAACTCGGCTATATAGAGTATGCTGTAGTGTCCGTGTGCGTGTGTGTGTGTGCATGCATCGTGGGTCACTGTGTACATGTGGCTGCAGGGGAGGGGGCGCTGCTCCTGTTAAAGCCTACTATTATCCCAGCCTCCACCAGTGTTTCCATTGACTACAGGCTTGGAGGCCGGCCCAGTCCTTCTAGACACTGCTTACCAATGGGACCCACCATTGTTTCACTTGGCTCCAAATTCCAGTGTTTTCAGCATTGCCTCAAAGAGGAGGGGTCAGTGGAAGGACTGAAGACGCCTGGGCTGAAAGGAGGAGGAGAAGCAAGGAATGAGTCCGCCTTCCTCCCATTACCCAGCTCTATTTCTCTCTCTGTTATTTCCTCCATTTGGTACCAACAATAATTCTATACTTGTTTCAATCAGCTGTTACAGATTTACACCTTACACGATGGGAAGATGCTGATAGGTTGATAGGTCACATGTTTAATCTTGCAAGTGAAAACACTAGTAATCGTTTGATAATCTTGTCTGTGGTTTCCCCATTTGTAAATAATATTAGTATTATATTACTATAAACCATAGAAATAGAATAGTAGTAGTACGCAAATTCAAATGTTTTCATTCAAGTCATTATTTGACTTGTAGAAATGCTGTACTTATTGTAAAAGTAAAGCCAAACAAAGTTAGCGCTCATCTGGCGATGGAAATGTGCTTTCTAATGTGACAAGAATGTGTGGCTGGACTATTAAGCTCTTAAACCTTCCTGGAATACTTTGTCTCTCTTTGATTTGCAATGTTACTGCGCCATTGCTCGTGAGGTTGTGACACACAACTTGAGACACAATGGCCATGCGGCTACATTGAAGATTTGAATGTCTGTTCCACTATTATTTGAACTTGAAAGTCTTGTAGAGCATTGATTTGGAGCAGCTCATCGTAAGCAATGCTGAGGAACGTCCAACCCGCAGGAATCTTTAGGACCCAGAGGACGCACGTTTGACCAGTGCAGAGCTTCCATGCGTAGCCAGGAGCTGGTCTCGAAATCTGAATCCCTACATTTCATTAAGCATATGCCCTCCATCCATGGTTGGAGATGCTTGAATAATCCTCCATTGGGTTTTCGTCATTCAAATGTATTCCACCGTATAGGACACCTGATCTGCACCTTTGGTCTCTGTGTGTCTTTGCTTGCAGAGGGACCGATGGACTTGGCAAACGTCTGTTTGTTGGTCGAGGGGTGGACAAAGTTGTGGAGGGACGAATATGTCTATGAAAAAAAGGCGATGAAAAGCAGCAGTGTCGATGCACGGGGAAATAAAGTCTCTGATAAATAAATAAACAAACCAACGACTTTGAAAAAAAAGTTACTCCACCTAATGTTCTGGCGGTGAATTTCTCTGCAACACGCACAGGCCTTTTAGAACCATGAATTGAAACGAGTGCGTCGACACAACTGCACGTAAAGACGCAGAAGCATGTGCCAGCCTATAGAATGTTTGTACTGTATTTTGGCAGAACACTTTCAATGGAAAAAAAACTAAATGAATCTGCTCTGATTATAAAATAGATTTCATTAGAGCAGTAACTGGAGTGTACTCCTCTCCTCCTCTTACCAAACACCCCCACCCCCACTCTTTGTTACTCCCTCTTGCATCCGGCCTTATCCTCCTCTTCTGCCCAGGTGAGTGTTGTTCAAGCTGCAGCAGCAGTGGAATTACACAGGCAAGACGAAGAAAGCGGACAATTATCTTCAATATCTGTCAGACACATGACAGCAGCAGCCCCCCCCCCCTCCCATCCCCCGCCAACTCCTTCCCTTCCCACCCTCCAACACACCTCTCACACACACATACACAAACGCACACACATATGCTCACATGCCAAAGGAAAGTACAAAGAATGGGGGTGTGCTACTCTTTTGATTGTTCAGAGGCATAGAAATTGTCTCCCTCTGTCTCTCCCTCTGCCTCCCTCCTTCCCCCTTTTTCTCAAATCCTTTTTTCTGCTCATTACCCACCACATTTGCATACATTCTGCCAAAGAGCAGGCAACGATGGGGAGGGAGATAAAGTAAAAGGATTAGAATAATGGTAATTACTGGTGCTGCAAGTGTGTGTATGTGTGCGTTTGTTTACACATGCGTACACGCGCAGATACTGTATGCATGCATTTGTGAAGGTGAAGTGCAAAAAAAGCGTTCAATTTGTTCAATTCATCGTAGAAATGAATTAAAAAAGGTACAAGCCTAAAATGTTTAAAAGATAATGTATAATGACGTAGTTAAACCTCTAATTAAAACCTGCGTTCAACACTTATTTTGCGTTAAAAGAACTCCAATATCCGCCAGTATTCTCTCATTCAAAAAATGAGTAAAATTATACTCAGCTCCACAGTTCCAGTCTAATAAGACAACAAAACAATTAACACAAACCTTTCCAGTCCGTTTAAAGCAAAGGTGTGTTTTTGTTCAAAGCGAGCGTGATGAGGAAAGAACTGTTTGTGCGCTTTTTCCAGCACCTTACTGAGAAAGTGTATCAAAGTTATAATATTTCCCAACTTTTCCCCATGTCCTTGGGGTTTTTACCTTCCAGAATTGCCAACGAATGCCCTCTGGGTAAAGAGGCTCCATAACTGACATGAGCTGAGGCATGCAGACAAGACCTAATAGAGCCGGCCCATATCAGCAGGGCTGGAGGGATGGTAAGGACCGGTCGTATCGCCGCCGTGGGTTGGACCTGCAGGAAAGACTCTTTCAGGGCAGGGAAGGTCGATGAAAGACCCCCATGTGCCACAGAATGGATTATGTCTCCTTCGCTCTCAGCGCACTGATAACCGCATCAGCTTCAAGGACCCCCTCAGGGCCGGCGCAGGTGAGGCCAGCTATTTCTCTCCCTTATAATCACCGAGTCTCTGTGCATTAACTGCTGCAGACGCATGCGGGTGCAGAGCGGTCCACGGGAAGGGATGGAATGTGTTAATGTGGAGGAAGTGGAAACGGGAGACCAATCAGCAGAAGCGCAGCAAAGCTAAGGTACGCTAACCTTTGAAGGACTAGACAGTTTGAAAGAGGCGGGTGAGTGGGGATCTGTGATAATAGCGCACACTTGATCACGCCATTACCTCGAATTAGGGATAATTAGCCTCGGTAAACTGGGCACGAAGCACGCCTATGATGTTGGGCCCAGAAGGCATGCTGGGGTACCTTTTACAGCCCGGTGGCTGATTTTGGGCACACACAACTGCTGCTCACAGCAAGGCGAGGAAGCGATAAAGAGAGTGAGCCCGGCTGGCTGGTAGCAAACTGGGAGTAATTATCAAAGAGAGCTTATAATCAAACATCCGAATCGCAAACATGGACTATAAAACCCCTTTGGCTTACATCCAGGAGTCGTTTTATCCAATTAGGTAAATGGCTGTAATGTGGGGGGTTGAGGTGGGGATAAGGGGAGGGTGCTGAGGCGCTAAATGAACGGGGCTCTACAATCACACATTGCAGGGGATATTTGTCAATATTTTTGTCTTTCACTTATTATACCATTTGTTTTACATTGAAGAAACCCCCAGAATCAAATAACTGAAAACTGAATATTACTGTGTTTGTTCGGTCTACGTTGGAATAGGTTAAAAGGAAGAAACATTCGTTCTTCCATTCCAATGCTCATAACTAAACCTCTATTCACATTACAAAATGTTAAAATAGGTCAAAAAATAAAATTCAAAGGTGTCTAACCCGTTTTTTAAGAGAAACAACTGTGTTTTACACAGGATCACTGGTCAAGATCTGCTAACCAGTGAGCTGGACCATCCAAGGAGCCACATTTAGTCTCCTTTGAATCTGTGTGTACATACAAATCACCATCAACCACAGAACGGCTGAGTAAAGACTTGGAGGTAAACCAGTGACTTTAGCTTTCATTTTAAAAGGGCTCTGGTGGTTTTGATGTACCACAACCCCTTGTCGTTTCCTTTAAAGATCAGTATTTAAACACTGATTGCGACAGCTCTTTCTTTAAAGAGCTCTTGCCTCACTTACCTCTATGAGAGTTAACTGGGGGCAGGATTATTCAGTGGTGATGAAATCCAGATACAACCCAGCGCATGTGTGTGCAACCACTCTCCCACTCTACCACACTGGCGAGGAATGTAGGAGCGAAGAGGGGAAAGATTTATGAAACTTCTGGCCTAAAACCTGAAAGTCGCATTCCACATCACCTTGACACTTCATAGGCTGCGGAACAACCTGCGGTCCCCTCGCTGTGAGTGACAAGCTTTGCACTCTGGGCTGTTGCCACGCACTTGTTAACCCTGCTCCTCTTCCCGACTGCCATTTAAGGCACGACTCACACTACCTCGATACTGTGTTAAAAGCCATGCAAATAGTAAGTTCGGACACCACAAGCGAGAGCGGGATATTTATGGGGAAGCCTCAGACTGGCACAGAGAAGCATCGTCATTAGTTTGGGTGAGGGGGAAATGTTACAGGCACATTTTGACAAAAGTACAATTTTCCAAAAAAAAGTTGCCTGCCCTTGGATCCAATTATTTCAATAAGTAACAAGTCAGTGCATTTATATTTGTCTAATGTGTCACTCTTTGTTCTGAAAGTGATATCAAGTCAAGCTTAATGTTGCCTTCAAGAATGAACTAACAGAAACATCATTGAATGGTCCTCGGCATCGGCTGGTACTCAAAGCTCACATATCATAACTCGGGACTGAAAAAGTTTGATTTGTGCGTCACCAATGAAAAACGCTTATATTGATCATTTCTACGGTAATTAACATCTCATATGGATCAGAAACGTTGTGACAAAATGATTTGCTACCTTGTGGATTGACAAGTCTCTGCATGGGTGAGCCAGTGCGCAGTGTCACAGAATTGGCCGTGATAATAGGCAAAGATGAAGATATCTTTAGTGAAGCTGTACATTTAATGAACATACATACATTGTAATCTGCATTAGAATTAAAGAGGAGCACAGTAGTGTGTTTAATGTGCATTATCTTATAGAGATCAATATGATAGATGTGGATTTAGATTCCCTCTCTACTTTATATATTCTCATTCTTCTCATGATTTCTTTCTCTTGTTTTAGATAGGGCTCATCATTTTTCATTATAAATGTCATAATTTTTTATTGAGTTAGTTAATTTCCGTTTTATATGAAAAGGATTAGTTATGTTTAAACTAATTTCAACTTTTACATCTCTTAAATGAAGAAAAAAAAATCGTCTGTATTTACTCTACAGAAACAGAAATTAACCCCAAAATGTCTTTATGAGGTCCTGAATGACCCCGTGCAAAATACACTTAAACAAATTAAATGGCCTTTTGACAGGTTCCCTTAGCATGTCCCAAAAATCACAAATTAAGCATTAAAGTAATAATCTTTAAGCACTAATCCAGGAGATAAAACCCCCCTGAGAAGTACAGGCGAGCAGCAACATGACACCCCACGCTGGTGTTTCTGTTTTAGTATCCATGCTTTTTTCATTTTAAGTGTGCAAAACGGCCTGTGCATGCGAGTCATGTCAATGAATGTTCGCGAGGCAGAATGCTTGTGTATGCTTTTGTCTGAGAGGGATGTAAACACAGACTCCTTGAGACGCAAACTCCTACTCTGCGCTCAACCTCAAACTCCTGCAGTGATAAATTCCAATATAAGTTACAGCCTCTAAAGTCAAGGAATGCGGAGCATTAACTCGTTCCTGCCCATACAGGCTGCACTCGACAGCCCTCCCCGGCCCGGGGCCCGCCAGCAGACTCACTCAGGCATGAGATGCTGGCTGTGTGCGTGCATGTACGGAGCATGTCCTACATGAGCAGACACATACAGGGCCGCTCCGGAGTGAGGTGGACTCGATCCCCTCAGGGCCTTAACAGGAAAACACAAGCGCAACTGGGATGGTGTTTCCTGTAAACACCTTGGTGTTGCAGTGCAGGTGTCATGCAGTTGGCAGAGCAGCACAGGATTTTGAATTTGTGTGTATGTGTGTGTGTGTGTGTGTGTGTGTGTGTGTGTGTGTGTGTGTGTGTGTGAGAAGTGGCTTACTTTCAGGGAAAAAAATTGTTTGTTGAACATTAAAGTTCTTTGTCAAACTTTTCTCCCGATTCGCTGGTGTGTGAGGCTTTTATTATAGACAATGCAACACTCAATCGCCTTTGGTCTTAGACCCGCTAGTTTCGTTTTTGGTCAACACATACATCATTTTTCTCGGCTGTACATAATTTTGTCAGTTCATGGAGAGGAGATGCCCAAGTGGTGACTGATGTAATTTACTGCAATACCTCAGAATATTAAATCATTGGGCTGACTACTGCTTCAAATAATCCAAATCCTCTAGACCAAAGACACATTACATTGCCGTCCTAAACAAATACTGGTGGCTGCTTTTGTTAAGCTCTGGCAACAGATCAAGACGTGCCATCACTCGAGGGTTCCGATGGGATGTTTTTGAGGTTTGATTGATTGATTTATTGACCACCAGTAAACCACATTTCTATGGGGAACCTTTATGCACTCCGTTACTCAGTCGTTGTAGATTATTTGTCAGTTATCTGTGCGTTTTCTTTTCTTTGTTTCCCAAAGTGTGAGATTACTTGCACATGCTTATATATCCAAATGTGTGTGAGCATGCATGTATATGTACACATGCAGAAGAAAGTCTTTGTGTGTGTGTGTGTGTGTGTGTGTGTGTGTGTGTGTGTGTGTGTGTGTGTGTGTGTGTGAGTGTGTATGTGTGTGTGAGTGTGTATGTGTGTGTGTGTGTGTGTGTGTGTGTGTGTGTGTGTGTGTGTGAAAGGGCCCCTGACAGGGGCGTTAGCCTGCTTAATGAATTATTAATCCGCAGACAAGCCACGCAGGCAACAGATGCAGCCGCAGACAACTTCTCTGGGAACTGCACAGGTGGGAGGGAGAGGCGGGGGGGGGGGGGGGGTGATCAGTTAATTTAGGAAAAATAGGGGAAAACGTCCTTATAATCAGAGATTAGATCAAATGTATGGTTCCTTATGTAAAAGAAACAGTTTGTGTTATCTGCGTGTGCAGTGCACATGACTTTTTTACTGCTTGTATCATGCACATGTTTACATGTATGCATCTGTCTTTCTCAAAAGCGTGCGAGCACATATAAAAGCATTAAAACAAGCGGCACGTGTGCCGATTCTGGTTGACATTCTGTACATCCACTTAGTCCACCCTCAGGACCAGGCAGAGGGAGGATGAAGGATGCTCGTGGCCCTTTTGCAGCGGAACGAGTCACGTTATGATTCAGCTCGCACTCCCTCGGAGGCGTCAGCCAATCTGTGGGTTGGTGGAAGCGTGAATCAGGACTGTTGCAAACTCCCACTCCAACACTTTCAGACTGACAATGTGTCTTTTGGATCATAAGTATGTGTGACTAGCGAGGCTTGAGGTCTGAAGGAGAGTTTATTCAATGTGCCCCAAATGTGACAACACAAACACATTTTTAAAAAGACAGAATAACACGACTTGTAAATCAACAGTGAAGTGTTTAGAAGATGGGATGCTGTTTCTAAAGTAAAACAGTAACATTCTTTAAATTGAATTAGGCATTGTTGTTTTTGATCATCCATCTTGAGACTTTCGGTTACATAACTGAGCTCGTACAGATCAATAAAATGTTGTTATTGTAATATTAACAATGGAATCGCCATCATTCAGGTAAAAAACCCATTCAGATTTGCTCTGAGGAGCGCAGTGTGCAATGTATGTGCTGCTAGTGGTGCTGGTTTGGTGTCAGGTGGATTAAATGTGTCCTTTGGAGAAGGCCAGCGGTGTTAAACTGCAGGTCTGCAGCAGGGCAAGCGGCAAGAGCATGACTGATCTATTGAGAGGAGCATCAGTGTGAATGCAGCCGTGGCTCCGATCAATATTGCCTTATTTGTTTGTGTGCACACAAGTGTAAAATTGTGTGTTATCTCTCCTTTCAAGTTGTGTAAGTTAAGGCCTTGCATTTAGGGAGCAATGGCAAAAAGAGCTGAGAGCAACGAGGAGTGGAATGGAGAGATAGTTGGTATTTCAATCCCGCAGAGAGGCAAGCGGGGACAGTATTCATAGAATGATCTCGGCTTGATTCACAAACACAAAAGCCAATTGCTCTTTCCTCTGTGAAGAAGAGGCCGGCTCATTCTTTTGCATTTACCTGCTTAGCATCAGGATCGTATTCCTCTGGTTTAATCCAGTCGCTGCTATCAAGTGGCCTCTCCTGTGTCTCTTGAAGACTGAATGAGGATGAGCCGTCACGGTGCTGCAGCTGCTGCCAGGGGAACCTTTAGTTTTACATCTGATGAGAGAGGACCCATGTCCACACATTGTGGGTCTCCACCCACAACCCACTGCATCAAGTAGCAAGCGCAACGAAAGGTTTTTCAGGCCGCTCTTTAACCATCAATTGTATTTACGCAAACACACATTGCTTTGTGAAATGTTTTTCTTCTATTACTCCGTATGACAAACCCTGGGCTTTAATTAAGTCTTCCCGAATATGGTGAATTTCAAGGACTTCCTTTGCGTTTGCCTAAGGCACATGCTTAACTGATGCTCATTCCTTGTCTGCGGCATGAATTCACATGTTACGATGAGGTAATTTAAAACAAAGATAAAAGTACAGAGGTGGTGTATGTATGTATTCATTATGTAAAACTTGAGTCACTGTTAATACTTTAAAGAGAATCTAAATTAATGTAGCGTGGCACTGAATACATGATGAATAAAATCTGCTAATACTGCTAGCACATTTAAAACAAAATAACAACCACAATGAATGTTTGTGTGCTCCACACACACACACACACACACACACACACACACACACACACACACACACTTCTTCCAGCGGACCTCTATTTCAGTAAATGTGCTCCCCCCGATGACGGCCCCATGATGAGAAAGGCTCAGTGCTGTATAGCACATGACAGTCAAAGGTAGTGTCCTGTCACTCAGCCAGTGTTGCATTTGGATGCCAGGACTGGGAGATGGCAGTTTTTGAACTCTGAAAAACCACGCGGAAACCTGAACCAGGGCCCCAAGAGAGCAGCCCACAGAAACATGACACTACTGACGGTGGGAAGGTGGGTGGGGGGAATCACCCCTCCTGCTCACCACGCAATGTCACTATAGGCTCATGAGCCAATGCCTGTCAGAAATAGCCTTGAGTTATTAGAACACAGTGTCCTGTTGAAATAACACCATATTATCAATTCTATAAACTTTAGTCCCAGCAGAGAGCTGCAGTGACAAGTCCTTTTGGCAGCATTTAAAGGTGAATTTGAAGCACGCAACTTATTTCAAGCAGAAATAACAGAAAACAGCCAAACAGGCCAAGCTAGTGCAACAATGTGCTGGAGAAGACAGGTCAAAGGTCAGGGCCGGGCACACACAGAGAAGATCTCCCTGACCTTTGCACACATGGCCTCTCACCTCACCCACGTCACCTTAATACCAACAGCACGCAATCTTAGCTAAACATTTAGCGGCGATGAGAGAACTATTTCTGAGAACGGTGAGGAGCATCTATTATTGCCGTGGCGGTTTGACCTTGCACCTGTTTGGTGTGGCATTAAAGGAATGGCGGGGTAGCTGTTCATGTGACCCCCCCTGGCTGTGCACCCCTGTGCTTTGCCCTTTGCTATCCCTGTCTATCAGAGCCTCTCAACATTTTATTTTTGGGCGCACTAATGCGGGGCAGTATGCTTTTTTCAGTATGTCCTTAGGTATACGTGTGTGATCTAATGACAGGAATTTGTGTGTGTGTGTGTACCCAATGTGTGTGGTGCTCCCCCATCGGTGAAGCTGCACACAGAGACAATGCAATCAGATGTCACCCCAGGAACCTGATATACCGATCAAAGTGGTGTGTGCTAATTAACACCGAATAGAGCTCATAAGCAAGACCCTTTTGCCAACAAATCAGCCAACAGCACAGTCATTTGTCAATAAGCCGAGCGGAGGCACGGTCACACACTCGGCACAAAATCCAGCTCATTGCTAGGAAAGCGCACTGGCACCTCCATACACATACTCGGCACGTTGAGAATACATGCTCCTTCATTATGGGTGTAAACAGCACGACGAGGCACAAGACTTCGAGGCAATCGTGTCCTTAATCCAGTGCCCCTAAGCTGTTTTCCCTCCCTGCTGTAGTAAACAGTATCATTATTTAAATTTACCTGCCAGGGTGTGTGCATACACTGAGAAAGCACAACACTAGTTGTTGGCGGCACATAAATTTGAACACACACTGACACAGAATCGCTGGTCTCCTTAGAGATGTCAGCGATCTGCTCACGGTTTGGTGGAGCCATTGTTCAGAAGGGTTCATATTCTTCTAAAAGCCGGGGGACGAGGGGGGCTTTTGTTTTTGTAAACAGCATGAATTTTTAATCTAGCCCAAGATTCTGGTTTGGTAATGAATGTGGCTCGGCAGTCAGCCTCTCCGGGGAAGGAGGCCCCTGGCTCCTGTTGCTAAGTTTCAGCAATGCCTGAGTTCTGCAGGAATCAGCCTGTTACGCCCCACCAATCTAGCACTCACACACACACACACAGACAAAAAAATATGTGCATGTGGACACACATGTGCACATCACACGAGTGCACTCTTTTACATACAGCAACAATAGCTTGGGTAAACAACCACAGACTTAAGTATGCAAAATAAGCCTTTAGTATTATATACAAAATGTGCTCATTTTGGGAAAATTCACTATATCATCTACATTCATTATTATTAAGTATTTTAACACACACAGCCACAATTGCTAAATAAGGACACTAAAGGCATTCACAGAAACACTTTTCCTATAAGTCCATTCCTCTAGCCAAGCGGATTTGAGGAAAAGACCTATGTTTCTTTTTCCCAGCTGGCTTGCTTTTTTCCCCTTGGAGGATCCATTTGTTCGATTCTGCAGCCCGAGGCTGTCAGTCATATTATTACTCTAAAGCTTGCTAGTTCGACATTGTCACTCTCAAGCCTCGGACATTGACCTAAAAGAGTTCCACCCAGCCTCAAATCAACCACTTCCCCCACAGAAATGTTCCTCCATCCAGGACTTTCACCATCACCCCTGACCTCAAAGCACCAGCCAGAAGAACGGATTCATCTGCATCTTTCAGTTGCTGAGGCCGTCCTGCAGCATAGTGGCCATGTAGAAGCTTTGTAAAAAGCATGCACATAGTTATAAGCTGAAGCTCGACAATGAAAATTCTCAAATCTTCCTTAAGTCTATTCCTGACATATTAACCACGTCTCATCTGAGACTGCAGAGAGAACCAGCAGTTGTGTGATCTTAAGTCTGAAAATAGATCTGCTCCCATTGGAGCCGCTCTTGTCATAGAGGAAAGCTTCAATAAAACTCAGAGATGTATGCTATATGTCAAAGGGTTAAATCAAAGTGTTGCTTTTTTAAGTAAAAAAGCAGTGGAATTCTCCCCTGCCCTCTTTTTCCCGTCTTCCCCTCCCAAAGCCATTAAATTGTTGATTGATTTTTGTATCTCAGCTCGATTCCTTGCCCCTCGCTCTCCGTCTCTTGCCATTGATCCTCACAAGGCTGCTGACTCCAAAGTCAGAGGACCCATCCTCTCTGGCCTCCGGAAATGAACTTGTTAGATGGGCTGTACGATTTATTGCTCATGAGGCTGGGGTGTCGCTTTGTGAATGTGTGAGTGTCCATAGGGGCTGTGTGTGTGTGTGTGTGTGTGTGTGTGTGTGTGTGTGTGTGTGTGTGTGTGTGTGTGTGTGTGTGTGTGTGTGTGTGTGTGTGTGTGTGTGTGTGTGTGAGGGAGAGAGAGAAAGAGAGAGAGAGAGAGAGAGAGAGAGAGAGAGAGAGAGAGAGAGAGAGAGAGTGCCAACCCTGCTTTCACAAGGCTTGAAATTTATTGCATGTCTGCATTTCTCTGTACACCAGCGCATGTGTGCGTGCGTGTAGGGAGCTAAGTGCTTAGTTTATGCCAGCATGTGTTGGTGTGTATTTGTGTATTGATATTATGCATCTTTGATAATGTGATATAATATACCATAGAAGTTTTAGATCTTATCTTCTTTGACAAGCTCCTGACCTGAGGCCTTTAACTTTAACTGTGTGTGTGTATTCTTTGTGTTGCAGTTTTCCATCCAAATACCAGAATTATTGCTCATGTTGAGGTTTTGTTGGTCAGTTTTCTAAGACATTGAGAGTACATCCTGGTATTCCCAGTTGAACTGCTCACAGATCTGCACCGTCCACCTGTGTGTGGTGTCAGACACGGCCCTGTCCTCTGCTGCAGCTCCCTCTGACATATTGATTGGGTTTCATTTAAAAGCCCTGTTCTCCCACCTTTATTTACTCCAATGGTAAATCTTTACAATGCCGTAAAAGACAGTTTTACGCACTGGAATTATACAATCTCCCTGCTGCGGAGGCCAGACAGTTGTGTGTCAGGCAAGATGAGAGGAGAGGAGAGGAGAGGAGAGGAGAGCAGACTAGACAAAGAGAGGTGTGGACTCTGCACCTCGACTTTCCCCCGAGGCAGATGCAGTGCAATGGGACCAGAAAGGGCCTTGGCACTAGTTTAAAGCATACTCCAAGAGAAAGAGCTCTCCTTCAACTTCACTCTACTCTCTTCAGTGTGCTTTGGCACACTTCTCAATCCTTTTGTTTTAAGCTGGCAAAATCTTTTTGTACTTGGTGCTGTGGCATTTCATTTTTATAAAAGTGCCAGCTACTTTTATTGGTTTACAGATTTGCAGAAAGTGATCTTGCATAACTGACCCAGAACTCAAATAGAGGCATTGTGTTACAATATCCAACAAACTGAAGAGCTTATGCGTGGTTTCAATTATCAGCGGGAATATTTCAGTGACGATGATTAATTTGAAGTGTGTGTCGCAGAAGAAGTATGAAAATGCTCTCAAACAAACAAACATTATGGAAGGGAAGAAAGATTCGTATCCGTTAAGAGACGTGTGTCAGGCAGTGAGGAAGACACGCAGTTTTGACTAGTGAATTGTGAGGGGTCACCATGCATCACCGTAAATCATTCAGCTTGAAAATACCCGAGGTCTTTATTCCATTAGTGGACATATGCTCCGCTTGTTCTCACTGCCTTCAGCCCGGCCCAGGAGCAGTGCAGCTACGGTCCACATGGCCAAGTCACACTGGGGGTAATAAGTACTTTAATTTAGGAGCGGGGAGGCGGGCCGTGGTTGGTGTTTATTGGTGTTGATGCCGAGCAGACTTCAAAAAGCCACTAGGCTCATAATTTATCTCTCTCCACGGACCCTGAGTGTTTCAGGAACAGAGACGTGGAGAGTAAGTGAGTTTGAGAGAGAGTGTTTGTCCGTGTCCGTCTTTCATTGGGTGTTTAATGCTACTTGGCTGTTGACTTTGGTGTACTGATTCTTTGATGTCAGTAACGCCATCATCAACATTTTCTTCCCCCCAACCCCCTGCAGTAGTTACGCACCGGCAGCAGCTCGTTCCCCTCTTACAAACTCATCCCAGTTGAACTTGGCTGTCCAAATCATCTGCCGCTGGTAGCGCTCACATGGGAAACCCAAGCTGAAAGTGTACACTTGAAA
Organism: Gasterosteus aculeatus; assembly: GCF_964276395.1. Classification (NCBI taxonomy): domain Eukaryota; kingdom Metazoa; phylum Chordata; class Actinopteri; order Perciformes; family Gasterosteidae; genus Gasterosteus; species Gasterosteus aculeatus. The sequence continues at coordinate 14,356,761 of NC_135701.1, forward strand.
AAAAGATCATTTGGAATAAACAATAAATAATTCAGAAGGGTAGTTAAATAAGTAATAGTGGGATATCTATTGCTTTGGTGGCGCTATTGACTTTCTTTATTTATTAATGGCCTAAATAGACACCGTGTCTTGCCCTGAAGAGGCTGTCTCTTGAACTGCGTCCTTAAGGGAAAGAGAAAGTTACCGCTTTGTTTATCTTGCCTCTCTCTCCGTACGCCTTTTTGTCCATCTCTGCGAAGTGGCGAGACGCAGAGCACAGTCTAGACTTTTTATTTTGTGAAGGATACGTCGGGGAAAGGGTCAACGAGTGACATGGGCCAGCTGTGTAATCCTGAGCGTAGCTCTCCCCCAAATCGTTCCCTCCTTCACATCACACACACACACACAAGCATTTTTTCCATTCCCAGGTTTCTTGTAATAGCCATAAGATGCTCCAAAGATACCTCCCCCCACCACATCCAGAGGATGATATCCAACCCTCTCCAGGGAGATAGAATGTCTCTCTCCATATCTGGCAACCATGACCACAAATTAAGCAAGGGCTTCTGTGAATTATTCCCTGCGTGTGCCTATGGGTTTTAAAGCGCCCATAAGGATACAGAAACTCCTCAGTCCAGAAACCGACATGTGTGTGAACACTTCAATTTACAATTAAAAGATACAACAGCCTTTCAAACCCTCTCTAACTAGGGGGGCTTACTGTGTCTGAGCCACCCAGCGTTGACTCCCGAAGTTGGGATGAGAACACTTGGATAAATGCAGCTCCCCACACAGAACACCTCTGAGCTCAGCGTGTGACAAGAACACTGCCTTTTGTTAGAGTGTTCACACCTTTTAATGCGTTGACAAATGTGTGTTTCGGTGGCCAGTGAACTCCCTGCTAAAATACGGCCGCAGACACTTTCTGCTTACCCTCCTGCAGCCAGGCTGCTGTAAGCATTTCAGCAGATAGGTGGACGAGAACACGCCGTCATGCTGAAACATGGTGGGCTGCAGCCAGGGGCTCTAAATCTAGGAGCGCCAGACTTTCAGCACTGGCTACAGTCTGACCAGCCACCTTCATTTTTGCAGTCTGCGATGTAGAAACCGAAGCACACTATACACACTGCAGACTGCGACTTACCACCATTATTCATTGGAAAACCTTTTTGCAGCAGCCTGTGGCCATTGTGCAAAACCCAGATCATACATTTAAACGCATATATTCAAAGACACAACATCTACACATCTGCACACGGTCACATGTACATCCCTCACCATCTGAGATTGCCTGTGGTGGAGAGAGGATAAGAAAACATAGCCAGGTCTGCCCCCTCTGGCCTGTGGCTGTTGGGAGGAGATGCCTCTCGCCTCTCATTTCCCCTGGTCCACAGGAGGCCCATCTCCACACAGCCACTGACCCATCTGTCCTGCATGGCTAACTGGGCTCCTGTGTATTCACCACAGCAGAGCAACACTGCAGGGAAGGAGGGGCACGCGGGGAGGGGGGGGGGGGGGGGGGGGCTTCAACATCTGGGAACCATCAAGCCAAGAGGGCCTTAGATCCTGAGATTCCAGGCTGCGACCCTTCTCCTCAACTCCCCCTCATGCCTCTAAACCCCTCCACCACCACTTTTCCTCTACATCTGTCTCACCCCCCCTTTCTCCTCTCCTCCTCCCCCTCTTCTTTTCCTCTCCTCCCCTCGTCCAGGCTGCCCATCATTTCCATGTCTCTTCGGCAGTGGGCCTAATCCAAACAGATTGTCTAACTGTTTCAAAAACATACTCCTTTTCTCAGCCCCCTCTGCATCCTCCCCCAGCCCCCCTCTGTCCCGTGTTCATCCCGGGGAACAGACACTCTCTTTCATAGTGGAGGAGGTGCTGGTGTCAGTCTGGCTTGGGTTAGCAGGTCACTGCTGCGCAGAACCATTTCGGCAGGGTTGAGCATGCTAGGCCACAAAGCGCTTTGGCAGATCCCTGTTTAATACTCCTGAGACATAAAACGCAGTCCGACCCGCTCCTCCTCCGCCTCTTCCTCCGCACCCGTACTAGGTCTCCATCGGAATGGCTACAGCTGGCAACATAGGCTTACTGTGTGTGTGGTTCAAAGCCCATTGTCTCAGGCATATTGTCCGGGCCATTCCACCCTATCCCGCGGGCTAGTGCTGGGCCAGGGATAGCCTTTGGGAAGGAGGAAGAGGGGGGGGACTCAGTAGGGGTCTTGGGAGCTGGGAGGTATCCCAGGAGACCACCAGGCATCCCACCGGGTAGCCTGCCTACATCTGAAGCTCCCCCTGCCGCTGCCTGCTGAACTCTTGTATACTGTGTTTTGTTTAGAAGGAAGCTCCGACCCTATTTACCATACTTAAATTAAAGGGATTAACATGGTTCCAGTGTTGCTCGCATTTGTGTTCTCTATGATCCCACCTCCCTCCCTATGTCTTGGATTCTTGAGGCAGGGGAGGATTTGGAGCACCTGAGAGTTTTATTTTATTTTTTAAAGTTGATTCAAGACATTACATAAAGCTTGTGTTGCAAAAAGACACATCTGATTAGATTGTACCTATAAAGTATGAAAAATCAACTAAATGTTTGTTAAAGGCTTGAAATGGTGCTGTAAAAATCTATTGGAACCAGCGCATGGATTTAATGTGTTGATTTTAGCCATTTTAGGCTGCCGTCCCAATTGGACTGTGACTGAGGGTCAGGAAAGCTGTGGCCTGCAGATCAGAGGCCGGATTAATTGTTGACACTATCCCAGTCCAAACAGAACCCTCACTACCCCCATTATACACACACACACACACACACACACACACACACACAAACACACACACCCTCCCAACTACATCAAGATCCTGACAGACGCTTTGATTTATGTCTCGCCACCAACAAAAAAAAAAAGAGAACAAAATCAATTGGCTATTACCGCACTTAGCAGCGGGCTGTCACCACCTGGGAGCAGGGTGTTGAAAACAAAAGACAGAGTCCGTAACGACTCTTCCATACCACCACATATACTCATTTCCACTGGGGAGACAGAGATCAGTGCTCAATCTCCATAAACACAGCTAGTCTCCAAACCGAGTGTCTGTACCACGTGCTCAGGGGCCGGCGGAGGTCCAGAGGTCAGAGAAGCTGGCTTGTGCACAAAGTGCCGATGGTTGGAATTGCCAGACTGCCTGGAAAACTGTTGGTAAAGCAGGCAACAACCACTGACACAACACCCCTGAGCAAGGCTCTGACGTCCATCTGGCCTGCAGAGGCGTACGTGGTCGTATCGGGAGGCTTAAAGGTGTGATTCTTTGTATAAAGCAAAACATACAAAGATTGAACAAATGTAATAATTGAAAAACATGCGCCTACTGATTACTGTTTACTTTGAGTAAATTTAATCAGTGATGTTTTAAAAGAGTTAATTAGTTTGCACACTTTGACCAGACCAACCTCACCCGTCAGACCCAGGATACTGCAAGGCTTCCTCTTTCTTTTCTCTCCCTGTGCGATTTTCTGATCAGATTTAGATCATTTATGGCGCGTTTCCACCAAGCGGCACGGTACGGTACGGGTCGGGTCGGTACCCTTTTATTTGTGTCTCCACTGCCAAAAGTTGAGAATGGTACCAAAAATCCAAACCGTACCGTACCACTTTTTGGGTACCCTTCCGTTGGGGTACCTGGCACAGTTGTTTGGTACCAAAGGGTGGAGCTAGACTCACTGCAGAACATTGATTTGTTGATTGAGTGTCGTCATTTGCGCGTGCCGCAAGGGGAAAGACAACACACGAGGCACCATATTTAAACTACAACACCGTCGCAACATTGTTCCTTGCAGCATGTAGCCTTTGCTCAAACAAAGATTGTCGTCTCCTTGTGACAAACAGCCACATATCGAGAAGCAAGAACAAGATCGGCTGTATGTCCTCCATTGTTGTTTGCGGTTAGCTTTCAGTTTTCGCGCGATCGAATGACGTCAATCTACTTTCCGTCATATACCACGCCTATCAAGTGACGTTATCACTACTTTCTGGAATACACCACGCCTATCAAGTAAGGGTACTGTTGGCGGTGGAAATGCTCGCCAAATCATGGTTAACAGACCCGACCCGTACCGCCATTACTCAACTTCATGGCCACCAAATGTATTTTTGCACACTAGTTCTATTTCCTGACGCATTTGGTAGTCAGCTATGATTGGCTGAAATGACAATACCCTTTACCTTCCCCTGACCCCCTGACCTCCACTCCACAATTGTCCTGCTGTATTTATGTCTTTATATTCCCAATGGAAGCTATTCCAGGCATGCATCCTGTAAGCAACAAGGGTATATTTTTATGGATTAACTGCTGGAATGTAAGTTGGGGGCTGCTGAAAGGGAAAAAAAAGAGGGATGTGTGATTTAGACAGCCACGGACTTATGGGGAGCTTCTACTCAGGTGCAGTATAGCAAATAGAGGTAGAGCAAAAATAGTTCACACCTTTTCAGTTCCCCCTCACCGGGGCATTCAAATTGGAGTGCAGTTGTCGGCGATATACTGGACAACATTGCATCACTTCACCCCCCCCCCCCCCTCCATGTCATCATGTCCCTTGCCAACCCAGGAACCATGTTTGACCCAACAACTGCGTGTCTGCCAAGTGGAATGCGAGCCAGGGTCAGTGGCGGGGGCCTCACGGCCTCCAAGGGACTATTCTGAGAGCAGGAGCTCATCTCTGTTCTAACCCTGCAGTAGCGTCCTGTGACCGTGTTAAAAATGGCCCTATGCGCTCACTAACTCTAAAACACAATCAATCTCTCCCTCTCTCTCTAGTGAACTCACACACAAGGACTCAATGGGGAGTTGCAAAGTGGAAACTTGGGGATGTGCAGCCATAGACGCCTCATGTGGTCCTGTGTTATCTTATTTTTCATTTCTGTTGTTTTGTCAAAAGTGTCAAATCAAATGTTCACCGGGTACTAGGCATGATGATAATATGCGACAAAAAGTTATATGCTCATAACATGCCTGCTTGTACAATGAAGTTCACTCAGCATATGTTAACTAGTGTTACGAAAATGATGTATTAGATACACATGTGAAATCAGTCACACTCGATCTCACAATCTCACAAAAGCTAATTCATACATAAGCTCATTCAATCATCATATCACTCATATGTGTCCATCTGCAGTTTCAAGTTCCAGCCCTCTGACCATACACTGTAATCACTGTGTATTTAGCGTTATCTTTAGAGAGCTGGCCAGTGTGAGACCTTTTTACGACACTGTAAACTTTAACTGCCTGGGTCTTCCCGCTTTAACTCCAGTCCAGCAACCCGAGGGAACAAGGGAGATTATGGAGGGAGCTTAAGGGATCGAATGGGAGAAAGCCACTGTTGTCCATCTCAATGGCAGCAGCAGTAGCATCATGACAACCCACAGTGAGATGACACTGCCACATAGGTCGGTTCTTATATAGATGTACCATGGCTGTAGGTTTTTTTTTCTCACTGGTATTATGGTATGGTAATGTGCAATAGAGTCTGCTGTTTCTAAACCATCTTTGTGATAACAACTCAATAACGTTTGCTATACTTCAGACATGTCCAAACAAAAAAACTATGATTTATATTTTGCACTTTAACCACTGTTGGAGGATCTGGATAAACCCATCTCAATCCCCTACACTGATAGCTCACTTCCGACTCTAGCTTTAGTTGGCTTTTATCTCCAACTCGCCATGTGATGGAGAGGCTTCTTGCTGCTAAATCATCTATTTTATGAGTTGCTGGCAATCTGGGGGAAAAACCTAAAAAGGGCTATTAGAGCCTGGCTTTGTTAATGCAGCCATCCATTAAAAAAATCCCCACAGAGCAAAGAAACGTGGACGCTTACGCGTTAAGTGTCTTAACGCCAACCAATAGGCTCGCACAAAAATAAATAAATATGCATTCACACAATTAGACACAGATGTGTTCATATGTTATTTGCCTTATAAATACACAGCACCACAGACATCCACCGCTTCCTTAAGTACACTTAAAACAATACATGACACGACATTGTTAAAAATGAGATATTACACTTAACATTCTCACAGATGCCTGGAGACGGACAAAATCCAGGACAATGACACATGTGCACAGACGTTGTGCAATACATACCGTTGGACACCTGTTGTAACACTCAGAACGCCATTGCCCCAAGATAGCCGGTCATCTCCAAGTGCGCGTTGACGTGAGCGCCTGGGGGTTGGGAGAGCGCTGCCTTCTGGTGCAATACAGACAGGACTTTTATAGGCATGTTTACAAGCGGTTGGTTGTAGTCCCCCGGTTTGGGACAGGCTGACCTGAGCTAGGCTAAACCGAGCTGGTCAGGGGGGGGCGGGCAACGGATTGATGTCAGGCAGCGCAGTACTACCCTGTCTGGGCGTCTGGGTCGTACACCATGACCTCTGCTCTCTCTGGTTTCAGCTCAGGTTGCCGTTTCATGTGGGCTCTCCTGCAGGGGGACACTAACTGTCAACACAGCTCCCCTGTGAATGGCACAGGTCAGTGCACACATGTGGCTGTGGTGGAGTCTAGTTGGTGCTCACAATGGATCACGTAGAGAAAGCACCCCACTGCGAAACTCGACCCTATAAATAAGAGCCGAACATGCCGCTAACCCAATCAAACGTGGTTCTATTACTTTGGTTGATGCATTGATGTTCCAACCACATCGACGTTTACAGGATGAACTGTTAGCCGAGGCACGGCTGCGTTCTAAGCTTCTGTATTGTGTGGCGTTACCACAGCAGTGCTAAAGGCCAGATGAGTCCCTGACTCTGTGGGCTAAAGGAATCATTATGGGCTCATAAAGCAGCCTGCGCCGAGCCTCCACTCGATAAGACTGGATCTACATGAAGCCAATGCAGCTGATTAATTAGTCAAGCAATCAATGGCCTGCGCCTTCTATCCACTGATTTCCTCTTGTATTTGGATCAGGTGCTGCAGCAATTACTACACCCTACATTCACATGCTGGTACACAAGTAGACAAACGCACACAATCACCCCATATGCAAGAAACCATACATACAGACACAAACCATCACACACTTCTCCCTCCTGTACACTCAAATGCACTAAAATGCTAATGAGATACAAAAACAAAGAAAAACACTTTGAATTGGGGATGAGAGGCGACGGAGGGATAGAATAAAAGCTGAGGGAATAAGTAAGAAAGTTCTCACCTTCAAAGCGGTGGGAGCAGGCGGGCTGTCAGTCAGGAGAGGGAGGTGCCATTTGAAGGATCAGTCATCCCTGACAGTGCTGTCATGGAGAGCCTTAATTAGCCAGGATTACTTCCTCACTTAATGAAGCATGCGCTTCTTCGTCTCGGCCCGAATACCACTCTCCCCTCTCCCTGTTTCCCCTCCCTCAGGTTTCCTTCTCCGTCTATCTCCCTCACTCACTCTCTGCAGCTCTTTCCTGTTCTGTGCCCTTCTCTCCAGGCAGGCGCCTCGAATCGCTCTTCCTATTGGAGACTTCGCACATCCCCTATCACAAGCGTTCTGTCACTTTCGCTAACCCAGGTGGGTGTGTGTTCACTCTCCTCGGTGCTTTCTTACTTCCCCCTGCACCCTCAATTGATGCTTAAACTGCAGCAGTTCTACTCAAGCAGTGCTCATGCACCGTATTTGGACATGGCCTGCTGGTTTGTCTTTTTGAATGACAGACCAGCGTGCAGTCTGTGTTTCATGCTTTGTGAACAATTAATTTTGCGGTCCTTGCGAAGCTGCATTGCACTGATGCCACGCGTAAGAGTGGAGTTCCGAGCAAATTAAAGATAGTTGTTTTTCTACAGTTTCACAGCACATGAAGGCAATTGTAAAGTCGTTGGTTGAAATATAGCGTATGAATGAAACATCTCTCGTGTCTTTCTTTTTACTGAATTGTCATCAATAAATGTTTAGTAAAGTATTTAAAAAATGTTCATGGATTGCAGACAAAGATGAAATTGTAAAGTAATACAGGGAGGATAATAAGGGAAGGGAGAAGTGGGGAGTCATAGAGAGGGCTGACTTATAAAGTAGTGAAAGTATGAAGAGGAGGAGGAGAGAAGTGAAGGAGAAGTATAGGGCTTGGAGGACCAAGGAGAGCAATTTGCCGCCACAGCGCACACAATGTCCCCTCCATGCCTGTGGGCCATGTGAAGACTGCTCCTTCAATTACACTTCACACTGGTCAGGGAGAAAGAGATACAGGAGGAGAGGCAGACAGACACAGTAGGTTCGAGAAGGAGAGAGACAGAGACCGTTCGACGGAGGCTCAAGATCTCAAAGTAAATACAGACAGCAAAACGGATAGAAAGAGTGGACTATTAATGCTGATTCTGAATCTTAATCCAAATACGTATTATACAACATTGTTCTATGTTTCTAGATTTGTAAGAACCAGGCAACAACTCCAGCTTTAAAAAATTGATATGTAGTTTAATTGTAAAATAAGTATTTTGAGAATATGACCACGATTCACTTGATTAATTAGTAAACATCATAAACATGAGTTGGTCCAAGTCTTTGTCAATACAACACAATGTTGCTTTTGTAAATGATGGTCCCAGGAAATGGACGACAAAGCAGGGCAAGTTTTAGAGCGTTGCTACCTTGTGGTTAACAGGCTGCTACCACAGCGTTATGCAGAAATCAATTTAATTTTGACTTAGGGAAAGAATTGATACGTTTTCAATGGCGTGGTGTGGTGTATGAATCCTAGTGGGACATTTCTGTACAGCTGCAAAAACTGAAGTATAGATGTTAAAGACAGTTTTACTGTGGTTGGGTTATTTCCTAACCGTAAATCTAACCATAGCAGTGAAAGATCAGAAAACAATAATATTTGGTCATATCTGTTATTTTGGAGTAAAATTCAAAACAAAGCTCGTAGGTCTTCTTTTCCGTTGAACTTTTAATCATTATGAAGAATTTAATTGTTCATCGGAATATCATGCCAAACAATCCACTAGCGCAAAGCAGCTACACGCAGTCATGTAGCGCCTGAAAGGGAAATGGTCCAAATGAATGAGGTAGAGGCTGAAATATCCACGAGGCTCTCCAATCAGCAAATCCTACTTTTCCCACAATACAACTCGTGTGTGGTTCTTCTAATCGACGGCATAATAAACACCCACGTCTTTCAAACTCCAAAGCTTGTAAAACTTTAAATTAAAATGTTCTAGTCTCAAGCTCAATCTCGCTGACTTCATCATGGTAAATTTCTCAGACTTGATATCGAGAGGTAAAAGCCTTCCAGTGCTCCCTCAAAAACACTATCTGAGATAACATAAATGTATCCTATTACTGCGCTAATGAAAACAGGGCCACATCATGTTTCCACAGAAGCATCCACATGAGAATAACAAGGCTGGAAGCGAGTAAGACATCCAGTCCACATTGGACAGGACAACTGACACGGAGGGTCCTCAAGCATGCTGCTGTCAGCTGGCCAGATGAAGTGATAGAGGGACCACAGCCTAGTAGCTAACATGGCTAACAGATATGAAGCCAATAGAGTGGCTGATTGAGGGTGACAGGAGGGCATGCTCCAATACAGGCCACAGTCAAGATGGAGGCGGGCTCCTTTTTCCGGCCCCTCCTCAATAGGTCTCTCCAACATGCCCACCAGGCATGGGCCTGCTGCTGACGAGGAGGGAGGTAGAGGGCTGGATGGAGGGATTGAGGGATGGAGGTGGAGGTTTGGGAGTGTCGAGGGGCGGAGGCAGAGGGTTGGGGGCTGGGGGAAGGGAGGGGGTGTCTGTATCAATCCGTCACAGGCTGACAGCTGACTCCTGCGCCCGCCGTGGCCACGGGCAACTGACCAGAACCAGGCCATGGCTGGCCAGCTGTGTGTGTGTGTGTGTGTGTGTGTGCGTGTGTGTGTGTGTGTGTGTGTGTGTGTGTGTGTGTGTGTGTGTGTGTGTGTGTGTGTGTTTGTGTGCTTTTCAGCTGTGCAACCACTCGACACATGCATATATACGTCTCATCTTCCATCCAATGGTAGCCGCATCCTTCTCGCCATATCTCTTCCTCTCTTTCTCTCTCTCTCTCTCTCTCTCTCTCGCCCTGCCTCCTCAGCCTGTCCGTGACATCTTACAAGTCAATCAATCAGTTTCAGCGAGCTGGCATGAGAGCACTGCATTTATCCAGAGCACACCCCGCCTGTCATACTTGCTGAAGTATTTTTATTTAAACTGACCTTCAAACCAATCCACTTTTTCTATTGTGTAGTGCCTCAGGTATGTGCAACAACATAAGAGAGTCTTTACAGAGAAAGGTATGGCAGAGGAAAGGTAGAGAACAACACAGTGGCAGCAGCTTTTTACCTGGGCGACCTGTCTCTGGTTTAACCCTAAACAATAAAGCAATGTTTTCATCTGATTCCATTTGAACGTGTTTCAGCCCTGCACTAATGCTCAGCTGCTGTTATTAATATAATTAGAATATATATATATATATATATATAGCAATCAATATCAATATATGTATATATTTTTGCAACTACTAGCATAAACAGCGACAGATTAATTAATCAGAACAATTTCTGCTGTGAACTGCAATTTGCTGAGAATTCTCTTCCTTACTCTCCCTTCCACTGAGATTATTGTGCTCCATATGTTTCAGTGTTTGTACTACACTCTTTATGGCGCTCACACACACACACATAAAAACACACACATAGTTGCCTCCTGTTCTGCCTCCCCTCAGTTCTACTCTGAATTAAAGAGGTCCCTGTGTTCCACGTGTCTTTTTTTTTCTTTTTTTCAGCCTGATATCCCCGTTCTTCAAGAAACCTCAAACCCCCCCTTGGCCCCTCCCTATCATCCCCCAGCAAGCCTCCCCTCCACCGCCACTACCCCCTCCAGCTCCTGACAGTACCTCAGCGGGGGAGCACAGCGCTGATGGATGCCACAGATGGGCCTTTCCCTCGGAGCTCCCAGCCGTGGCACAGTGTGTGCTCGGCAGGGTCAGAAGCCAGGCCTTCCCATGAAATGCATGTTGTAACAGGAAACAAAAGAAGGGCCCCCCCATCTCCACCAACAGCCAGCGCACCCCCTTTCGCCTCCCCTGCCAGCCCAAAAAAAAAAGAGAAAAATGAGGGTAGAGGGGGTTGTGGAGCTGGCCGATGAGGGTGAGCGAGAGTGAGGGGTGCTGCAGGGTTAAAAGTCGGAGGGGGGGGTGGTGAGTCAGAGAAGGGGCAGCGGTACTTAGAGAGGAAAACCAGAAAAGACGTGAAGGGACATTTTCAGTTGGGGTGTCGGACAGACGACGACGCTCTCTCACAAGGCTTTGTTACACGGAACAAAGACAAAAAAAGACAAAGTGTCCTGCGTGGGTCCGCGAGACGTTAATTCACACGCGTGTGTGTGTGTTTATAATTGGGCCGCTGTGTACATGTGCATTTGTTGCATTGTTGCAACTTGTTGTCCTGTTAGAAGTCCACCCACATCCAAGCCAGTCCTCAGCAGACCCCACTGCACGTCATTCTGCTGAATAGATATCTTGACTGACGTGGAGAGACAGGCGTCCAAAGTGAAGCTTCAGTCTGAAAGAGAAAAGCCTTTGATGCAACGCGTATCGCTTTCAGCATCACCTCACTGACTCAAGGGAGGAAACTGCTATCCACTTGGACTGTTGGACAGACCCTCTAACGGTGGGACTAATTATACAACAGCTCCATACAAAATAATTATAGTTCTTTAATAAAATAGATTACAGACACACAGAGAGAGAGACAGAGAGAGAGAGAGATGTATGGACAAATAGATAGACTGATAAGATAGACGGTTGGAATGAATTCAACAAATGTGTTGTTAAACTTATAACTATTTTTTATGTTTTCAGCATTTATTTCTTAATATATTCTATGGGGTTTTCAATTTTCTTATGTTATCATTGGCAAGTTTCTTTTAAGTTGCAGTGTGTCGAGAAATCCAGCAGAGTTGATTTGGACGGATAACATACATAAACACAGTTCATAGATGGACCTCCTGCTCTCTCCATCTCTTAATAGGTGTGTGTGTGTGTGTGTGCTTGTGTGTTTGTGTGTTTCATGGAGTTGAGCTGAGATGATCCTAGTTAGATTCCAGCCTGTAGGAGCTGAGAGTCACGCCAGGCAGCATCGCCAGCCTCTGGCTATCCACTAAATTAAAGGCCTAATGCACAATCCTTCGCGCAGGCTGACAAACTAATGAAATGGAGAAGTAGGGGCCCCCGGGAGGATTGGGCGGCAGATGAAGACTCATCCAATGAGGGATTCAACCCAGGAGCAACCTCCCCATCTCGTCTTTTCTACCTGCGTCTCCCTATCTCTCTCTCTTGCTTTCTTGATCCTTATTGTCACTCACTTTCTCTTGCTCTGGAAAAATCCAATGGTGCAAACAGAACGTCTAAGCGTGTCCATATGCGTGGTTGTGTGTTTGTGTGTGTGTCTGAGTGTCTGAGTGTTTTGCTGTGTGTGCCAATAGATTTTCAGTGTGTGTGTGTGTGTGTGTGTGTGTTTGCGGTTCTGGAAGGAAGCGGAGCTGAGGCCGGTTTTGTTGCCACCAAACATGCCGGTCTCCGCAGAGGACTGAACAGACTTAACCCACTAACCTTGAAAGAGGTGCTTTGTCTATAAATAACTTCCACCAATTAAAGCTGTTTTTCTGAATCCTCCCCAGCGAGCCTGGCACCTCGGAGTCCCCGGCGACTCGTCTCTTGAGCAGCGCAGCGCAGGAGCCACAACCCTGCTAATTAGAGTTGCTATCATTCACCTGCCCCCGTATTGCTGCCTGGCCCCACTGTCACACACACACAAACACGCAGATGCACACAGCTTTATGTGCATATAAATGCAAAATTCCTACCTTCTTTCACAAAGAGACACTATTATCCTGCATATAACAGTATCTTGAGCAGAGGATTAGCCTAGGGGAGATGACCCAGTCATTTATTTATTTGCCACTTGTTCGACACGGGTGTTTCATCAGAGCTGCCAACAACAGCATACATGAAGAAATTGATCAGAAAAGAGGGAACGCGTCACAACCCTCCAGTGCTTTTGGCGAGCGGGAAAAAGGCAATCGGAGGCGAGGGAGAGTGAACGCTGCAGAGCGAAATGGGCTGAATTATACTTTAATTGCCATCACTGTTAATTAGAAGTCTAGGAAATCTGTTGCGGTTTAGGTCCCCCCCCCCCCCCTCCTCCCCCACCCCCTCCGCTTTGTTGTCGCGATGAAGCTATCTATTAACATCTTATTTGCCGCCTGGTCGGCTGCGTTGTGCTGTGGCAGGCTCAGTGAGTTAAAAGCAGCCTTCCTGAGGCTTGAGGCTGACTGACTAGTTATCTGGATGGATGGCTGGCTTGCTGGCTGGCTCAGAGAACCGTTTTGTATAATTTACCCAAACAATAAAATACCCAACCAGCATGCCTGCACAGTGCAGTGACAATTGCAATGAGACTTGTATTATTATGTCTACAAGGGGCCATTGCGAAAAATGCCTCTAGCCTCTTTTATCTCTCCGCTCGTGTGTTTGTCATTGTCATGGGTGTGAAATTGGTCAGTCAGATGCTGATGATGAAGAGGGTGAAATGTAATGAATTCTATCTAGCCCATAAGTGGTTGACCTAGGGTTGATCAGAGGTTAACACCACTTCACCCTGAAGACAGGTCCCATTAGCAATTATATTGTGCATTTATAAATGTGTGGGTTAATGTTAGAGTGTGTGCACCTTCTTAAATGTGTGTCTGTGCACGTGTGTGTGTGGGTGTGTTGATTTGTCCATGTGAGCCATTTATTGTGTATCACTGCATAACTATTCCACAGGTAGAAAGCGGGCTCCATGATGAGCATAAACATGAAGAATGGCTTGTGTGTAAATGACACCCACAGACGGGCCACAGCCGCCGACTGTCAATCAAACCCTATCTGTCCATCAGCATCTGCTTACCAGCCTGCAGTCGGATGTGCTGTGCTAAATGGCATTTTTACACATTAATGCATTTGATTACACTGAGGGCTGGATGGAAGGCTGTGGCAGCTACATAAGATCCCCCGCCCCCTCTCACCCCCCCACTCCTCCCCCTTTCCCAAACACCATGAACACCCCTGAAAACATGCGTGCTAATAACCCTGGCTTTGACATTTGAAGTAACGTTATTATAGGGCTCATTTGGAGCACAGAAGCCCCAGGCAGGTGCCTCTTTTCATCAGGTAGGCCGGGACCGCTTGAGACTGGAGGGTCAGGTGGGGTACGGGGCGTAAAGAGGGCGGGTTGGAAGGGCAGTGGGTGTCAGAGCCCAAGGGTTTGACATTCACAGCACAACAGACAGCAGAGATGGATGTTGGGTAGCATTCCATCTACGCACGCATGACAGAGCCCCTCCTTGCACACAGTCACATTCAATCCCACATTCGACCTTTCAAGAAAACTGGTCAACTCGAGGATTGCTTTTTTTTCTCTTGTAGCTGTGCTGACTGCAAAGGTGATCCAACAATATAAAAAATATGTTGTTTATTCATGTAGTCTGTTCTCCTTTCAATGGGTCTTTTTTCCTTTGACTTCGTCCTTGACACATGTTGAGGGGCGTTAGCAGCCGGCGCGCTGTCTGGATCACTGCCAAGCTGCACGCTGTAATTCGCAAATTTAAAAATTGGAAACAAGCTGGATTGAAGGGATCAGGATCAGGGTAATGTTCTCGCTGTGGCTCCTTGTCCTTTCCAAATCTCTAGCCTTCGGCCAGGGGTGAGGTACCTTTATGTTTGAGGGCGTCTGTGGGCACATACGATATCTTTGTGTGGCCTTGTCTACTGTGCATGTGTTCTCCGTGTCTATGTTGTCCATGTGTGTGTGTGTGTGTGTGTTCTTGGGCAGGTGCATGAAGAGTATGTGTTTGTGTACGTGTGTGCAGGTTAGATGGGGCTCACAGGGTCAGGAGATGCTGCAGGGCTCTGCTGACGGCTGCAGGAAACCAATCAACCTTGTCTGTGTATTCCCCGACCTGTCGTTTTCTTAATGACCTGCCCTGACAGGCCCGCTGCAGCCACGGCCAAACTTCCCTGCACCGCTCAATGGATGACCGGCCCCCATCAGCAACATGCTAATGACCCAAAGAGAGGGAGATGAAGGGTGAGAGAAAGTGAGAAAGCTAGCGGCCTGAAAAATGCATCTCTGAGAGATAATCTGTATGATGTTGATATACAATATCTTACTTACTTGATTTTTTTTTAGCAATATTGTGTTGTATGCAATCACTTTGTAGATGTGTGTGCTAATGGGGATCTCTTAAAGCAGTAATGATCTACGGGTGTTTTCCTCCGTAATCCTCCCGCTACCTGCAGTGATAATTGTCTTTTTTGCCAGATGTTGACTACGTCCCAGGACACCGGGCTCCATGTCCGCCCGGTTTAATTTTCCTCCATAGATAATTCAAAAATTACAACCATTTAACGGTGTGGGCCACACATCCAAATACTGTTTCACAACAAAGGTTTGGGTTTAGTTCACTACACGTTTTCCACATGCTTCTTTCCTTTCATCCTATCTTTTTAACGGTCATCGTTTCATGACCGTCTGTTACTTCAGCTGTGTGTTCATCAGTGTCTGGTCAGTGAGAGTGCATTCAAGGGTTCATCAAGCATATCAAGCTGATGTTTCAGTAGGAACTTGGACTATTTTTGAGGGGTTTGTTCAGAGCTTCACTCCAAGTCTCACATCTGTACAATGCACAAGATAGCAAACTAGGAGACATGCTTGAAACGCTGAGCCAGATAAATGTATTTAAGTGATCCACTTTCTGTTCTTCGGGTTATTTCAGTAAAGTCAGGACACGTCTGTCAGTTATGAAGATCAGGTGCAGCCATCATAACCCCTCACTGTTAGACCCAAGGACACATTAACACCAATCTGGATCATTTATTCCACACATATTTTCTTTCCTGTCATGTATTGCATGTTTGATTAAAGTGATTTGAAGTGAATGATTATTGTGCACATTGACTTTGCATATAATTATGTGCCACAAGGTAAAGTTATAAAGAAAAATCAAAAAACATATGCTGCTGGAAAAGACTGTGTGGAAAATGATGTCTTCTACTATTTTCTTCCATAATTGGAATCCGGACTTCGTAGTATTCAAGTGAAAACTGCCCATATAGCAGATAGATTTCCCTTCATCAGTCCACATTTATGCCTTCGTCCATCCAGCCAACCAACAAACCAACCATGATGTCGTTCATTTCTCCTCTTTTCGCCCCCCCTTTTAAGCTATTGTCTGGTCATTGACCTCTAATCGGATAGAAGTCAATAAGTGAACCAAATGATTTACCTAATATCTGAATCCTGCGGCAAACACAAGCACTCTCAATAATGCTGTGTACATTAAGAGCATTACAACCGAACGGAGGAGGCTGGTTAGAGAGGGAGAGGTTGTGTATGTGTGTGGGGGGGGAGACTGAGGATGAAAGAAAATAAGAAAACCTTATCTATCATTGAACACTGAGACTTTTTTCCTGTTGTACGAGACACGGCTGCGTGTGCAATTCATCATCTTTTATTTAGAAGATGTACGGAGAAAGCCTAGTAAAATGAAATATGTCTCTTGAATAAATTGTGAATATTCTGTGTTTTCCTTCTGTGATGGAACAGTATTTCAATCCTTGTCATTATGATGCTGCCAGAATCCCCTGGCAGGCACAAGGAGGTTTGGGACTTTTAAGCCGTTTGTTTCATCTCAGGTATTAACCCCAATTTTATACCTACGCAGTGAGATAATCATGGTTTCAAGCTGTTAGTATTTTCCTCACTTACCAAATCTGCAGACTTTTAATCCCTGGAAACTAATTAAGATTCATATAGTTATAATTTTTTCCAGTTTAGTTCAGTCAGTTTGTGTGTGTGTGTGTGTGTGCCTGAATTGCATGTGTGTGATTGTGTGTATGCGTTTGTGTGTGACGATTGAAAGAGTGGGAAAAAGAGACAAAATTGGAGAAAAGCATTTGGAAACCCGACATCTCTGAGAGGAAAGTGAATGACGGTGGAGTGTTGGACAAAGCTTCCTTTATGTGTGTTGGGAGGCATCATGCTGCTGCAGTGCTTTGGGTGGGCACTAACTGACCTCCCTGCTGAACCCCCTCACACCACACATAAACACACAATTACACACACACACAGCCTTGTCAGGCTCTGAAAATACCTCACATTCCTTCTTCAACTTTGCTTCACAGCCAAGGAGAGATAACAAAGGAATGGACAGCCACCGAATACCAGCCTGCTCTGCGGACTCAGAAATCACATTTTCTCTGCTTATTAAAACCACTGGACACCGGGCCTTCTCTCGCCCATCCCACACAGAGTTGTCACAGGCGGTTTTACTAATTACACCGAGTGTGCCGTACAGCTAAGTGGGCCACCGGCCTGGCTCACCTGTTAATCCGATTGAAAGTGAAACCTCACACTACTCCCTGAGCAGCGCGTTGGCACCAGCGTGTCCCTGGGCCCCGACCCGTGCCCCGACCCGTGCCCCGCCCGCTTCCAGCTCCATCACGCTCCCCTGGGATGAGGTTTTCGCTTTCTCCTGGGGCTCAGGTTGCCGGCTCAGGTGTCCTGGATTCCCTGGGTCTCTCTTCTCCGGTTACACTCACCGTAACATGCCTATTTTCCTTTTGCCCACGCTCAGGTCATCTATACTATTCACCCATGAGTCTTCAACCGGATGACAAAGAGGGATGGCTAACAGATGCAGTGCTACTCATTCACTTGTATGTGTTGGTCCACTGATGCACAATCAAGATCGAATAGATGATATTGCCTGCACGGGCGACAGCGGATTGATTTCCAGGGCCGGTTCATTATAGTGTAAGGGGAGAATTTCACAGTCAGGTGATGTTGCGGCTGAAGTCTCTTAAAACCTCTGCTTAATGCTGGCCAGAAAAGACGACTGAGATCGGAAGAGCGCTTCCCAAAGAGACTCGCAGGGGGAAATATACTCAGATTCCAACATCACTACCCAGCTTAAACTGTCCCTCATTCTCACTTCATGCTCTTACCTCTCCAAGACGTGTGCAGCCGACCCGGTTACCAATTTAACTGAATTATAAAGCATGGCGGCTCTTTAAGCTTTGTTTTTGAGAGAATGTGCAAATCAGTAACGTACCCGTTTTGAGTACATATTGTAGCTCTTGTAGGATCAAGTCTGTCACTGAAAGTGTCATGACTTCGTTTGGAGAATGGAAATGGAACTTCGGTCACACACACTTGTGTAAGTTGCGTTTGCAAAAAAGGTTTGGAGGGTTGTGGGGCAAAAAAAAAAACATTAGAAAGCAGCGAATGCTTCTATTTAAGAATAAAACTGAAAATTGATCATTTTACTCAGGTCAAAAATGTAGTGGTCCACGTAGTCATAATATATAAAAATGGTTTCTGATCTACCAAATGCCAAGGAAAATAAAATGAACAAATTACACACTGTAAACTTATAAAGATAGTTTGCAACTGGCATTAAATACCACAATGTCTTTGTGTGTATGAAAATGTCCGTTCTCAGCAGTATTCATGACCTCAGAAGATTTGAGGAGACAGACAGAACGGAGTCACTTAGATTTGGATGAATTTCAGAAGCGTATGAAGAAATTGGGCAGGGGGGAGGGTAGGGTAGTGCATCAGAGCAATGAGCACAGCGGGAGGCCGTGTCCCCCCAGGGGAGGGGGGTCCGAGCATGGCACCCCTCAGGGGCAAAACAGACAGACAGAGCCACATAGGGTTAATATGACGGTAACAGCGGCGGGCATCAGCCTCGCCTCATCTCAGTGCTGCGTCCTTGTGAAAATGCCAGGCCCTTGGGTGTGGTGGGAGTGTTTTTTTTTTTTTGGGAAGACAGTGGGCGGGTAGTGTGGCGCTAACGTTGTCCAGTGGTAATCCCACATGGCACAGGAAAAGCCCCAGGTAGTGTTTCTGCAGAACAGTGGCAGCTTTGTGTCATGGCTAGCCAGGGCTAACGTGTCAGCTGGGTGTTTCCCCAAATCAGCCCCGTCCTACAGCAGGACAGCCCTCAACCACAATGGGCTGCTGAAGATGACATATGCTGAAGGCCGAGACTGACTCTGTGTGTGTAATGTCTCATTTGTGTCACTTTACACAAACGCACTCGTGTGCGCCTGTATGACTTCTTTTTTTTTTCCAATAAACATACGCATGTATTCATGTAGGTGTGTGTCTGTGTTTAAACGTCTGCCTGTCAGTACATGTTTACGTGTTTACATTGCACGTGTATGACTGAGCCGGTGTAGGTGTGCGTGTGTGTGTTTGGGTAGTTGTGGGGGTCTTGTTGATGCTGATGCAGTCCAGACATCTTTATTTCAAGCTGATGTGGTCGAAGTAGCCTCTTAAGCCGCCCTCTCCACGCCTCTGTGGTCTAAGCCAGTGTGAAGAGGTGTGCTAATCGCCCGGCCGCGCAACACGGGCAAGAAAGTTCCCCGTGGCCCGACAATTTGATCACAGCTGATTAGAGACACACACATTGCCCACAAGGTGAACCGGTATGAGGGCAGATTAGTGCTGAAAAGGATACAGGAATAAGAGCTTTACTTGTTAGCTCAAAGGCGACAAACTATCTCAGCAGACACTGCAGTGTGTAGTGGCGATCTGAGCCAGCGCAGAGCTGCGGTTTGCACCCAGAGTACAGCATAAAGACACACAATGGGAAATCTGTGGACCGTTGACTCCGAATAGCAGAAGCAGCAGAACCTTCTCCTCTCCTGACAGAGCTGCTGTTGATCTCACCGCCTGAGGCCTGTTGTGACTGGATGCTGCCGTCCAAGCCTGCATGTCAGTGTGAGACAGGCTCTCCCTGACCTCTCCAGCGCTAGGGGCCTCCCAGCCCCAAGGAGGGGCCCCCCGCTCCATCACATCCCTTCCAATTACTGACATCCTGCCGCCTTTGAACACACAGGAATCATAGTGAAGAATAGCAGAGGTCAGACTGCAGATGGAGAGGGGTTGAAACGGCAGAGTCTAAGGGAGAAGGAAAGAAAGAGAAAAGGGGGAAGAAGAGTGAAAAGCTATTTGTGTCATTGATGCCTCTGTAGCCCGTCCACCAACCCGCCATCCTTTTCAAGGCTTCTGACTGAAAAATAATCAGGAGCAACTGTTTCAACAACATAGACTGAGGGGCGGCGAGAGTTAAAAAAATTGCCTTCCAATTAGTTTGAACAGAGACAAAGGGCACAAACATTCCATTTGCCTTCTGAAAAATACTAGTTTGGGTTCAGTTTAAATAAGTACATTTTTTTGCCATAATGGAAAACAAAATTAGGGGAGTATGAAGGGGTGCATTTTTTCCTCTTGATTACAATCGAGAACAACGTTATCTAATTCAAGCACCAGGCCTCCCGATGAGAACATTTCCTGTTCTTGAGTTGTGTCTCATAGACTTTTTGTAAAGTTAATGAGCAGTTTGGTAACAGGAATGAGACACATGCAGGAACTAGTTTCAACAATGTACTTCTTAGCTGAAATCATTGATGAATGAATGACTGGGCACGGGGAAAGGAATTGGGGGGGGGGGGGGGGGGGCATGTCTTCACATGCGTGAGTGCATGCTGGTGCCGTCCTATAAATCGGTTGGTGCGCTTGGCAAAGGCCCAATGCCCTCAAACCCAAATTAGCCTTTCCAAACCCAAATCCCTCTGGCACAATGAAAAATCCCACACGTACGTCCAAGGCCACACATTGACAAATACAAACACACACATATATATATATAAATACACTCACAAAAAGACCAGCAGTGACCTCACTCTCCCAAACTGTGGTGAACTGCCGTGCCTGAAAGCGCTCCAAGGCCTCCCCTTCAGACTGTCAGCACTGTGCTGCTGAGCAGCCGTATCAAGGGTTGTTATAGGGCCAGAATGGACTGATATTAGACTCCAGCGATTCCTGTGGTTCAAGCACGTAAAATGTGGATGGCATTGAATCAAACTAGTTTTGATGTGTTCACTGTAATGTGGAAAAGCATACAAATAGCTTCCCCTAAACTATACCGCTTTTTTAAACTTTAAATTAAATTAGTTTTTTCGTGTTGTCTCTATTCCACCAGAAAACTCGGCCTGTGTGTGTGTTTGTGTAAAAGCGTATGCATTTTTTGGGCATGCGCGTGTGTGTGTGTGAGAAAGTAAGTGTAAAGGGTGTTGAAAACTATTAGACTGATGCGGTGAGGCGCTGGGTAGAGATTGAGTGATGAATTATTGAAGTGGCTCTTTGGTGTGAAGTGTTGAAAATGTCTATAGTCACGCAGCACTGGCGTTCCTGTGAAAGGCTTTTAATAGCGCGTGTGAAAATGCATGTTTGGGGTCAGACAACAACCGTTGCAGGTCTATTTCTTTGGTACCATAAACAAAATGTAGGGACGTGGGTGCCTGACCAGTTCCCCTGTTTCATATTTATCTGCACTTGTTTTTTCCTCTCCTCCTCGTCTCTTTTCTACCTTTCCCTCTCTTCCTGTGGGCCTCCGAATTTCCTCTTGTTACAGCACATCCAGCGATCAGTCACTGTGATTCAACTCTTTCAAGTCTTCCGTGTTTCAAAGAGCCGTTGCCGTTGGGGAGCGAGTGAACAGGAATCTGAACCGATGCACATCGACAGCAGGGCCGCTCCCGAGCGTTTACACCCCAACAGCACTGGCGGAGAAGGGCGGAAGGGGAAGCGAGAGAGGAAGAGAAAAAGAGATAGAGGAGGAGGCGGGCTCTCAAATACGCATCACACATGAAAGTCCCTTCACTCCAACCGGGAGGAATCACAGGGGCCCTGACGGAAAAAGGTAACAGCCGGCCGCAGGCACCGGGGCGAGTTGCTAGGAGACAGGCAAGCGCGGTACGGTCGGCGGGACGAGCGCAGTGCTCGTTGCATTCGCTCAAACGAAGCTCACCGACACGCGCAGACACACTAACAACACACAGCAAAACATAAACACACTGAGGAATGAAGGAACGAGACATACAACGGAATGGAAAAGGAAAATGGGTATTTTTGAATGGGCGTTGATGACGAAATTTACACATTGTCAATTTATTTTGCGTGATAAATCCCATTCAATTTAGCTCGTTGACATGAATAGGAAATAATCTCAGATGTATGGCAGCACAAAGCGTCTGTCCCCCGAGCTTCAAGCATGCACAGTCAGTCCTCTATCCAACTAGGAAGGTGCTTCATGGTATGGCGGGTAATAAGATGGCTGCTTGCCTCTCTCCTTGACCCGGTGCTGAACCTGCCAAAGTTGACACAACTACACAAGAGGGATCGGAGATGGCAGGAGCCGAGCGGCCATACCTGACTGTGTTCAGTCAACAAGAGAGCTACAGCCCCGGACCCATTCAACCTCTTAATTTCAATCTCTCCCACCTGACCCAGAATTCCTTCCCCTCAATCTGACACGTTAGTTCCTGTGAGGAGAGCATCCTGGGGATTAGGCATGACGTGGTGTGTTTCAAATGATTTAGCTCCTTCACTATGTGGTGAGAGGTGGGATGAGCCAGCCTGCCCGCAGAAAGGGGGTTTCGGACGAGAGCTGGGGGAGGCCAACCCGCCTTATCTTAAGTATTTGGAGGGGAGGACATGGATGACTTCTCTTCCATTATATCATTATGTAAACACGGGGCTGTTCCACAGGTTGACAGGCTGTATTTCACAAGTCGGTATAGAACAAGGCTGTCTTGACATCATAGTGAGAAATCAACCTGTTTAATTGATCCACTTTTGTCCAATATATTATCTTAAGATAATAAAATGAGACTATTTTATTTAGGAGTTTTAATGAATATGCTTTCAGCAGTTAAGATTCTTCGGGCTTGTTACAATTTATTGTGCCTATACTAAACTTTACTGGTTTCCCGCATTTGACCATGCCTGAGGCTGACGGGGGGAGAAAGATATGACAAAGAAAGGTGTGAGGACTGACGCGACTCATCTTCAAAGCGGCTCATTGCACAATTGCAGTCACGATGACGCAAGATCGACCGAGTGTAGCAGCATTGGATGATCTGCATATAAAGGCTGGTTCAGTAAGTCTGCCAGACCACATCACTTGTGTTTAAAGCACATATCTACTTGATCTGTTCTGCATATGAAGTTTTTTTTTTCCTTCAACAAAGCAGGCCGAGTTTATCTTCCCTTACACTATTTTCAAGTCACGCAACCATTTTAGCATTCATAGTGTGACGGCCCTGCCTATTGGCTCATGTCATGACGTCACTGTCTTTCCCAGAGGTAATGCCATCAACTGGATTGGGAGCAGCTGGGGCGTTCTGGCAGTATAAGAGCTCATGGTTCCTGCCTGCCAGGGTCGCTGGTTTTCCCTGGCCAGCGTCCGCACCTTTGTTTTGTGTCTTTTGACGTTTAATTTAGGTTCACAACATTCCTCCGACATGATCAAGCACCCACACTGACATGACTGAAACTACTGACGTACACACCTCATAGTTGTTTTACTTTCGGATTAGTTACTTTACTTAAATAAATATATTTGGAAATCACCTTTGCATTGTGTCTCTCCCGTGTTTGTCATCCCCTTCGAGCCGGGTCATGACAAAATGGGGGCTCGTCCGGCCGTTCGTCTGCGCAATTTAGTCGAGTGTGTTTAAATTTAGTTACTTGAGCTTGTGATTTGGTAGGCCTGGCTGCAATGGTGTTTTAAGTATGGATTTTTGTAGTCGGTGCCGGTGGTTGCGCACACGTGGAAAGTTGCGATAGAGCGTGCTTGTTGCGTTGGTTAGTTTGCCTAGAGTGTAAAACATTTGGTTGTATTCGTAGTAAATTAGGGGAGAGTTTACAGTGCATGTGGGCTGACTGATCAGGGAGAGCATCGGATTTGGCACAGTCTGTCTATATATCGGTTTGTGTGGATTCCTTTACCTTCAGCGGGGTCAGGAGGAGCTTGTTTTATTTTTGGTTCGGTTGTTTAAGTTTATGCCAACGTCCGGGGAGACAAGTGTGAGTGTTCTTAGCGTACCTGGAGATCAAAGTCTGGAGCGGAGTTTTCCCTTGTAGGTTTGGTAGCGTTCCTCTTTTAGGATCGTTGCGTGGGTTCGTGGTAGTGTTGTGGTGGCATAGTGGTTAAAGCTTTGTCTTGGGAGCATATCCGTGTCTTTGGGAGAGTTGCTGGCTTGCTAGTTGCTCCCCCGGGGCAGCGGTCTCTGGTGCATAAATACCCACCACTGCCCGCTGCATGAAGACTAGCCGGGAGCTTAGATAAGGGGGTTAATGTTAGATAGCGGGGAAACTCCAAACCGAGATCTTGGTGCGCACGGGGATACCTCGCTGTCTTGCTGGTCCTGTTTGGCATAGATTGGTGTTGTTTGCCTGTTCTGGGTAAACTATTGATGTTGCGATGGCTGAATATGAGGCGTTCACGGCAGCCCCGTCAGAAGAGGCCTTGGAGAGCTGTACTAAGAAGCAGTTATTGGAATTGGCTGAGCATTATTCAGTAGTTGGGATGGATAGGAGGCGTAAAGACGATATTAAAGCTGCTTTGAAATTAAAACTTTGTGAACTGGGAGTTCTTACGTCTGGCCGGTCTCCACCGGTCGTATGCGTTCCTGCACAAACTCAGGGGTTGACTTTTGAGCAACAGAAAGAGCTTCTCCTGTTGCAGATGGAGCATGAAAAACTCAAGTGTGAGTTAGAAGCTAAAAAACAAATTGAGCTGGAGATGATCCACCAGCAGACCGAGAAGGCAAGGATGGAGCTGGAGAGCTATCGTCTGTCCCTAGGTAAGGACAATAAGTGGGCTGGTGAGAGTGAAGGTCGGCAGCTGTCTGGGGTCGGTGCGCGGCCCTTCGACATAAACAACTTGCGGTTGTTGCCACCATTCAATGAGAAGGATCCTGACTCGTTTTTTGTGATGTTTGAGCGTGTTTCCACGGCGAGGGGCTGGTCGGATGGAGACTGTGCTCTGCTGCTCCAGTGCGTACTCACCGGTAAGGCGCAGGGGGCATACTCGTCTTTGAGCACGGCTGATAGCGGTAGCTATGTTAAAATAAAATCTGCCGTGCTGAAGGCTTATGAGTTGGTGCCGGAGGCGTATCGCCAACGGTTCCGGGCTTGGGAGAAGAGAAGTGGCCAAACGTATGTTGAATTTGTTCGCGATGTAACAACTCATTTTAAACGTTGGCTGGCTGCGCTTGAGATCACTACTTTTGATGATTTGTGTGAATTAGTCATTTTGGAGCAGTTTAAAAACAGGTTGCCTGGTCGGATTGCAACCTACATTAATGAACATAAGGTTGCCTCCGCTGCAGAGGCTGCTGTGTCAGCAGATGAGTATGTGCTGCTTCATAAGGATGGTGTGAGAGAGCGCACGCCCAACCGCGATGATGCGGGCTGGGGTGAACACAGTCGAAGCACCGTAGCGGCTGACCAGATGCGTTCGAGGAAGCCTGGCTTTGTTAGATTCGAGTCTCACTCACGGAGAAATTTTGACAGCAGTAGAAGCTGTAATTACTGTCATGAAAAGGGTCATTGGAAGGCGGATTGTCCAGGGTTGTCTAAACATAGAGGGGGCCATCCTAATGTTAAGCCGGCTGCGGCTGCTGTTCCGGTAGTTACCGGCTGTGCGTCAGTCGGATGTTCTGAGCCGGATGTTCTGGAGGCATATGCTCCTTTTATCAGAAGTGGTTTTGTGTCGCTTGGGGGTAGCGATGTTAAAGTCCCGGTTACGATATTGAGGGACACGGGGGCATATGATTCCTATATGATCGAGTCCGTCCTGCCGTTGTCCGTAGAAACTGACAGCGGGGACCGTATCCTCAGTCGGGGGATGGGGTTGACTGTGTTACCTGTGCCTGTGCATAGGGTGGTTCTGGATTGTGAGCTAATACAGGGGGAGGTAGCTGTGGGAGTGCGGCCGGCGTTTCCTATCGAGGGGGTTCAGTTCATTTTGGGAAATGGCTTGGCTGGCGGCCGCATCTGGGATGATGTTCCTCCCGCACCTGTTGTTACACACTGTCCAGTTAGTACTACGCCTGACTGTAGCTCCATTGAGATACCTGAGGATTTTCCAGCCTGTGTGGTTACACGCGCAATGAGTAAGGCTGAGCCTGGGTTAACCGATGAGGAGCGTGGTGATGCGGATTTTGAGACTCTGTCCTTGTCCAATTTTCCACTGTCGGTGCCACAGAGCGAGTTGTTGCAGGAGCAAATCGGTGATCTCTCCCTAAAAGAATTGTTCGAACGTGTGTTGTCGGCTGCGGAGATAAAAAGTGCAGCCAGCGGCTATTTTCTGCGCAACGGCCTGCTGTTTAGGAAATGGATTGGGGTGAATAGTGACTGTGTAGGGGATGCTATTTTCCAGTTGGTCGTGCCGGCTAAATTTCGTCCTTTGGTGCTTAAAATAGCGCACGACGAGAGTGGGCATTTTGGGGTCAGGAAGACATATCTAAACATCTTGAAACATTTCTTTTGGCCGCGCGTGAAAAGAGATGTTGCTGTATATATTAAAACATGTCAGGTGTGTCAATTGACGGGAAAACCAAATCAGCGTGTGAAGTCTGCTCCTCTACAACCGATCCCTGCCATAAGCCAACCTTTTGAATATTTGATTGTGGACTGCGTCGGCCCGTTGCCGTGTGCTAAATCTGGCAGTAAGTATTTATTGACAGTGATGTGCCAAAGTACCAGGTATCCGGCTGCATACCCGCTAAGGTCCATTACAACTAAAGCAGTGGTGCGGGCTCTGACTCAGTTTATTTCGGTTTTCGGTATCCCGAAGATTATCCAAAGTGACCAAGGGTCAAATTTTTCCTCTCATATGTTTGGTCAAGTGTTGAAATGTTTGCGCATCAAACACAATCAGTCATCTGCTTATCATGCGCAGAGTCAGGGTGCGTTGGAGAGATTTCATCAGACTCTCAAATCTCTCCTGCGTGCTTATTGCACTGAGCTGGATCGAGACTGGGAAGAGGGGCTCCCATGGCTTATGTTGGCTGCGAGGGAGGCCGTACAAGAGGGCACTGGTTTCAGTCCAAATGACCTAGTTTTTGGGCATGTGGTGCGGGGCCCTTTGGCGGTGTTAAAAGATGATTGGGTCGATGCTGAGCCGCCCAAGAACTTGATCGATTTTGTGAACGGGTTTCGGCATCGATTGTTCGTGGCAGGTGGTAGAGCACGCGATAAATTGCAAATGTCTCAGAGCAAAATGAAGGGGAATTATGACCGCCATACAGAGCGGCGCGAGTTCAGTCCGGGGGACCAAGTCCTGGCATTGATGCCTATTGTAGGTTCGCCCTTCCAGGCCAAGTACACTGGTCCATATACGGTAATTGAGAAAATCACGGATTTGAACTACTTTATTGCGACACCGGGGCGGAGGAAGTCCAAACAGCTTTGTCACGTGAATTTGTTGAAACCGTTTTACAGCCGTGGTATGGGGTCAGGACAGACCGAGGAAGGGGTTTGTCCAGCTCTGGCCGTGGGTTCAATGGCTCTGATACATGAGGATGGGGTGCCTGAGCCGGATGACAGTCTGCTGTGTGGTCGCTTAAAAAATTCAGAATCTCTGAGTAACTTGGATAGGCTGCTCTCTCATTTACCGGAGTCTAAACGTTGTGAGCTCACTAATTTGGTGCGCAAGTTTCCCTGTCTGTTCGGCGATGTCCCTTCGCGCACCGATTGGGTGGAGCACGATATTGAGGTGGGAGATGCACAGCCGATAAAACAACGTTTCTATCGTATGTCACCAGAGAAGCGTCAACATCTGGACTCTGAAGTAAAATACATGGTCGAAAACAATATTGCTGTACCGTCCAATGCCAGTTGGGCATCTCCGTGTATTTTGGTACCGAAGCAGGATAAAACGCCGCGGTTTTGTACAGATATGAGAAAGGTACATTCGGTTACAAAGCCAGATTCTTTCCCTTTGCCGCGAATGGAGGACTGTGTTGACAGTGTTGGTGCCGCCAAGTTTGTGAGTAAATTTGATCTGCTCAAGGGATATTGGCAGGTACCTCTGTCCAAGCGGGCTCAGGAGATCTCGGCATTTATTACACCAACGGGTCTGTATTCGTATACTGTCATGCCATTCGGACTAAGAAACGCTCCCGCTACGTTCCAGCGATTAATGAACAGAGTTGTGTCCGGGCTGGAGGGATGTTCGGTTTATTTGGATGATCTGGTGATTTATAGTGACACGTGGCACTCCCATTTGCAGCGCATTCGGGCGCTGTTTGAGCGCTTGGAAGAAGCGCGACTCACCATTAATTTGGCAAAGTGCGAGTTTGCTAGGGCCACTGTTACTTATCTGGGGCGGGTAGTTGGGCAAGGTCGTGTAGCCCCAGTCCAGGTTAAGGTTATGGCCATCGAAAAATTTCCACGGCCCACCACCAAAAAAGAGCTGCAGCGGTTTTTGGGTCTGGTGGGATACTATAGGATTTTTTGTAGAAATTTTTCCACTGTGGTGTTTCCTCTTACTGAGCTGCTGAAGACCAGAGTAAAGTTTGTGTGGTCTGTGGAGTGTCAACAGGCCTTTGATAACGTTAAAACTGTGCTATGCTCTTCTCCTGTTCTGGCAGCACCGCGTTTTGATCGGACCTTTTTGCTCCAGGTTGATGCCAGCCAGGTGGGAGCAGGCGCCGTCTTGATGCAAGGAGATGACCAGGGGGTAATGAGACCAGTGAGCTTCTTTTCTAGGAAATTCAATGGTTACCAGTTTAATTATTCTGTTATCGAGAAGGAAGCATTAGCGTTGGTTTGGGCGTTGCAACATTTTGAAGTGTATGTGGGGGGTTGTGCACCACTTGTTGTGTATACAGATCATAATCCTCTGACCTTTCTTCGTTCATTGCGATGTCCGAATCAGAGATTGATGAGATGGGCTCTGTTTCTGCAGGGATATGATCTTGACATTCGGCATATCAAAGGGTCCGATAATACAGTTGCAGATGCGTTGTCACGTGCTCCGTTGCCTTGAATTAGTGTTTCGGAAAAGGGAGGTCTACATTTGAGTTATGCCATTTCATGTTGCTCGTGACTTGTTCTTGCTGTGCCTGTTGTCTTAAATTGCTTCTCAGGTACCAGAGTTGCTGAGGACAGGTGGGGAAGGGGCGGAACATGGGCGGGGTGATGGGTTTCTTGTTTATAAATTTTTTGTAGTAATTCGGTTATTTTTGTTTTTCTGGTCAGTTGCTTATTTTTTATTAGCATTGTTTAAGTTTCGTTTTAGTGTTTTTCTAGGGGGACTAGTCCTGCTTTATTTGTTGTAGTGTGTCGGTGTTCCCTTTGGGACACCGATCTTATGGGGGGGGGTGTGACGGCCCTGCCTATTGGCTCATGTCATGACGTCACTGTCTTTCCCAGAGGTAATGCCATCAACTGGATTGGGAGCAGCTGGGGCGTTCTGGCAGTATAAGAGCTCATGGTTCCTGCCTGCCAGGGTCGCTGGTTTTCCCTGGCCAGCGTCCGCACCTTTGTTTTGTGTCTTTTGACGTTTAATTTAGGTTCACAACATTCCTCCGACATGATCAAGCACCCACACTGACATGACTGAAACTACTGACGTACACACCTCATAGTTGTTTTACTTTCGGATTAGTTACTTTACTTAAATAAATATATTTGGAAATCACCTTTGCATTGTGTCTCTCCCGTGTTTGTCATCCCCTTCGAGCCGGGTCATGACAATAGCAAGGCACAATACCAAGTGGTCTATTCAAATTTAATCAGTAATGGCATTGTCCATATTTCAGGCGGGTCATGCGTTTTTATTTATTCAAAGAATGAAGACAGGTTGTTTCCTCTCACAATTATCTCTTTTCATTTAAAGAATGAATGTGCACGTCAGGGCTTCTTTTACTCTTTTTCTTTCTATTCTAAATTCCCCCCGTCCACGCTGCCCCTGCCATCGCTGGGCGACAGTAGAGGTCGTTAGTGGAAGAGGGATGATGCCAAACTTGACTGGAGTCGAGCCTTATCTCTATTCTTTACACTCTCGCTTTTGTTTCAAGGGCTTTGTTTACACACGCCCCATTAATCACCTTCTGTCTTCCCACAATCCCACAGCATTTAAAGTGGGTGTTCGTCCGGGGGACACTGTGCAGCACAGGTGCCAGTGTAAATCTCTCTTTCTTCTCCTCTATCGAAGGAAAGGAAGATTCCCAGACCTCTGGTCACCTTCTCCTCCCAGGTTCCCCTATTATCTCTTCTTCACTCTGCCCTTGGCCTTGATCATTATCTCGACTATCACTCCAACTTGGGCCCCAGAGCGGCGTGATCACCAAACACGCACACGCCGTCTTACCAGAGCACCTGAGTCTGCCCGGCCCACCAACGCCGCTCCATGCCGTTTAAGCCGGGCAGCGGGCTGAGACTGCCCTCGTGTCTCGACAGTCAAGTGCGAGGGTACGCGGACAGGATGTTGTTGAGCAAACATTAATCACACCACAGGAACCCACGAGCAGGGAGGAAGATGGAGGACAAATGAGAAACAGCCCGACGAGGGCTCCAAGGACTACAGGGTCACCTCTAGTATGACACCTCTTCTTAAAGTGCTGTAAACCCCAAACGGCACGCAGACGGTCCTCCATCTGCCTCACGGTAGGATGGACACCACACGTTCATTGGTGTTCCAAGGTATCCTTATTTGTCCCTTGGTCTTTCAGGTATGGGAGTAAGAGCCCCCTGCATTAATTCCTGCGGCAGTGATGACACTTGGAATATAAATTCTGAGCGACAATCGGTGAAAACAGCCGAGTGTGTTGTGCCATGAGGAAGAGAACACGTGAACATGTGTGAATGAATTGTCTGTGCTTCTCCACGGAAACATTGCTGCATGTTAATATTGGTCCAAGAGAGAATATGTGTAGTCCTTGTATGGGAGCTCGCTGCGAGCGCTTTAATGCAGGGCCCTGTTTAATTGCATAGTCAATGCATTCATCATTCAGAATGCACCGCCTGGCTGAAATGAATTGAATTATCGGGCGGGGAGAACAAAGAGATGTACATTGAGTTTGTGCGTAATTTATTGTTGCAGAGTGAAGCGAGCGAGGAGCAAGAGAGGCTAAGAGAATAAGAAGCAGAGAGGGAAGATAGAGAGACCTGGAGGAGGACAGGATAGGTGGGGAAAGGGGGGAGGGAGGGGGGGGGGGAGAGGCAGACAAAAAGACGAGGCAGGAGAGGGAAGATAGAGGTCTGGGGGAGGAGAGGTGAGACGCTGGGAATGAGAGAGAGTGAGAGAAATGAGTAAGAGAGAGGAGATAGGGAGGCCAACAGAAGTGGAGGGAAAGAGAGAGAGGGGAAGACAGGGAGGATGAGGAATGAGCGAGATAATAGTGAAGCTTGGAGGAGGAAGAAGAGGAGAAAAGGAAGGAAAGAGAAAGACAGCGAGGGGGGAGAGGGCAGCTTGTGCACAGAGCCAGAGTTAGACCAGAGACAGACCTGACACCTTCCTCCAGATTCCTAAGGGGATATAACACAAGCTGTGTGTGTGTGTGTGTGTGTGTGTGTGTGTGTGTGTGTGTGTGTGTGTGTGTGTTTGTGTGTGTGTGTGTGTGTGTGTGTGTGTGTCTTTGTGTGTGTGTTTGTGCGTGTCCACATGTCTGCACAAGTATGGAATTTGGCGAAAAGGGTTCGTGGGAGATCTCTTCCATTGTTAAACATGTAAATGTCGAATGAGCGGTCCACAACTTTCCCAGGGTGAACACCTGGACACCTTCACAACCTCCTACTTCCACCTCTCGCTCATGGTCCCTCTCACTCACAACCACACACACACACATTTACTCTGCCAAGTCTCCATTTCTCTCCGTTGACTGTAAAGTAATTGCAGTGAGTATTGAAGAGAAAGCTTGGGGAGAAGAGGAGGGGAGGGAGCGGACTGAGAAAAATCTATTTCCCAATACTATCTAACTGCAGCTTTCCTCCAATGGACTGGCATTCCTGGTACTGGCTGTGTCCCATTGATTCCTTCCCAACATCATCTGAAAATCCATCAGCATAAAGGGCAGCTGGGCAAAGTACAAAGCACGTAAGTGCACGTCATGTTCTATGCGGTCATTGCTGGAGGAAACTCTCGATCTCACCTTCTCGTGTTCTTCTTACTTCTTCCCATCATTCTCACCTCCATCCTTAAACAGTGTGGGGGGGGGGGGGGGCAGGAAGGATAGATCCAGACAGAATAGGGGGAATGGAGGTGGAGGTGAATAGGAGGCAGGGGAGCAGAGGAGAGGGATCGGGGTATAAGGCTGTATGGATTATTCAGAGCAGGTTGTGACATCTCCTGACAGTGCATTATACAGAAGGGAGCTCAGCAATACACGTCCACATGCTGTTTCTGTGGAATAACTCAAACCTGGACACCAATCGCTGGCTTCAGATCAGACTCGTGGCTTCAAGACTTTTTCTCTATTTCATTTAAACAATTCTCTCATATTTCATTGTTGTCTTTTCTGTCCAAACACTTCCTATTAAATGCCAACAAACACAACGTGTCTAGTGTCTCAAAGCAGATTTATCTGTGCTTCTCTTCCTTTACGATACAATGTCTAGACCTAAGCCTTTACAAAGTAATTATGCAGTCGGTACAACCTTCCTTCCACGGATCTATACTGTCCTACACACATTCAAACAGATGTCCCAAACAGCCGGGAGTGGGCTACCCAGTTCCTCCTACTGCCAGCGCTCGCCAAGGATTTAAAATTTGACTGTGAAGAGACACACATTGTAGCGTATGCTTCAGAGCTACGGCTGTATGACATCACCCTTTTGATATAACGGTCTTGAGGCTAACGCAGATTAGGGGCAAGTTTAAAAACGTGTGTCAATGAAGGGCATTATCAATTGCCTTAACTATGTGCCACCTAATATGAATATATACTGAATATACATTAAAGAGTCAGTATCTTCTGAAAAGGCCCGGCTGAGAGGCACGTGGTGTTTTGCGCTGAAACATCCACGGATTTAAAAATGTCAAGCACAATCACAAGGTAGAGTACTTGCTCCTGACGCGAAGGATGAATGCGTGTGGGAGAGAGGACGAGCCCGCCGGCTCTCTGTGTGTTCGTGACATTTTGATGGCGGGGAAATATCTCTGCAAGTATCATCGTTTGGTTCAAGAGCTGAAGTTGGAGGGAGCCTGGTTCAAGGAGTAGCGTGCTTTGGTGGTATTAGCCCGGCCCCCTCGTCACTGTGTGTGGATGGCTGGCGCCAAAGTGACAGAGACAAGCACAGCGCTTTACCCAAATTTAAACATACTTCAGTTTTCAGCGGCCAGAGGAAGAAATGATGCGTATTGCACAATGGATGCGCAGCACATGTTTAGGACGTGCCTGCGGGCGACTCATTGGCTCCCTGCAGGGGACCAGGTGCTCATGGGCACCGTATTGTCCTGGTGTGCACCATGAGTTTTCAGGAAATGTCTTCTAAACATAAACAATTTGGGGTAAATTGCCTTATAATCTCTTGGTTCATGAACAGTTACAGGACGAAGACTGCAATAATTATAAATAAAACTAGATAACAAGGTAAATGTAACATTTACTTTATTTTGATGAATGAAGATAAAAAGGCCATTTTACATGAATGAGTCTTTAGTCTAAAGTTTCGTGATGACTTTCAATATTTTGTCACTACACTGCCAGTACTTCTTCAATGTCTTTGACTGTTCCTGAGACATTATCTTGTGATAGAGTGTGCTCTGTGAATGCATATTAATGCAGTATTTGTTTATAGAGATACGTTCAAAGGGAACATCTTTTTCCAGAACCTCTGCATTATTTCACATAAGACAAATAATCTTTTTTTTTTGTAAAGGAAAGGTTCCTTTACTGACCTGAATTTCTGCACCACGCTGATGAGTCTGTGACAATATCATAGATGTCAACAAAGAAGTGAAGTGAAATGATCACTATACCAGCAGAATATGGAGAAACAACATATCGTGAACATACTTGACATTCGCGTTCTCGCTACATATGGCTTTACACTCAAAAGAACAGTTACGCCTCATCACACAAGTGAAGGTAATGACTTGAGCCAAAATGCCCAGAGGTTATTTGATGAAGAGCAAGAGATTAAGAAGCATTTGTGGTGGAACCCACTCGGGAACCCATGTCTGAGTTTTTCAGCAGAGGAGGTGTCAATAGGTCAATGGAGGTTACATTTCATTTCGCATGAATAAAACTAATGGTTTTGATAAAACTGTTTTCTTTATATTATGTCGTACTTATGTTCACCGTGGTTTGAACATTAGGACATGAATGACTAAATATGACCACCTCAAACGTGAGAGCGTGATCCGCTTTTATTCCCCTCTGCTCAAAAATGTGTGACTTTATAGGTCTTGACACAACCAACATGCCTACGAAATAACTATCATGCCCGATAGAATAGTTATGCTGCGCTTAGCCTCACACGTAGGCACGTGGTAAGTAAACAACGTCTGACACGACAAAACTGCCCTGTGGGGGACAGGCAGGCACGGAGACGCAGCTGTGTCCCACACAACCATGTTGACTAGAGGCCTCAAAGACAACTTGTCTTGTCCATGTCAAAAATATGACAAAGCCGTGTTACATATGTCTATAAGATGGAGCAAAGAGATCAGGGGAATGGGGAGACAAGTGGGCAGAGAAGGAATGCCGAGAAAGGATGAATCCTTTCCTAGAAGATGGGGGACAGCCAGAGCTGGGCGCAAAAGAAGATCCTGCTTGCAGTGCCTTGATACAGTATACACACTAAATAGTCTTTGCAGCAGAGACAGACCCTTGTCTTTGTTCACCTAATAGGCAGACCACTCTAAATGGGCTGTTTTTCAACCCTCTGACACAAAGACACTTTTTCATGACTCCTCAGTGCCATCGTTGTCCTGCTCCTCTTCTTCGGATTTCTGGAACAGAGCGCTCTCTGTGTCTTGATGCGTTTCTCCCACAGCACAGGAGCTCTAAGCAAACTCTCACACACTGCTCCGCGCTGCCAGGCTCAAAAACCTGCTAAAAACTGCACTT
Organism: Gasterosteus aculeatus; assembly: GCF_964276395.1. NCBI lineage: Eukaryota > Metazoa > Chordata > Actinopteri > Perciformes > Gasterosteidae > Gasterosteus > Gasterosteus aculeatus. Next base: position 14,391,724 of record NC_135701.1, read on the forward strand.
CACGGCGGACACAATGCCAGAAGGGAGTAACAATCCCATCGGGTAAATATGTGCGCCATTAAATGGTCAGTTATAATACCAAATGGTTTAAATCAACATATCCAGCCTATTATGTTTTTGCTCATAAACACAGAATCAATAGACCATGATGATATTCCAATGACAGCTTTATACAGATTTGTAGCATTTACAGAACAGTTATACGACTAACTAACTGAGTACAAGAATGATATCCTTATTAATGAGGCACTTTGCCTTTTTCTAAGATGGTGTGTACTGGTTGTCGTATGCTGTGTGCCCAGCAGTTGTTGTTACTTGTTACTTGACTTACCTTCAGGCTGTTTGGCACCTAGTTGAGGTGAACAGAGTTCATTATCTTACAGCAATTTCCACTGGTGGTTCTCAGCTTGTATCCTGGCATGCAAACTGTTGGCAGACAAACTCCCAATGAATAGAGGCCCATTAAAAATCACAAATGACTTACTTCTATATTTTATCTCCACTTCATCTAGTGATAAATCACCGTCATGTTTCCGAATTGTCAATACATGCCATTCTCCAAATTTGAGTCATAAAGGATGTTTCATGTATAATGAATTGAATATTCAGCAGAGGTAAAATCCATAAAACTCACCAGAAGCCAAGTTACAACGGACTTCCCCGACAGCTTCTTTCCCAAGACTTTCAATTAAGTTGAATAAAAATGCTTGATTTACGAATCACTTCATCTATAATTATGTTTTTTGCTGGTAAAAGATTGTCACTTGCAAAGGGTTCTTTGAAAGTAATTAAGATACCAAATTGGTACACAAAATTGGTTTGTAAAGTAAAGTTTGTATCCTTCACAATGGCAAAAATGTCTGCAAAGATGTATTTTGAAGCTGCTTTTAACCCTTTGCTCTACGTATTCTTAACCATTGATGTGCTGTGTTTTTTTGTGAGAGTGGCATCAAATGTCACAACAGCTGTCTTTTACTTTGATGGATTAATCTCTTTCCCACCAGCCATCCCAAGGGCTTTCATCTGCTTATCTCTGACCAGTCTGTCTGACTGACCGCCTCACTGCTCATTCACACTCCGAGGCTTCCACGCAGTCCTGCAGGTCTCAATAAAAGCCCTCCAACATTACACTCAACAACCACAACTATTAGTTGAGGCAGGTTTGCGCTCTTTTTTGCGGTATGCAGCGATATACAACGCAAGCATTCCCTGATAAATGGCAACTCGCTGCTATTGTCGGGCCTCCCTCAAGCCCATTCATGTTGTGAGATAGTCATACATGTAGAAGCAGTTTGTCATCCACCTCCGGAAATTGGGTAGATTCCACGCTTCCAGAGGCCTTCGGGGCCCAATGGCGCACATCCATTATGTGTTTGGCATCTTTATGACTTTAATCTGTACTTATAAGTAGTCCGCACGTTTGTTTTACCTCTAATTTGTTTCTCTAAAGTTTGTTCATGACTTCGTCTTGTTCATTCTCCTTCTCTGATCCACTCACAGACGACGACGCTCTGTCTTTCTCACACACACACACACACACACAGTATACAGACATATTTACATATTCTACAGAGGCAGATTCTCAATGTGACTGCTGCTGGAGGCTTTCCCGCCCTCTCCAGAGGGTCTTTTCAGCCCCAGGGCTGCTGCAGTGATGGGATTAAGGGGAGGCCTGGAGCGTGTCCAAGTCTGGAGCCGAGCAGGACCGTGCTCCGACAAACCACCAACCTCAATGCTATTGTCCTGCTTCCCAGTGACCCACTCCAGGTGCCAGGCAATAGAGAAGATGCTCTAAACTTTCCCAGGAATGAGGCGGTCTGACTAAAATAGTTCATTTAGCAGCACAACCTTCACGCCCCCCCCAAAAAAAAACCCTCTGCTGCTGCCACCACCACCAACTCACAGACGTCCTGAAAAGGAGACTATCGTCAAAATAAAGGCAGAAGGAGATGTCTTTCTTGCTCTTTCTCTCTCTTCTCTTGCACTCTCTCTCACTCTTTTAAACCTAAATCCCCCCTTTTTTGTAGGGTGTTGGGGCCAGTGGGAGGACAGTTGTTTTGTCTCCCTCCATTGGCTGATTTACATCTCCACAGCTTCTCTATCAAAGTGCCCATTGTCAGTTCTGACCTATGAAAATTACAGAGGACACTAGGGGCCTTTCTCCCTTGACAGGTTTGCTAGCACACAGACAAGCAAGCGAACACACACACACACACACACACACGCACACACACACACAGACAACTACAGGCGCGAGTTAATCCGCATTTCAAATAAAAAAAACACACACGCGCAAGATACAACCTATGCTGTTTTATTCAACTGGATTTTAAACAGCTGCTGTAGCTATCTTTGCCACTGTGCCCCCTCTAAACACCCAAAGACGACAGAGAGGATGAAGGGAAGGGAAGGGATGAAGGGACGGGACAGAGGGGGGGAGGGGCGGGTCATCCAGGAATAAGGGAGAGGCTCCATTTGCACACCAATTGTTTTTTCTTCTCTCCGAGCGAGGAGAAGAGAAAGACCACCTCTCTCCTTCTGAGACCACCGACCCTCCTCCTTCTCCACCCTGTCCTTCCCCTCCTCCCTCCTTCCCTTCCTCCTCTGTGAAAACAGCGTGAATGGAGAGTCACATTCAGCGGGGATGAATGGGATGGGGTGGAAATGGGTAGGGGGTCATTCTGACCACCGCAGCCCTCCAATGCCAGAGCCACATGTGCAGCGTATTAACATATGAAGACTTGTCACTGCTGTGTCCACCCTCTCAACTGACCTCATTCATATTCAATCTAACAAACACACACACACACACACACACACACACACACAAACACAAGGAGCTTTTGGGTCAGGTGTGATGCCGTTTTACCGTTTTACCGCTAGAAATGTCTGGGCGGCTTATAGGAATTGTGCAGTAGGGTGAATTTACGGGCAAAGAGGACACAGGAGTTGCAGAGGATGAGTGAGGCCAGTAGCAGGCGGGAAGTGGGACCGATGCCAAAAATGTAGATTTTAAAGAAAGAAGAAGAGAAAAACAGAATAAACCCCACAACGACAATAAAGGGGTAAGCTTCCAGCGCCGGAATTAAGAGGAACTGTGCACCAATCTGCAAATTGGAAAAACAAGTGCAAAAAATGTGAGGAGAGGGCCAAAGAAAACGTACCTAGGGCCCTTTTTTAGACTGCCTTTCCTGTTAGACTTTCCTCCTTCATCGAGACGGTGCGTCACGCGCAGCGAGTCTGCGAGCCCAGCCGATGTTAACCCTTCGCCAGCTGAGCAGCAGCCTTCCTGAGCGCCGCTCCACGGGGCCTGTTTGCAAACTGTCTGCTGGGCCCGGGATGTTTGGACTACTCCACCATACTCCAGGCAGGCCCTAATCTGTTTTACAGCACAGAGGATTAATGATCATGTTACAGCTTCCTCTCTGGAGTGCTTGTCTACTGTTTAAAAAAAAAAAAAAGGTTTGGTTTGCAGCCAACTGGCACATGTTAAGTTGTCGCAGCCCTAAACAATGGTAATATCATAATACGAAAAAGGCAGCAACTCGCGCCTCTCTGCTTACTAACTGCATGTTGTGTGTGTGTGTGTGTGTGTGTGTGTGTGTTCTGGTGGGAGGCTAGTTATTAATCATTGCCTGAGAGCTGACATTAGGCAGCCAGTAAACGTTAATTAGGACCACCCAATGGCCAGGCCAGTGTGATTAGCTAATTGAGTTTGTTTATGTGTTTGTGTTTGTGGGGACTGAATAAAAAAAGAGAGAGAGAGTGTATTCAGGGAGGAAGTTGGATGGCAGGGGGAGGGAGGGGAGGAAAGGGAGGGAGGGGGGGCAGAGAGGTGTGGGCTTGTCTTATCCAGTGCCGTGTCGTGGGTGACATGTCCTTCAGCGGCATCCATGGGGAGAAACAGAGAGGGACGGAGCACTGGAGAAGGAGCGAGGATAGAAATACAGCCCCCCCCCCCGTGTCTCAGGAACCGAGGGCCTCAGCCACAGCCGGAAACTCCCTCCACAGGCAAGCCATGGAAAGAAAGACCAGCCCCCCCACCCCAACATTTCCAATGTTTTTTTCAGATACATCATGTTCTATGTACCTCCACTAGAATGTTACATTTTAAACACGCACGCACACACAGACAAATGTGAGCTCATGCCTCCCCCAGTCTCTCCCTGGTGTGCATTTCACACGCCACCTCTGCTGCCTCCCTGGGGTGTTTTCGAGTGATGCTGTGTGCAGAGAGCAACCAGGCCTCGGCGCTGCGTGGTCTCAGATGGCCTGGTGTGGCTGGCTGTGGTTATGCCTGTTGAGTCCGCCTGACCACCACATGATGAATCACATCCCCGCTACGTCCAAAACAAAGAAACACACACACACACGCAGAAACACAGGCCAAGGCGAACCCACCGGTCCTCAGCACAGCTCAGAGCGGTCAAGGCAAGAGGAACAACTGTCCTCCTCCCTCGGCGGGCATGGAGATTATTTTAAACAAGCCGACAGAGCCCCCCGAACAGCGGCGCAGAGAGCAGGGAAAGCAGAAAATCCAGCAAGGAGCAGAGGGGCGGAGGGAGTAAGCTGAGCCGCAGCCCTCTGCTGTCAGGGTCTCTCTTCTTCTCTCGGTGTGATTTGTGCCCTTGGCCAGGTCCGATTCATGTCCCGCAGATAGCTCAGCTCATGCCCCAGTAGGCTTGTTAGAGCAGTTGAATGAACGCCTACATGTAAGGATTTCGCCCCAAAAGCTAGGACAAAAACAACAACAAGAAAAGCAAATCCAGGCGGACAGACGACAAAGTGGGACATTGCCCAGTTTGTTTTGTAACTTTCTGTTGCTGCCATTTGTAGGCAGCACAGCGGTCGTTGAGATCGTTGCTGTCTGCTGGTGAAACACTTCCAATTTCAATTACAGTTTGTGATACAAAAGAGGAAGAAACTCGATTTGAGTCGCATCAAGTCATACTTTTTATGTGTTACATCAAACAGGAAATGACTCACTCACAACACTAGAACATGCTTTTGTTCATCACCCATTTGTACTAGAATAGGTTTGCCAATGTGTTTTAGTCCAAATATAAAGTTAGAATCCGGGTCAAATAGTGTTCATCATCAAACTCAATTTTGAAAAAGTTAAATTAGGATGCCCCATGCTAAATCATGTATCTGTAACATGACTCCTTAAGCACAAGATGCTTTTGTAAATCAAAATTAGCCAATGCAGCAATTAAGTGATTTGCTAAGTTGTTGCTCAGCCTAAATGTATCAGCGATTTTGGTTGGCAAAGTGTCTTATTTTTTATTGACAACTGGTTCTCAATCAGGCAGGAAACAGCAATTTCAAGGAAACCCAAGAGCTTCTCTTTCCCAGATTATTAATTCTTCAGAAATAGTGGGTAAAATAAATTACAGCACAGTAAAAAGTACCCCAGTTAGGACAAGTTTAATGCTGACACTAAGTCATGTTTGTAAATTGTGTTATGACTGTGTGCTTGTGCAGCTGTGTGTGTGTGTGTGTGTGTGTGTGTGTGTGTGTGTGTGTGTGTGTGTGTGTGTGTGTGTGTGTGTGTGTGTGTGTGTGTCCCATTGCAGTTTGTCTGACATAAAGCTGCCCCTTAATATGTTCAGCACACTATTTGACGTACTCTCTAACTGCTTATAGACCACCAGGGATTCTGCACAGCCAATCACATGCAAGCTCACACTCCTGAGTGGAGAACTGTACTCTTCCAGTGAATACGGTGAATCTTGGTGAGGGGGGAAAAACAACAAAAAGCGATAACAAAGGAAAGAAAAAAACATCCATCAGAGAGGTAGACTCCTGTTACCATGGCACCCTGGTATGGTTAAAGAGCATAGATGTCTAAGGTAACCCGATGCTCCACCTCCCCTCTCCTCCAGTACACCTTTTTACATGGCCTGCGAGAGAGCACTGGAGCGCTTGGTGGAGCGCATCCATGAGAGACGCTCATTGGCTGAGCAGGGGTGGAGAGACTACCAGCTGGATGCTGGGATCCAGGGAAGAAGCTCTCAAATTAGCCCAGCATGGGGTGCGGAAACAGGGGAGCGGGGGTGGGTTTCAGAGAGGGAGTAAGGAAGACGAGTAAAGAGAAAATGAGGGTGAGTGAGAGACTCGTGGTGGAGAAGGTATGCAAGAGGGCAGAGGGGGGTGCGGGGAGGGGGCGGGGGGGGGGGGGGGGGGGTGACAGCACACATCTACTGAGACGCCTCTCTGCACATTCACTAGCCTGCTGCAAATGAAACGTCTGAACTACCACTTCATAAACATGCAGGCACACACACATACACACACCTCTCCACACACAACTATCTCCAGCACATCCGCACAGTCACTCCAATCACAAGTGCAACACGCATACAGTACGCACACACACACACACACACAAGCAAAGCACACAAATACTACATCATTAAATAATTTGCTCATTGTGAGATCACTTGTTGGCTATGCCGGGGCTTAAACTCCGTCAATGGTGCAGTGTCAATGGGCATCTGTGTCCCCCGTGTCCCACTTAGTCCCCTGCAGAGGAGCCCAACCTGCTGCTCAGTGTGGGAGAGCAGAGGGCAGATGGGTAGAGTCCGATTATAGAGCTGTCTGACCTCCCTCACAGGCAGCTCCCTGTGCTCTATGCCCGGGCCCGGCACAGAAAGAGTGTTTGTTGTTGGTATTAGGAGCTAAACGGCTTACCGGATAGCAGACGTGCTCCTAGAGGGCCGAGCACATAGTTTTGACTCGCTGCCAGGCTCTGAGAACCGAGGCCATTCAGGGGCGCTTCCCCGGGCTAAGGGGGGAAAAAGAGAAAGAGAGGTGGGTAGAAGTAGGACTTAACTATGATTAAGGGTCACAGGTTTGCATAATTTGGATGCTGTGCTTCAGCAAGGGAGGAGATATACTTTTGCTTTCAATTTCGTTGTGACGAAGTGCCCAGTAACACAACCTTTTATCAGTGTGTCACTTTGCACATCAGCCTGTAAAGTTGACGGCACGTAGCAAATATCTTCGACATTTCCATCCAGCTAATCTGTTCAATCACATGCGCGCTGAACGTGGCTGTACATGTTTATTAATATAAGCGGGGTACACGGACAATATATGCCCTAGGAAGACAAAACGGACGGCTTCTGTTATTTTCTGTGAATTTTGCTACAATTAAGTCTGCGTACAAACCAGGGCTCACATAAGTACACAAACTAAAAAGCAAACTGCACTCAGATTAAGTTGAAGTACTGCTAACAGACTGTGTCAACTGTGAGCGTGGGGTCGAGATGAAAAGGGCTACAGTAATCCCCTCCAGCCTGTCGATTTCCCTAATCTCCTTCTTTTGTTGTTGCTGGAGCCCAGAGGAGGGTGTGACAGGGTCAGGGGTGAAAGCTAAGAGCCTAGATGGATGGAGGAGGAGGAGGAGACAGATGAGGTTTCGTGGCCCGAGAAGACTCGGTGCCTCTGGCTGAAACCGCTACTTCCCCTGCAGCCCCCGCTGCCCCCACCATGCAAGAGATAAGAGCCAAAGAGGAGGGAACTTTGTGAAACACAAACAAGTTTCTGACTCACAGGGGTCACGGGTCAACGGGAGAACCTCCAGCGGTGGACACCTATCCCTATTGTCAATCTCATCACACATACACCTTTTAGAATAGCAGGAAATGACAAAATCCCACTTTACTCAAAGTGTCTGTCTGTAAAATATGAGTGAATTCCTTGTTGCTGTCAAGTTATTCTGTCAAGCTTGTTCCCAACTTTGTTTTGACAAGTGCACAGACAGCATTGTTGCACGGCAAAGTTCCTAGAATGACTGAGACATTTAGAAATGAAAGCTATAAAGCAACCTTCGATGCAGACTGACGGTGACGGTTCAGACAAACAGAACACCACTGAAGGCGAAGGACGGCGAGGGAGACGTCTTGGCTTACACACCCACAGGAATGGCCACACTCTTCTCGCCCTCCTCCATTTTGAAGGGCGTGAAGGCCCCTCCCTCCAGCCAAATACCTTTGGGATTATTACTCCGCAGTCTAAAACACGTTTGGCCAAAAGACCTACCCACAAACTGGGTAAAAACAACATCCGAGCCGGGGCGCTGGAGAAATCCCCGGCCTTTATGTGAGAGGTGACTGGAGGAGATGAGGTTGCACTAGCATGTCTTCTCCTCTGTGACCCTGGGGGTTGATGGGTGGAGAACAGTGGCTTGCATTGTTTGCCTGTGATACGCCCCCCCCCCTCTCCCTCCAGCGCGCCTTCTCTTCACCCTGTACCCCACCCAGATGAAGATCAAGTTAACTCTTGCCTGCGGTCACTCCACCTCGGAGGGGAACTCTATCCTGCACCGCTCCGTACTTCTCTCCTGGGCCGGCCCGGCAAGAGGCTGAAACTTCAGTCCGTTTGCTCATTTGATTCATTACAACTCGCGCCTGGCTGAGGATGAATAAAAGCCGTAAGAGAGAGCTGCGCCACCGCTGCGGGCGGATATCAATCAGCCGCTGTGCTGATACTGTGCGCTTTGAGCTTTTCGCACTCCTTTAAGAATGGATGTACAAGTGTATTCCTTTGGCCTTTCCCAATTATCAGTTTGTGTGTCAATGCTTAAGAGTTTGGGATAATATGCACGTAATTGTACGTGTCTAATGCACACGCGTGTGGTACAGTGCAAGTGTACAGGAGGAAGAGGTTCCTTTGTCTTGTTCCCGATGCTAAGGGGCAGAGCAGGGGAGCAGGCCTGGGCCAGCAACTCATAAATCACAGGAGAGGATGGAGTGTAACAGCTCAAATTAAGATAAAACCCCCTTAATTATCAGCTAAACAGCCTGGTGTCCCCTCTCTCCCCGGGCTATCTGTCACCCAGCAAGCATGCCCAGTCACCAGGGGACAGGCTTTACTGCTCCTTCCTCAGAGTGGGGCTGCTGACACACACACACACACACTATATATCTTCTTCTCTTTCAATTTCATGCAGTCTCTATGTCATTTAAAACTAGCAAAACTTCATTGGTGAATCCCAGTGGAAAAAAACAACCATCTGACATGTGGCTGTCAATCAAATTAACTTGTAACATATCACCTCTTTGCATTTGTTAACTACTCGCCACACCCACGCGACACACACACACAAACACACACACACACACATGCACATTCTTGCCTCTCCCTTTTCTTTCTTGCTTATTCACTGTGCCAATTATCATTACCCTAATGGCTTCTCAATGGCCTCTCCTTCTTCAAAGGCTATCTCTGTCATGGCCTCCTCTCTCTCACTTTGTGGTCCAATGAGATGCCCTGAAAGTCTTGTGTGCCAGCAGTAACACACATGCCCCCCCCCCCCCCCCCCCCCCTCCCCCCACATCTCCAGCCACACACACACACACACACACACACACACACACACACACACAAGCAGCTCCCCATGGCTTCTCTGGAGGTGCATTTGGAGGCGGTAAGTGGGGAAGTTTGAAGGTCTGGGTCTACACAAAGCCGGAGAGTGTGTTTGAAGCACACTAAACTGATACAATGTGCGTGTGTGTGTGTGTGTGTGTGTGTGTGTGTGTGTGTGTGTGGGGGGGGACATATTTGTAATATGTAAAAGACACTGCAATAGGGAAAGTGTAATGGAGAAAGAAAAGGAAAGAAAAAAAAAATCTATTTTGGCATTCGTGGTGTTTGAGTGTTCTTTTTTTTTAACCATCTCTTCTTTTTCTTTTCCCCTCTTCAGTTCTCTTGGAGGCAGTGTATTGATTTTATATTAGGCCTGAGCTACCATCTGGCTGCTTTTCATTCCTCTGTTTTTATAAAGCATCGGGAACAGAGAGAGAGCGAGATCGAAAGGGACCGGACTCAGAATTCATTATGCGTTAGATAAAGACAGTGAGAGAAAGGGGAGCATACAGAGTAGTGTGTGTATGTATGTGACACGGAGACAATGTGTGTGTGTGTGTGTGTGTGTGTGTGAGAGAGAGAGAGAAGGAGAGTGTGTGTTTGTGTGATTGTGTGTTTTATGAGCATTCTCAATGTGTGTTATTTGTATTCACGTATGTGTGGAAAGAATGGTGGCAAACAAACTGAGGGGCCATGAAGTACAAAGTATAATTTAACAGCAGTTGCGTGCATTTTTAGAGAGATCTCTTGAACACTCACACAGCCCCGCCCCCCCGAGTCCCTTCTTTCTTTCCTTCATGTCCCCCATCTACAAATAAGCGGAAAAGAAGCCGATAGTCCCCAAGAGAACGAATGTCTGCCCCCCGAGAGGCACGAATCTCCGTCTCCCTCCATCTTTCCCTCCCTTTTCCCCTCCCAACCCCTTAGGAGCGAGGTAAGCAAGCACTCGGGCCTCTGTCATTCAATCTATCATCCATTGATTTGTTTCATCAATGTGTGATTGTCTGATGACAAATATTTAACATCCTACCACAATATTGATCCCAATGCTCGGGGCGAAAAGGGAATTGAGGATGTTTTTCTCAGGTCAAGCTCGTATTTGCCCTCTGTCTGGTGTACATTCCACGAAATGCAGCCATTGTTTCCACATATTCACTGCAAACTGTTTCCTAAATGGGATGCTTTTGAATTGGTACATTGATTTTTACATCTATTTAAGGTCTCAAGAAAATAGCTTTTAAGGTGCAGAATTTTATCAGTTTTTGGAAGAATTAGGGATTAAAAAATATTTTACAGGGAAGCAATGATTGAGTTGGAATTTTTTTTTCCACAACATATAAACAATTCAGATTACAACAGTACAGATGTTGGCATTAATGGCTGATTGACTACTCTGGTGAAGCTTTTGGGTAAAATAATATATGATCTATGTAGAAAAACAGACTATGCAATGGGATTACAGTCCGATATCGTCGTGTTGAATCTTATATGGGCGGCGTGCGGATGCTGGACAAATTGTCCGTGAGTGCGACTGTCGGGTACTTACAGCCCGCGCTGAGATCCGGGACTCTTCTGTGATTAATGGTAGGGGACGCGCCCCTCTAATTGTGGTCCCTGACACAGGCACACGTCCCCAGACAAAGCAAGACAGGGCTGGAGCAGGGTGCCATGCTCAATCACCTTTCAGCAGAAAGGCTGAGTGCTGCTCTGGGGGTTTTGGAGGAAAGAGAGGTCACAGGATATCTGGTGATGACAGTAGAGGAGAGCAGACGAGACTCAAGTATCTAACCAGTGGTGGGAAACGGGAGTGTTTGAGGTTTGGGTTTTCGGCTGTGATGGGGATTTACCAGAGACAAACAGAGAAGACGCAGTAACAGAAGAGACGTAGAACTTCCTCACATACAAGAGAGAGATTTACTGGGTCTCACTTTATCCTCTCTGGATTATCCTCATTGGATTGGAATTTAAGTCTGCTTCTGGCCTGTGTAACTACATGCACCTGTTGCAGCAATATTTAATCATTACAATGGCAAGATTTAATTTCACAACGATGTGTTTGGGAATTATGCAAACAATTATTTCAGGAATTTATCACAACACAAATAAGAAGTAATTCTACTTCCAGATCCAATAGACTCTCAGTCTGCGTATTTAATATACTTAAACTACAGTTCTATAACAGAGGTAAACATTTCACTCTACTGAACCACAGACTCTGTAAAGGCGGAATAATTGGACCCATGATGCAAATGCTTTGTGCCTCTCTTCCACCTGCCGGCATTTTTTTGAGAGGACAGATGGAAGTCCTGAATTGGCTGCAGCGAGGGACCCCAAACAGTCAGCTCTATCAAGGAATCCCTTTATACGGGGAGGCAGGCAGACTGTTTTCATATTTTATCTGTCAGCAGTCGTGTATACTTTAAATGTATATGTTTGCTTGTGTTAAGGTGTTTGCACGCATTTGTGTAGATGCATGTGTGAACCTTACTTAATTGTACCTTCCAAGCCCTATCGTCCTGTGTCCAAGTCCTCCGGGGAGAGCCCCGTCTGGCCTCATAGGCCCCCTAGGCCCCTGTGAGCTTCCCACAATGCTATTCAAACAATAGGCCAAGGGACAAAGAGCACATTTACACAAGTAGAGCCTACTTTGAAAGCAAAAAGGCACTGTTTGGAAGATTTCCAAACCTTCCTGCCCCCTCCCAAAACAGAATCCCTGTTGCCCCTCCACACCCCACCTCTAAATTCTCTGGCTTAAAAAAAAGTTCACCATTTCAGCGATGGAGACGTGGGAGCCAAATATACTACACCAAACCCAATCCCACCCGCCAACCCACAAGCACCCCCAATCTAGCCAAACCCCCTCTTTACAGGACAAAAGCCCTTTAGAGGCCGAGTGTATGTGAGGGCTCTGGTGGATACCATAGTGGCTTAAAGACCGTGGAGGCCTTTAAGAGACACTTATTTTACTCCGACTCCCTTCATTTCTCTCTCTCTCTCTCTCTCTCTCTCTCTCTCTCTCTCTCTCTCTCGCTCTCTCTCTCTCTCTCTTACATTGAAAGGTTCAGCAAGGGGTAGAAAGAGTCTTGAGAGGGACGGGGGCAGTAAAATAGTGGGGGTGTAAAGGGTGCTCTTATGTCAACATTGTGGTATTTTCCCAAAGATGCATATCGCCTCTATACAAATAGGAGATGTATTTATAGGAGTACATAGAAAACTGCATGAGAGGAGAGTGTTTGGCTGAGCTTTCTGGCCACGGCCCCCATGGCTCCATGGATGGTCTTCATGGCTAGTGAAATTGTTATTCTTTAGATGCGCGTTGGCTGGGAAACACACAAGTTCTCAGGCGACCACACAGTACTTTCCCTCCCAACATGGCTGCCACGCAGAGGAGCGCATTGAAGGAAAAGGTCCAGCACCATACATCTTGACCGGAGCCAGTATTGCACAGCTTCTTTGTTACTGTGCCGGGCCAGACAGCCGTGGCTACGCAGCAGGCATGTTTGGGAAAGGAGGGTAACTTTTCCACTTTTAACTCCGTGTGACACACACCAGGCCAGTAATCTGCTGGTTTAGACCTAAATAAATTGTGGCATTTAAATCCAAATTCTTAGTGAGAGACTGAATTATATCACTGATCACTTATAAACTGAGTCAAGCTAGTCAACAGAGCTTTGGATACACAACAATAACCTGGTGCTCATTGCAAACCTGTGAGCACATGCCCTTATCCAGCCATAAAAGAGGTCAGCCAAACCAGACTGGCAGGTAGTATCTCCCACAGAGCCACTGTGACGTCTCTTGAAGGAAATTTAAAACCTTGGCATCCACAAACTACAAAGTGCAATGTGACATGCCCCAAAAGATCCATTAGCTGTATGCAAATCTGTTGCCAAACCTAGTCAAACCTGTGTCATTAATGACTGTACTTATTGTCCCTTTGTACAACGTCTACGCTGTGGACAACAGAAAGGTGACTAAATGTTTGCTACCAAATGGAGTACAAGTGCAATTAAGTGCTTACGTGAGAAGTATCTAATTACGATATTGTTGGCAAAAACTTGTGAAAAGAAAAGAATAAAATGCCTTGAATATTCAGACGATTTTTACTGATTCAATGAATAAACAGAGAGAATCTCCAGCTTCAGTTTCACAGTGAGCAGTGCAATCAGCGTTTATTCCCCAGCCATTTCTCACTTTCTCCCCCCTTCTCTCTCCCTAAACAGGCCCTCCCAGGTGACATGACAGTTTCTCACAAAACCAGTCTCTGCTGTTTGCCAACGCTGCCGCTCTCTGAGCATCACATTCACCACAGGCTCTGCAATACCAGACAGCAGGCGACGGGTACAGCAGCAAGCACAAACACACCTGAACAACACAGACACGCTGCTGCAGGGAGCTGCAGTTTGAGTGTGTGCATGTGCGTCTGCTACACAGCAGTGGTACAGGTTTATCACTAACCCTGTTAGGCAGCATTGACGTCTCCACCTCAGAGCTGGCACGCAAGGGAGTTATTGATTAGCATTAAGCATCCATGCAGATGGCCAATAAAGAGCAGGTGAGCCAAATAGGGCCTGGAGAGTGGGAAGAGGGTAGCTGTGTGTGTGTGTGTGTGTGTGTGTGTGTGTGTGTGTGTGTGTGTGTGTGTGTGTGTGTGTGTGTGTGTGTGTGTGTGTGTGTGTGTGTGTGTGTGTGTGTGTGTGTGTGTGTGTGTGGCTCCAGGTGGAGGAGCGGTTAGTAGGATGGTGTGAGGTCTCCAAAAACAACACAGATGATGAGGAAAACAGGCAAATCAGGGCAGACTTAGTATTGGAGAGAATAATATTTAGCTGTATGATTTAAAGTTTCTTTTTGTTGTATAGGTTGTATTCGGGGTAACGTAGTGATAAGAAGACGTGCGTCCAGCCCCTCTGTAATTAACCGATGACACTAAGGGAACACACACAATATTTTACTGTTGATTAAAAAAAATATGTGCTGTGCAATGAACAACACTATCAAGCTTGTTTCCATTACAGATGTTTTCGTTGGAGACATCTAAAGAGATAAACAGAATTAATTGCAAAATGGAATGTCACCTTTAACGTCATATTTATTGTTATTTAGTTACTCAATAAAACATATACAGATATATACAATATGCAGGAAAACAGACGACTGCACTTTACTTATTATTAAAAAAGAAAACCAAAAACAAATATCAGTTTGTAAATTGCCGTCACAGTCCTCCGTCTATTGTTTCAGAAATTCAAATTAGACAGAAGCTTTATTTAAAGATTACAAGATTGCCTAACACACAGCAAATTTTCTTTTATTATACATGTGCAATACCAATAGCATTTTTTTCAATTCCCTTATTAAACAATCCCTTGACCTCCATTTTCAGTTCTCATTGGCTAAATTGTATGCAAGCTGAGCTTATAAGGATGATAGAAGAGGTGAGTAGAAGACGAGAGAACAGAATAAAGGAATACAAATAATGGCGAACTACAACAAATCATAAATGATTAAGAGCAGCAAATGATAACGGTTAACATTTTCTTTGCCAAAGAGGGGAGAATTGTGTTCACAAAACTGAGTTGAGTTACATTCATGCAAAATCACCCCTCCTTCGATCTTCCTCTTGTTTAGCTTCTAGTGTTCAGGCCACTGCTAATTACACAGTAGGCCGCATAAGGGTGAATGTGCGTGTGTGTGTGTGCGTGTGTGTGTGTGTGTGTGTGGATTGGGTAGTTGTATCACAATACTCAACTGTTATACAATCAAAGCCAATGACAACTGAATATCTCTTATTCTCCATCTTCTGGTGGTCTCCTCCTTGACATTTCTTTATTTTTCCTTTGACAAAAAAAAAATATATATATATATTGATTTGAGGTTTTCCAGATGTGAGAATGGTTAAGCACACACTGTATTGCCCAGCAGTATGTGAGAGAGTGTCCTAAAAGGGTACTGTAAGTCTCAGAGGAAAAGTGTGTTTTTGCGTGCGTGCGTGTGTGTTTGTTTTATTTGTGTAAGAAAGAAGAGATTAGAGGGCGAGAGTGAATGTCTGCGGTGTTGTTTTCACGAGTCTAAATGTCTCTCTGTCCCTGGACAGGCAGGAGTTGTTCGCAGTCGCCTCACCAACACTTTATCGTCATCGGTATCATCATTATCAACATGAATTGTCTTTGAAGCTTTTCTTCGCCTTAATGTTCTTTCCTTCTTCCCGCTGGGCTCCGCTCTTTGCTCAAGTCAGTGCCGCCACAAATGTCCCAAATCGGTTGGAGATATCAGAGTGGAGAGAGCGCCAGGATGAGACGGGCCCCCCTCGGCCCTTACTGTCCCCCAGCTCGTCTGTGCAGTGGACGGACAGGCACTGCAGGTGGTTACCTCCGCTGCTCCCCCCCCCTCCTCCTCCTCCTCCTCCTCCAGCTCCTGGGGCCGCGGCTCCAACCTTACTCTGGGACAGCTCAGATTCTGCAGACAAGCACAGAGAGGAAAATTATAATCAAGACAATATAAAAAACAAAAAACAAACTTGAAGCAAATTGTCATTTACTGATAAAGATAAACCATGATGAACACACTTTTAATTAAACCAGTGTCATTTTCACTTCCCACTCTAAATCTGCTCTGTGAAAATGAATTCAACACTATTCCACCAGCCCATTAAAACCAACCAAAAAAAAGCAGGTTGTAAGCAAAGCTTCCTCTGCTCACACTCCACCTCCTCATGTCTGATGTCTCCAAGTGGCAAAGCAGAAACACAAAAGCGCACACGCATTCATTTGCTCCCAGTCAGGCGCGTAAATGTGGAGCCCTCATGAATGACCTCTGGTCCGAGGGTCAAAGGGCGCGGAGAATACTAGCCTCCAACCCTGCTTGACCTAATTTAGTGATATAATTACCATGCCACGGCATCGACCTGCATCACCAAGGTAGGGAACCCGATATCAAATGGTTGCACCAAGCTTCCGGGAAAATCCATACACAGGTTGATTAAGTCATATCAAATTTTCGTCTGAGATGCGCGCTTCGCATATGGAGAGAAATCACGTTGTGCCGTGCAACGACAAAATTAGTCCCGGGGAAGATTGATGAGGACAGGAAGTGCTTGGCTAAACTATACATAAAAAACGCAGCGTCACATCATCTGCTGAGAGACAAACTGCAGCGTGCTGAGGGGAGGCAGTGATGAATAACGGTTTAGGGGAAAGAGAAACACAACGTTTTGGTGTTGTGACACAAGAGTCCAGAGAAAGTGTGTGTGAAGATGTGAGAAGTCCTTTAATAAAAACCGTCCGCTTTTTCCACCCATCATGAAACAAACAACTACCTTCCTCCGTAAAAGGACGGCAGGCAGATGAGTGTGCTGCACAAAGGCACTTTGGCTTTCCGGTACCGGGTGTCTGAACGAGGAGACGGGCAGAAAACCGCTCTGACAAGCTGAGTTACGTGAGTCAGAGGAGGGAGAGGCAGAGTGACAGACGACAGTCTGGGCGCAGAGGCAGCGCATCACAACACTGCTGCTCACCTGGGAGCGAAGCACCGCGCAGACCTCCCTATCATCCACAACCCTCTGTTTTTTTTTAGCTCATCGTTCTCTGCCACTTAAAAGTATTTTCCTTTTGTTTCGCTCGCTGTCCTCATCTCCCTCCCTCTCTGCTTTCACAAACCCGGAGGCAGAAGAGACACGGCGTTAACAAAACACAGCCGGGGTGGAGCGGGCCAAGCCGGTCCAAGCAACGAGGACAACGGAGAGAAGAAGGGAGGCAGACATGCAGGCAGCGAGGCTGGCTTGCCCCCCAGCCTGTCTGGGCTGCGACCACTGGAATGGAAAAGTGGGAGGGGGGAAGGGGGGAGGGGAGGGGTTGTAAAAAGGTCAGGCAGCCAAGTCTCACGTTGTTCCCCGTTTTGTTTCCCCCCCCTCTGATTGCCGGTCTCTATGCGTTTCCCTCTATCTCCATCTCCCTCCTAAGGAACAGGGCTTAAGTGGGTGATATGGGGGGGGGGCGGTTGGGGCAAAGGGAGGGTTTACAGAAGCGGTGGTGGCGGCGGTGACGAGATCTAACATTTGCCAGAGGGTTCAGTCATACACCTCAGCATGGCGGCTCACCCGCTGCCCTTCTCCCCCGCCCTCCCTCCTTGCCCCTCCCCCTCATCCTCCTCGCCCCTCCACCCACTCACACTCCCTCTTCCCAGCGCGGTGCCCTCCAGCACCCGCCGGCAGCTCATGCTAGCTGGGCACAGCAGGGTCCGCACCGGCCTGAATAGGCAGCCAAGCGTTCCCCTGGCTCACCGCTGACACACAGCGAACTGACAACACGCACAGCCAAAAACACACAACACGCCAACCGCTGCCATACCCACACCAGCCCTCAGCTGCCGCTCCACATGCGCGCACACACACACACACACACACACACACACACACACACACACACGATCGCAGCATGTCACTCCGCTTCAATGCAAGGACAAGAGTGGAAAAAAAACGGAGAAAAAATGTATATGGATCAAATTACAAACATGATGACTCTTTTCTTGCAGGCGCACAAACACACTTAGAAAATGTATCGCTTGTGTCGTGTTCAGATGAAAACTGGATGTTTCAATAAATAAAGAAATGCTGTAAAAAGAGAAATATGTGATTTTTTTTTTCGGTTGTACATTTGTCTCTCTAGTTGAAGACTTGCAGTCCTTCTGAAAGGGCAGATTTATATTTGTAACGATACATTTTTCATTTAACAGCGTATGCAATATACACCACTTGTAAAATACGCCAAACAGTTGACTGGCCTTAGGATTAAAATATCCCCCAGTATTAAAGGGCAGCCAAAAGGCATTCAGGGGATGTGATTTTTATGGAAAAATGGAGACAGCACCCTTAAATTGAAAGCATTATCCATGGCTGCGCATTGCTTCACACGTGGAAAAGGCAGTGTGAAATTCTACATCACACAAGTCTAAATCTCAAATCACCATGACATTTTACACGGAGGGGAAATCTGTTTTTATATATATAATAAGATCTTTCTTGTTATGGCTGTTTAACGTAGAATTCATATCCCCGGTAATATCTCAATAATAGCCTCTTCCACTGGAGGGAACAAGTGCTTATCAGCAGCGAGTGAGGAGGAAAACACCTTAATGAAAAGGGTAACAGTAACAGTGCAGGCAGCTGCGCTAAGCTACGATTACACCTAAATGTCCTTAACCACATTACAGCCAGAAAAGATTACACTGTGATGTGTTAAATAAATACACAATTTAATGTGATGCACTTACATCACTATATCTCTCGCCCCAAGTGCAGTACTTTGTTATTTAGTGCCTGGTGATGATGGTCTCTCACACAGAAACACTCACACACACACACACACACACACACACACACACACATGCACGCACAGAGCAGTGGGGTTTTTGGAGCCGTCTCACAAACACAGCTAGAGACGATTTCAGAGTGGAGCTTGGAGTGTCGCGAAGGCTGGGCGCACAGCGCACCGCTCCGCTTGTCTGGGTGACACCAATGTGTCTGGGAGCTGTCGGCCTGACACGGGTTTACATGTCATATCACACACACACAATTCAAGCAACGCACGGAGGTAAACAATGGCTGCTTCCATTTAATAGTAAGTGTATGTCTCTAAAACCAATATCTAAATTTGAATAAATGACACATGAAGCTGATGCAGATATTGTGACTATTTGTAAAGGAAGATTAGAATCTGAATGAAATGTATTTATTTAAGAAAAGCTTCCCGACGGTGAAAGATCCCAAGAATTGTCAAATTGATTTCCCAGGCCCTAGAATCCCATGCGGCAGGCCTCTGCCCCTTCTCTCCCAAGCTCGACTTCCATGACGACACTTCACCTTTAACCTTGCGCTCTAGAGGGCACGACCCCTTCCTCTGTGAACACAAACCAGCCCAATCAGAATGCTGCGCTGGCTGACAAAAACACCCAAAGGCCTCTGCTCCTATGACAGTGTGTGACATCAGGTCAGATTCCTTTAGCATAACAACTACCACTATGGTCTTGTGAGAGGATTCTGTCTTTGTCAGCACAAAAAAAACCTCACAATCCACAGAGAAAAAGTGAGATTTGAAAAAAAGGGAGTGGGTGCGGGGGAGCAAAGAGAAAGACGTATTCTCTTATGAAAATATAATATATATAATATAATATATATATATATATATATATATATATATATATAAGTTACGGTTCTCTCTATGGCATCTCATCGCCATCTCAGAAGTGACAGTGCATGTAGGTTGTTGCCGAAAAACCCCAAGAAATTTGAAAAATATCCCCCATGTACGTTCAGGGAGGTCTAACTGACGTATATGGGGGCTTCAGATGTATTACCCCCAGGTATCACCTGCCCCAGGGGGTGGTACATTGGGCTCCCTCCAGACCTAACTGATGAAATACGGCCGTTCCCTCGGAGTATAAGGAGGATTTCAAGAGGCATCTAGGGGGACATTTCTCACACAACGGTTATATTTGGTTTCAATTTCTCTGAGTTCTCTGGCCTGCGACATAAAGGGCAAAACAACTTGCCCGAGCAGGCGCTGCTCTTAGCATTCGCTACCTCGTCTCCAGCAACATTCCCATCTCCTTGAACCCATAGCCCACCCCCCCCCACCCCCGCCCCTCTCCCCGCACCACCAGCAGTGCTTAGGAAACCAAACACAAATCAGAACATGGGAAGTGATTTAGTGGCTCCTTCATAACTCACAAACACGTCCAGGACCTGGACTGCACTTGTTTCAGCACAGTGCTGCAACACTTTGCTTTCCGTGTTTTCACCTCTCTGGAAAAGGTCGGCCACACGTGAAACCAGTTGCAATTCTTAGGTTACAAAGCACATGCATGATAGAGGCTTTTGTTTTTAGTGAGAATAATAGTGGAATATATCAATTCTGTTCCCCAAACTAAAAAACTCAAGATTTAATCACAGATCACAATAAAAAACGCACAATAAGTTAAGGTGAGGAAGTTTCAATAATGCTTTTATCTACAGGGGCCTTGTGATCTGTTTCCTTTATACGAAGAATAAGATAATAAGAATATCCCCTAACAAAGATGTGTGTGTATTCCATTTGTGATTAAATAAAACATATTTGTTTCTTACCAAAATGTAAGACAAGGTGAAGATCAGTGCCATTTTAAGAGATTTAAGGATAGAGGTTGTTTGTTTCAAACCGGATAATTTCACGTGATATTAAATTTAACTATTTTCTCTCCCATAAATGTAAACCTATCATACATTACCACTATCTCTCTTACTTTCTCTTTCAATCAGCCTCTTCTGTCCCCCAGGAGGAACAGCACCAGTGTCATAACCCATTTGTCAAACGCTCAATACAAATTAAAGGCATCTGACAACGACCTGTATGGCTAATGACATAAATGCTGCTGGCAGCGTGACAACATTTAAACCTCTGAAAACACACGCACACACACACACACCTTTTAAAAGCTAAACTTGTACATATGAACCTCAGAAACCTTTCAGTAGCTACTTTCTTTTCCTTCAACGAGACAGTGGAGATTCTGAGGCACGTCACACACATCCGCGATGGAAGGTTTGAAACGCTTCGCTCTGTGCATCTCCCAGATAAACTCAGCTTTCCCTTCCCTGCTGCATCCAGGGAGAATATTTACCACATGCTGAGACAAGTTTTATTTTATTCCAACAGCCTTCCCAGGGGAAAACAAAACACCGGATGAGCTGCTATTTTGAAGAGTTGAAAATCCAGCAAGGCCTGACACCTTTGTTCATTTTTTTCCTCTCTTCATCAGTCACCAACACGCTTTTTAATGGGCTTCCTTTGACTGTCACTAGTGCTCAATGTCTTGCAAAGAGCCTGAGAACTTGCACACACAAACAGATAGCATATAAACAAACACGAATACACACACCCACAAATGCAGTCTTATATTCCAGACACTTTAAATGCATGATGGGTGCTTTTCAGTCCTGCACGATTTACAACTCGAGTAAATACTCTTAAATATTTTCAACACATTAGTATTAAGTGAGCGTGCTCCGCCGAGCGAGACACCTGAGATCGGGCGCTGGAGCTGTTGAGCCTGACGGAGTCTAAATAAATCAAACTGTATGTCTTCACCTGACAAATCCACCATATCAAGTTGCAGTGTCTACAAACCTGCCCTTCGTCACACACTCTCGTGCATACCAGTAAAAAATCTAAAACATGCAGTGAGAGCAGAAATACGACATAACAGGAAAATGATTTCTCTGTTGTTGAGGAGGACGTTCGTTTCTAAAAAACAACAACATTCAAACCATGTATATATGTCGCTGAACTGAGCACCTAATGACATAAACTCGCTGTTTCTACGTAGCCACGCACAATACGTCAGTAACCAAGTCCACTTAAAAAGGAGCCTGAGAATGAATTATGACTTTGGGAAACAATAATACCAGGGCTAATTGCTATGATTATCATAATGATTATCATTATTGCAGTGTACGAGTGTGTAAGGAGCTTAGTGGGTGTGTGCTGTTGTAGAGTCGATACGAAACAACTGGTAATGACAGGTAAAGAACATAGACGGCCCCGGGCTGTTTTCCACATTCAAGTATGTGCCAATCACTTTATACCTTTTTTTAGAAAGAAAAAAAAAAGAAATAGAAATTACTGGTGTGATTTGTGGGGTTGTTGTCGTACTGAAATGTCAAAGGCAGGTGGTCTCACAGGATTGTTCTCCACGGTGGAAAATCAACACGCCTCTTTCATTGGATTTAAGTGCTTTCTAGTAGGTGTGATAAGATGCAAGTTCCCTCTTTTCAAACCTGTCAAAGTCAGAGCAAAAGAGATTTGATCAGGATTAGAGCGTTTTACAGGCTGATTTCTGAGAGTCAAGGGAAAGACTGTTCCACGAGGTTAACAATGAAATGTCTTAACTGTGCTGGTAAAAAAAAAAAAAAAAAGTAGGTGCGTGTGGCAAAAAAAGTAAAAATAACTGAATCACTTCCTTCGCCTGCTGGTTGCCTGTTATCAACGCTGTGCATGAGTTTCCAAATAAACTGCCGGCACTGGCTAAGATATACTGATGAGAAGGGAAGAGGAAGAGCGCAAAAAGACATATTTAAAAGGGGGAAATGGTATTAACTGACACCGTACAAGGAAAAGTTGCTGTGTGCACCTCTGCTCTTTCCCTCAGCACAAGAAGCGCATTCGCACACAAGACTTGTGCTACATGCTGTTACAAAGCGAGGAGGCCAAATATGGGGTCCAAAGGGGGTCCTTACTGCAGCACCCATCACTTTGAGCAAGCGAGCAGGGGGCCGAGAGAGAGGGAGGTGGGATCCACTGGGTGAACAGAATGAGAGTCCTCTACAATAAGAACAGTTTCAGCTATTGGTTACATTCAAACGTTCCCAGGAAGGCTAAAGATTACATTTCTTATTTGAATCATGGGATGATTTGTGACTCCTGCAGCCTCTTTTGCTTACAGCGTTAACACAATCAACAAAATGATCTGAAGTTTTACACAACGTCACCTGAAACACTTCTAGCGAAGAACTAAAAGAGCGATGGAAACATTAACTGAGTGCAACCTGCAATCTACTGCAATCTGCAGTAAACTCCTGTGCAGCACCAAAGTACACACCAAAGCGTGATTCAGGTGTTAACATTTTCATCATTAAAAGTACACCTGTTATCAGCAGCGATTTAAAAAAAATTGAATTAAATTAAATGCAACAAATAATCATAATGTTTGAGATCTCAAATCCAAATCTTAACCCTCGTCAGAAACATCTCATATTTAACTAACATTGTAGTTATGAGCTGAATGAAAAAGTACTCTAATTTCTGTTACAATTAATTTAATTGAAAAATGTTTAATATTTGGGTATTTTAGAGAATAAATAATCCTGATAATATCAAGATGATAACAAAAATGTTTTTAAGTAATTATAAACAGTTGCGCCTTCACTGGCATTACATCAATCAATTTTCTTCCTTTTAACAATTTTATCTTATGAATCGGCCTGATTTATTTCAAATTAGCGTAACTGACAGTATCTGCAAAAGTGTTGCATATTGTTGCGTGCAGAGGACTAGACTGACTGGTAAAGTTGGATGTTTCTTGCAGTGTAAAACGCCTGTGGGATGCTGCTTTTAAGGAACTACTCTGTGGGCTATGACTTATCTTAAATTATTATGTTATTTTGCTCCCTTCTGTGTCGCCAAAGCATCAGATTCAATCTCGAAATCCCCCTCCTCCCCTCCCAAATACACCTCCACCCTTTTTTCATCTTTGCTGTCTGAAGCACTCAAATGAGAAACTGTCAGGAGCAGTGATTTGTGCTAACTAGCTATCGATCGCTCCAGAGCTGCATGCCTCGTGTCCAATGCAGGGAGGGCTGAGGGAGGAGAGAAGGAGACAGGAGATGGAAATAGAAAGGAGGGGAGAGGAAATGAGAGCAGAAATTGGACTATTCTACGTTTAAATACCCACTGATAGTTATGTTATTAAACGTGTTATCAGCAAAAGAGAAATTAAAAGAGTGAGAGCAACAGGGCGACCGGGGCTGACTGCTTATCAGAGTTGGGTTTCCGACTCAAAATAATACTCATTAATCAATATCCAGAGTGATTATATTAGGCTACTTATCATCACTTGGCATCAGAAGGCTTATTTCACTGTTGACACACTAAATGCTGGCTTCTTTTGGGAGGGGGGGTCATATACATACACACACACACACACACACACACACACACACACACACACACACACACACATGTATTTATAGATAGATAGCTAGATCAACAGATAGATAGATAGATATCGACTAACTAATAGGAAGGGAAAAAAAGCCACATTGTTCAATAGTCTTGTCACTACTCCTCTGATTTAGCTGAGGACCGTGAGCGCCATTTGTGAAGGAGAACAAATACCTGCCTGAGGTGGAATGTGCTTTAATAATTCTCAATCAAATTAAAAAGGAAGTTTAAACTACACGTTATTTTTCTGCTGATTTACAATCGTTGCGCCCGGTGATATTAGTCACATCTCCGACCTAATGGCATCGGTGTTAGTACCCGACACCCTGTGCTCAGTCTCGTATAAACAATGCGCCTGGACGCTCCACGCGGTGCGCGCCCCCGCGCCTCTCTGCACCCGCAAGGATCAGGACAAAGAGGCGCTCACGCGCTCGGTGCTCCCCACGTTTAAATGCATCTTAT
This sequence comes from Gasterosteus aculeatus, assembly GCF_964276395.1. Lineage (NCBI taxonomy): Eukaryota > Metazoa > Chordata > Actinopteri > Perciformes > Gasterosteidae > Gasterosteus > Gasterosteus aculeatus. Next base: position 14,416,308 of record NC_135701.1, read on the forward strand.
ATCCACGCATCCACGGCGCTTTCAGTAGGTTATCCACGACAACACGCACTTCGGCCACATTTTCTGGCAGGCAGCAAATCAACCATATTTGCTGCTTTGGTCGGAATTTATTTGGGAACAGCTAACGAAAAGAAAAAAAGGAAAACATTACTGAATAAATAGGCATTAATAAAAGGAAATATCCAACCGCATTTAATTAATGCAATTACCTAATTCAGCAATTATGATGCATATAAATTGATATGATTCATATGAATAAAAGCAACGATACAATAATAATAATAATAATAAAGTAGTATTCATAAGAATATTAACTACTTTGATTATCGTTAATAGTATTACTGTTATACGCAAGATAATTAACGAAATTAATCTGCAGCAAAGTACAGGTGAAAATATATCCCTGTTATGATTTTAGACCGAACATGAAAACAATAAAATGAAACAACATGAAACCACGAACCTTCATATACAGACTGTAATATCTCCGTCTCCGTTAAGAAAACTGCATCGCTTACTTGAGGCCAGAACAATTTACATTTTCTTTTAGAAACTTTTTATTCTAAAGACTCCTAAATTACTGCCACAATATTTGTACGCTACATTCATATATATTATGAAATATATATATAACCTACTTAACAACATTCGAACTACAATTTCGAAACACAAACTATTAAAAGTAAATTAAATATTTCCCATGGAAAATGTAAATAGATATTGAATCGCTGTATTCATTCCTCCATCCTATCTAATCCTTGAAATCCTTTCCTGCCAATCTAAAATCAATCCACTTTCACCAGCTCTGTATTATTCCATGGTAATAACAAAAACAAACACGTACCGAGGCGAGGGGAACCCCGCTGCGCTAACGCATATCCTCAAAAAGCTATTAATCTTCTCAATGTAGTTGTTCACCCTGAAAACCCAGATAAAGAACCTCAGGAAATGTTTACTTTACTTGAGCTGTTCTTTTGAAGTGCCTATACAATGAAGACACGTAGACAAATACACTGTGGTTCGTTTGCTGGTCGGATGGCATTTAAAAGCTCCACGGTGAAAAAAAAAACGGACACAATTTAACAAGAGAAATACCGCATGAATATTATTCTTTTAATTTCTTTGTAAAGACCATTCAATGTGCTCTTTCTGTAGGCTAAACCACTCAAATTGAAATGCTCTAGTTAAATAGAGACGGCTGCTTTCTCGCGGAGAAATATGCACAAAAGGTCCTTCATTATCAGCGTTAACAGAGCATTTAATCTATTATGTATGTGATGTTACACTGCATTTCTGATCAAGTAATTAACATTTTAAGGGAAGAAATTCTCAAATGTAAACTAAATTATTGAGCAAAATTGATCATTTTGTGAACTCTGTGTTGCATTTTTGAGAGGGAGTTAAGGAGAAAGAAAGAAGGGAATGTACATGAGTAAAATATAACAAAAGAGACAAAACTGTTTATTTACCTTCTTTGCTGCTGTTTTGGCCCTTGTTCTTTTCCCATGGTCCCATGGCCTTGTCATCTTCTGACCCGTCCATCATGGCCTTGTCACTGGGCACGTACCAGGTGGCGTGCTGCTCTGCCATGAGGGTGTCAAGGTCAATAGTGCCCATTGAGCCCTTCCCAGCATCGGGACTGCAGCCTGCCAGCTCATTGTCTCCGTTCTGTGAGGGACAGTCACCATTCTTTTTGCCATTTTTCATGGCCAGGGGCTGGTCCTCAGAGATACTGAATTGCTGCCGCTGTAGCTGTATCTGGGCCTGCAGAATCTCTAGCGGGTGGATTTCCTCCTGACCAGAGGTGCTGGATGGAGTGCGTACCTGCTCCACCCCAGGAGTGCCTGGGTGGCTCACCCCGCTGGCCCCTGTGCCCCCACCAGCATTCAGTCCGTAGCTGTCTGGCGGCGAGGTAGTGTGATTGTTAATGCCCATGCCTAAAGGCTTCTGTCCGTTCATCAAGCCATGGTCACTCCTCTGCATTTTGGGGGAGCCTGTGATCATAGGGCTGCGATTAGACTTGGAGGCAGAGGCGCCTCCCGCATCCGAGCTGGAGGACACCTCGTCCTCGTTGCCGTAGTGGGTGCTGACATCGTCAGGAAAGTCCACCCGCGGTGAGCTACTTTCAGACTTGGCAACACTTTGAATGCCACTGTCCAAGGAAGACATCAAATCGGCCTGATCCCCCAACATTAGGTCTCCTCCTTTTCCCCAAGACGGTGATTGGAGGTGTTTCTCATGGGGTGTACCCCCACCCCTCTCCCCAACACCAGCAGAGGGGGTCTGCTGGCCTGGACTTACAACAGGGTTACCATTGTCAGGGGAAAAAAAAATTCCAGGGCTCACATGACCACTGTCTCTTTTTCTCCTGCCTCTCCCTCTCCCACTCCCTGTTGTTGCCTTCCCCTCACTGCATGGGGTAGCGTCCATGTTGTAATTTGGGGAGAGGGCACTGGCTTCCCCCTGCACCGTCTGGCTTTGACTTGTGGGCTTAGAGTTGCTATTCCCAGTGCCAGGCATCTGGCTGTTCTGGGAAGTGCTACTCTGAAAATATTCAGGTCCAGCACTGCCAGTCCCATTAGATGTGCTGCTATTAATGTCCTGCTCTGTCTGACTCAATTTTCGCTTGCCCTCATTTTGGTTCTTCTTGTTGAAGGTAACGTTAAGATTGGGGGCCCCAAGGCTAGCAATCATGTTCTGGCAAGCCGTGGACAGGGCCGCCAGGCAGCTCTGGCCAAAAACACTGTCTTTAGCGCTGGTTTTGCTGAAGTTCCCGAGGGAGAGAGCTCCCAGCTTACTAACAGACGGCCGCTGGCCTGGGGGGAACTCAGACTGAGAAGGGTAGCTCGCTGGTGATGTGTTCACCCCCTGGGGAGCGCTGTGGGCAGGACCCTGACGGTTAGCCCCCCCATAGGGAAAAGTTGGCTGTGCTCCCATCGGAGGTGCAGGAAATTCAGCTGCCCGCCTCTCTGCTGGGGCATTCGGATGCCCCGTTCCCGCTCCTGGCGACTGCATTTGTGAGAGATTGCCCATGTTGCCGCTGAATTGTGAGTGCATGCCCGGGGAATGGAGAGCCTGTACATGACCATCTCCTGGTATTCTCATGGGCTCCTGCATGCCCATGCCTGGCCTAAAGATCATTCCGGCTCCGTTTTGCTGTAGCCCCATGTCATGGGGCCCCGATTCATTACCCGCTCCACCCATGCGCCGTGACATCATCTCCCCTGGTGGGTGGTTCCCTTGAAACCAGGAGTTCTCCTGAGTTACATGAGGATTTTGTCCATCAATGTTGGGCATCCTGCCAGCATTCTCCCTGTCAAAGCCGGGTTGGGGCATGTTCCCCACTGGGCCTCCGTGAGTCATTGGGCCAGGAGGTACATCGCCATGGTGACCCAGCTGCTGCAGACTGGGCTGCCTCATTCTCTGCTGTTGGTTGCGCGATGCCATTTGTTTTATCATCATGGCTGCATTCTGCCGCTGCTGTAGAGACTGCTGCTCAGGCCCTGGATGCTGAAGGGGACCTGGTGGGAAGCCTTCACTCACAGGTGGGGTGAACTCACCAGGTAGGCCGGCATATGCAGAGGGAGAGAGGTGGTTATCCATTCCACCACACCAGCCTTCACCGCCATGTGCATTCGGAAAGTCAAATCGCGGTCTTTTCGCCATGTTCATATAAGGAGAGTCAAAGTGTTGCAGCCTCTGATTTGGCGGTTGTTGGGAGGGGGGAGGAGCTGGTTGTTGCATATTAAACATGGGGTCCCCATAGGGGTGCATACCCCTATTTTCCAGTCTGTGAATGGGATACTCAAACTGGTTGTGTGGGCCAGGCATCATGACCCCTCCATCCAGAATGTTAGGGTTAGTAGCGCCAGGCTCGGCCTGAGGGGGTCGGGGGAGGCCAGGGGGGCATGAATTCTGTCTGGCTATCAAGCCAGCTTGTTGTTGCTGCTGCTGCATGAGAGAATGTCTTGCATTGACCCCCGGCTCGATTCCCACGGGCACCTTACGACCATTTCCAAAACGCTCAAAAAACACTCCATGCTGAGGCTGCTGGGGTTGCTGGGGCTGTGGTGGCGGCTGGTGTCCCTTAGGGATGCCCGGCATACCTGAGGTCCGTGGCATGCCAGGGTTCCCTGGGAAATTAGCACTGGGGACAGGCCTTCCTGGGCCAAAATGGGGTATCTGAGATTCTGATTCTGATGGGGAAAATACATGTACATCAAAATGTCCAGATGGGGGCTCACTTGGGAAGTTATACTCTAATCCCTCTACAGCTCCCTGGTTGGGCATTCGCCGAGACTCTAGGCCGTGAGACTCAGAGGAGGAGGATGAGGAGGACGGGAGACCGTGGAAGGATGCTGCTCTGTTAGGTGACTGGTCCAAGGGTAGACAGGGGGCGGGGACCGCATGGCTGACACTGGGAGGGCCGTGATGTTGAAAGTCAGGCATGTTACCAGGCCGTTGCTGCTGTTGCTGCTGCTGCTGCGGGGGAAAGCCATCCCCTGCCTGCGCCTCAGCGAGAGGATCAAATCCTTCTCCAAAGCCCTGCTGTGGTCCCATGCCATTGTTGTTGTAGCCCATTAGCCGGCCACCATGCAGACATGATGATCCTGGCTCTGGGCCTCCAAAATTTCCACCGAAATGAGGGTGAGGTTGGTGGGGGTGAGGTTGATGGCCGTGAGGATGCCCTTGGTGAGGTTGCTGGTTGTTAAAAAATCCATGCATGGGTCCTTGCTGCTGCTGCTGCTGAAGTCCGCTGCCTGCATGCATGTCCGAGTGGCCCCGCGGGTGAAAGCCCCCGTACTGTTCTCCGTTCATGTTCATATTGAGCCCGAGCATTTGCGGTTCGCTCAGAGAGCCCATGCCGGGTTCCACGGCTCCCGGCGGGCCGCCAGCGTGAAAACCCGGACTTTTATAATGAGAGCCCATGTTCAGTCTCGATAGGTTTATGTTTCTCTCTGATTGGCGAGGGTTTCTGCTATTAATCTGAGAAGCAAACTGCTCCAGCCCAAACATACTCCCCTGCAATCAATCCCACATGACGGCCAGTTTGCCTGACATCAGCGCACTGTCTGTTTTTTTTTTTTTTTTTACAGTCTGTCCCCAAAAGGAAAAAAAAAGATATAAAGAAATTGTTCAAATGTCTAATGATCAAACTGATTTGTATTCTTTAAATGTTGAAACGCGTGAAATAAGTTAATCATTGCGTTTTATCAATTGTTTTTTGTTTTTCAACTTCTCCAAGGACGCGGGCGCGAGAGGGAATAGACTGTCCAAATACGCACGCAAACTGTGTTCCGGCTCCCGTGTTTATGCGCGCATTTGACGGCTCTGCCTTTTGTCTTTGATTAAGCAAACGCACATAGAACACTGTTATTTAACTTGCTGCACGGGTAACCTACCATAGTCCAAAGTTTTTCTGTGCGCTTTTCTTCGGCGCGAACGTGACAAAAAAGCATCTCCTTGACGAACTAAAAGATCGGGAGCGATCGAATAGGTAATATGACAATTTCTGTCAGCTATTAATTGTTTATTCCAGTCCAATGTCAAAAGTCAAAAGTCCCGGAGCGACTTTTTGTATAAGGTCCCATACTGGAAAAAAAGAGGAAAAAGTCCAATATGAGCCGGATAGTTTAAACTACCCCTGCAGCCTTAGAGCAGAAAAAAAAGATTTCTTGAAATAAACACTTTCTTCTAATGTCTTTCAATATCACGCTAACTGCCAAGCAGACATGTAGCTCAAAAGTCCAATGTGATCGAAAGTCCACAATCTCCAACCCAGGCACCGGAGAACCGGAGCGTCAGTTAACGCGACCTGGACCCGGAGCAGCGCGGCGTGCACTACCCGCACTCCACAACCACGGAGCTGCTGCACAGCATCCTTCGCCCGCTGCCGGTCGCGCGCCTCGCAGAGAAGCGCCTTTTGCCTGAAGTCCTCGCGGTGCGTTTCGCTCCTAACGTGCGCGTCCCTCCGTGTGCCGAGTCGTGCCTGGTGTGGTCTGAGTGCACTTTGGAGCGATTCACAGACACACTCTCACTTCGCACTGCCGCTTGGCGCTGTGTGAGCCTGCAACAAGTTTTGCATTTTTGCAGCCGCTTCCATCAATGAACCCTCCGCCAATCAGAAGGCCCGTAGAAAGCTTCCAGGGCGGGACAAACGCTTTTAAGGTGGTCCATGGGATTGCGCAAAAAATAAAAAATCGGACGTAAGAAATGGCTTTTACTTGAAATGTAATGTTTTTGACGAAATAGCGCAGTATTTTGCACATTAAAACCGTCCATCACGTTTGAATATTCTTTTTTCTTCCAAAACGATTTATTTCTTTGCCACAGAATTGCGGTCTACAACAATCGAGGTGATGGATACAGTTCTGAAACTCCCGTTTCCTCCGCAGGAGAATGAAGTGGATTTCAACATCGTGCCGATCAGTCCTCTTCCCTTATGAACAAACTTTAGCGCTGCACACACTCATCTGAGAAGTGATCAGTACTTCGTTTGGCATTAACATTTCATTACAACAACATAAAGCTCAATGTGATAACTTGCACCAATAACAACAAGCGATTGTTGAAGGAAAAGACGAGCGAAGCTCTTTAAAAGATTTATAAATGAGAGACGGTCTCGCAATGAACACTGTGAATCCACCCTGTTCAGGTGTGTATGTGCTGAATGGTGATATAGTAAATATTGTACTCAGTAGATGGATTTGCAGAGATATGATGGCCAATCATATACGTTACGTAAATATATTGAACCTTGGTGGAAGGAAATAGATCCATATTATCGCGTGTGTGTGTGTGTGTGTGTGTGTGTGTGTGTGTGTGTGTGTGTGTGTGTGTGTGTGTGTGTGTGTGTGTGTGTGTGTGTGTGTGTGTCCAATCAATCTGGCCCCAGTCGTGTGAATTTGTGTCCCAACGGGAAGAAAATCCTCCTTAAAAGACCATCTGAACTAAATCATGTGGACGATATTGGGCTTCGGTTCCGATAGTCAATAGCATTCTCTCAGTGTTATAATCTGTGAAATAGAACAAATTTCAAAGGTTAAATTAGGATAAGTTACTTTATAGGTTAATTAGCCGCAGGCCTACAAAGGCCGAAGTTATCTGTGGAAGGTTAAGTGGTGCAACAACCCGAGATAAGATATTCAAATATTGCAAATGGTTCATCTTCAGGTTCGTGCGTTTGATTAAAAAATCCGAATATAAGGAATTCAGACATAGTAGTCATTTTAAGAAGATTTATATTTCATTTAATTGCACACCATAGCCTTGAGTTTTTCCTCAGGCACGTTTCGGATGGTGTATTCATTGTTATGTAATTAAGAATGTGTGTTCATGTCGTCTGTAGCTCTTGAGTCTCTGTCTGCGTCTTTTAGTGTAGTCGGTTGTGGATTTCGGAGACACCCTGGACCTTCTTTCCCTGGTGAATATTGAAGTGACCAAGTTCACATGCAATTTTCGCGTGTCAAATTTAAACTGTTTGGCGTTAGCGGTCATAGTTTCAAATAATAGATCCTGCAATTATTTTTGATTGTTTGCGTTCGGGGAATCTGGCCTCATAAGATTAACAAAACTAATTTATTTCAAATAAAAGGCAACATTTGGGAATACTGAATACAAATATAATTCCATTTCACTAGAAGGGACAGTTTCTTTAGTGATACTAGAACGTCGTATTATAATGTCCCCGGCAGTGGGGACAGTGGACATTTAAAGAAGTTGGTGGCAGACGTCTCTGCACTTTTGGGGGGAAATGAAGTGGACTTTACCAAACGGACACAGTGCCACCTAGCGGCGGCCAACGCTCACGCACTCTATACAACTTATAGAAAGGAGGCATAGGTCTAAACCAGGACATGCTGTAAATACGATTTGACAAATCGTAATGTTAATCTAAAAACTAGACTAGAAACACTACAAATGGGTTCATAATTCATATAAAGCACTTGTGAGACAAAGTGGAAAGTGTGAAATAATTTAGCATGTATCCATAATCCCTTTATATGACAGTTTTTATCATATGATAGTGAAATTATGTAGAAATAGAAGAAGGATACATATGTGTTCAGTCTGAATCTCCTTATTTTGGTATTAGGGGGAAATCATTATCGAGGTTAAAATGTCTTTTTCTTCTAGAACAACTGCAGGTGTGGTAAATAGAAAATACACTGTCCTATAATTTTACAATAAATGTCTTGGATTTGGAAATAGATACGCATTTTTTACATGACAATACATTTTCTCATAATTATTTGTAGTGCTGTGGATGTTTCAGATCATTTTAGCTATACAGTGTGTAAGCAAGCTCTCTGCTCAGCCCTGCAGAGGACGGGGCGGTTTGACAGGGCTGAGGATGGAGACGGGTCAGGACGAGGCTTTGGAAGGTGCCCGGGAAGAAGTTTGTGTGTGTAAATTTAGAAGTTTGGAAGGGATTGGATTATGTATCACTCCTTGAAGCTGAAGGGACAGTGGCTGAGAGAGAGAGAGAGAGAGAGGGGGGGGGCAGGGAGAGAGACGGTGCTTGTGTTGTGAGGTAGACACAGTGTAAAGTAAAGTATCTGTCTCTTCCAGAAGGACGGAGCAGCGTGATGAGCTGTTGAGATGTTCTGAAGGCTGTGCATGGGTGGCGTGTTGCTGGGAGGGAACAAAAAAAAAAAACCTTCTCAGTATCACCTTGCTGTAGGATCACTTTCATATCAGAGAGCCAGGTGGAATCAGCATCATTATAGTGTTACCCAGACAAGGAAAAAAAAAAAAAAGTGGGCCCACATGTCTAACTGTTCAAGCCGAGGCAACCATGGCTGCTATGCGGAGCCCCGTAGGAATACCAGGATTCATTCATGTTGATTTCCCAACTGCTAAAGGATAGTTGTATCACAAAATTCCATTCAGCTGACTAAGACTAACACCCCTGAGATATTGTCCCTGGTTACATGACCACACTCTTCTCAGATGGAGACGGACGAGTGAAGTATGACAAACCGGCGGCATGGTCTCCTTCGCCCTCCGTCCCCAGAGATGATGAATGCAGCTCAGAGCTGCTGCAGAGACGAAGTCACGACAATCGACAGGCTACAGGCTTCCAAGTATGTCACAACACCACTCTTCCCTGTGGTGATTTAGTACTCAATCTGTCTCAATATTTCAGTCAATAGGATCAGATAGAAGGGGGGGGGAGACCCACCTCTGCTAACTCTTAATTCACGGTGTTCCTCACATGGAGATATATTACCATCGGGTCCCTTCCCTTGTTGTGGGGGCGGATAGCGTCCTGTGCCGTTTGGGCCACCGTCACTCAGCTGAGCATCACAACTCCCTGGGTCAGTGGGGGTTAAACAGCATCTGTCATCCAGAAAGGAACCATTGTATTAAGTGGAGGGATGAGACACGAGTCCCCCCTCCCCTGCCCCCCCGACCCTCCGCGTCGGGTTGGCTCCACACCTTTTCCACTTTTCCACAGAACAACAGGAAAACTCCAGAGAATCTCTGGAGCTGAACATGACCCGAGCCCAGAGGATGAGGAAACACTTCTGACATCACTGCCAACCCACCAGAAATAACTTTCCTCTCCAAGAAAACACGCCGACCCCGATCAGGTCTGGCTGCAGGGGAAGGGCGCTCTCTCTCTCTCTCTCTCTCACACACACACACACACACACACACACACACACACACACACACACACACACACACACACACACACACACACACACACACACACACACACACACACACACACACACACACACAGGGAAGGGACGGCCCTGCCTGGAGAGTTAAATCTTCAGTCTGAAACAAGTGTGTCATCTTGTCACCGTGTGGTGGGACAAACGGGTGCATCTAGCTTCTTGATTCTGGGAACTATTTGAGGATATTGTGGCCGCTGCTCGTGCTGAAAGCAGCGAGCAGCGGCCATCACAATGTGTTTTTAGCACCGAACGTCAAGTCTTTCCTTGGCATTGTACCCAGAAGTCCTGCTGCGTCAAGTCTCGAGCCTCCCTTTTAGATCCGTTTCTTCTCTTCACGCCTCGTCTATTTAAACGGCAGGGGCTCGGTCACGACACGTCCCTTCATCTTCTCTGCGAGGGAGACACGTGGCTGGATGGACGCATGCCTACTGTAGACTACAGGCTTCTGAGAGCCGCCACTTAACAGGAGGTGTGTGGGCGAGACCGCTCATCTCCGCTTTTAGAAACAGGATCGTTTGCTAGTTCTGGGGGCAGATGACTGGTTTCCTCGCAGCCGGCGCATGGGACCGTTCCTCCACAAACAATAAAAACAGGCGGATATCTCAGGCAGCAGACTGGCAGCTCTTCCTGCTCTTTAGCACGGATTCCGCTGTTATTGTGGGACTCTTCTGACCTGCAGGTCACGGAGAGTCTAGTCCACGTTGGAGTCACTGGGAACTGTTCGAGGGGGTTGTTCGTACCATCTTAAGTGCCTTTTACAGTGGAAAACGTTAAAATAGGCTTTCATTTTATTTAATAAAGATTGGAGGAATGGATTTTGCATCCACACTTAAAAGTTAGCAGAGAGCTGTATGAAAGATATGTTGTGAGGACTTCCTTCTAAGCTTGTGTCCCCCTAGGTGAAGCCTTCAATCACAGACAACCACCTGTATATACTCAGACAACACAAGCACAATCTGAAATGTATTCTCCAGACATTTATTCAATATTTAGATACAATATGAAAGTTTAATGGCACACAAGCTCTCAGAAAGACAAGGCACAAATATCATACATTTCAAAAGCTGATCATAAACATTTAAAAGCAAGCGGTTCAGAAATCAAAGTTGAAATTTTCATAATTAAGAAGACTGCAGTTGCTTTGCAAGAACCCCCCCCCCACACCCACCAATCATTGTCTTAACTGATGGCAAACCGTTGAGGTCGTTTTCTTTAGACCGCAGGAATCGTTTAAACAGGCTTGAAATGGATTACATTGAAGATCAATTGTGTCTTCACTCCTTAAGACATGAAAACAATCAAAGTACAGTAACACCGACCAACTGGCTGTCTCATACGCAGTGATAAAAATATATTACAACCCCTCCCCATCATGTTCACCCGGTGATACCAAAGTTCCCACAGAAAAGGATATGGCGCGGTCTATGGAAAACTGTCGTTTTGGGCAACTGATGATCAAAGATATAAAAATATATATTTGTTGTGTTGTTGACCTGAGATTTTCTTGTCAAGAAAAATGTTGCCTTTCAAATGTTCCTATATTACCAGCCTACAAATGCAGAATTCATGTAAACATTAGAAATCCATTTTTTGGACAAGCCGATAACTCATTACTGAGAAGTGATCACACTCCTTCATTAGGATTTACAGACATCAAGCATTTCTTACTCTGAACCCTGATTATTTCATTATGCATGCGTCTCGAAAACAACATCCCCATTTCCTGCTGCACAAGTTAGGACACTGATAAATTACAAACCCAAAACACAAATTACAAGGAACAACCACTTGAACTATGAACGCATGTGACTAGTGACGACCAACACTGTAGGCAGGTAACACGTGATTCATGAACATGGCATAACAATCAAACGGCTGATCTCAGGCAAAGATGGAAATCAGCTATTTGCACCAACAGCAGTGAGCGAGCTGTTCCGGCTGCTACTTGCTTGTTTTTTTTTTTTTTGCTGGAGGAAACGTGCTGGCTCAGTCGCAACGACAGGAAACAACGGAGTCACGCGCCATTTTTACCCCCCCTCAGTAGAAAATAAAGTCATCACAAACCACTTTGCTCACAAATCTTACTCCTAACGAGTAGCAGGCCGAAAGCTCGTCCTAACCTTCAGGTGTCAAGAGTGGCCGGTCAGAAAAGTGGGCGGTAGCTGGGACAATAGCTGACAGCAGAGGTACAGTCGTTATAATAAGAATAGGATCTGCGATTAAGGCAAGAAGTGCGAGGTGCTGCTGGTCGCCTGGGCACTGGAACGGCTCGTAGACATTTTGTAAACACACATAGGATGCAGGAGAACAGAGGACACCTTTCAGAAACCGCCTACCAACGAGAACCAGACGAGTGAGCCGGGCCTCTGGGGGCTGCGTGACGCCGGGCGAGCAGCGCGGTGCAGTTTAGCTTGTGACAAGAGGCTCAAGGGGTGAAGCACCATCTGTGGCTGTTTTTCACTCGTTTCTTTCCTCTGGGGACTTTCGTTAGGAAGGTGAATGCAGTCTGGTATGTTATGTGTAAATTACTTTAAAATAGGGTGTGTGTGTGGGGGGGAGGTGTGAGGGGGGGTGAACACTTAGCACGTAGCATCTCTTGGCTGAACAAGCTTGCATGGATCTTGAGATTTTCAGAGATCAGTCACCGCAAAGGCATCCACACCTGTGAGTGTACGTGTGAGAATTAATTACCATGTTCATCCTCGCAGAGCGACGTATGTGCATCACGTGCGTGTGTTGGTTTCTATTGAATCCATTAGAGAGAGTGAATACCTGTTCGGGCACGATCGTCAGTGTTAATAAGATGCAGTGCTTTGGGGGAGGGGGGAAGGATTACAATGGGCCGAGGCGCCAAAGGGTGTTAGTAATCTCTAAATGGAGTCTGTGGCAGGAAGGAACACGAGTACGTCGAACTGACTCATGGCGGGGAACGCGAACCACTCGGCCACAGTGAGAGCCGTTGAGACCAAGGAGCCGACCGCGGCTTCGTCTTCAGAGGAATTATATGCTAGAAAAAGGAAAATATAACAGGATACATATTTGGTCCAACACCCGTCACTGTGGAATCATGTGTCAATGAATTTTCTTTCGTAAAAATGTATCTGTACTACAACTCCTCTGCACGTCTCTCCAGCAGGTTAGGACGTGTCAATACCGTGATGCTGATAGGCGGCCTTGCTCTGCCCAGGAGATCAAAATGAACCAGTCCTATCAGCTGGGATCGTGTTACTTTCTTGAAATCAATTCCTCACTATTTAGAATGTCTATGATTGGATGCAAGTCAGGGATCTGCTCTATTGATTGCAGGTAGCGCAGGTAGCCCCCCCACCACCACCACCGCTTAAATCAGCTGTGGTAGAGCAGAGGCGCCAAAAGAGGCCTCTCAGTCGTCGTTTTGGGCGTTTAAAATGCTTTTCCTCTTCATTTGTCTGAAGCAGTGGTTCCTCGTACTTCCCCCCGTCTGCGAAGCTGCGGGCAAAGAGAGGGAAAAAGACCCCACATTAGATTAACACAAACAGGTGAGAGGCAGGTTTAGTGGATGCCTGCATTTCAGTGGAACCCTTCACAAACTCTTGCTGGGACCTGCACACGAGTTTGAGGAATCATTTCTATGTATTATGTGTAAAGACATTTTACCTCTTGCATCATAAACCATGAAAAAAAAAAATAGATTTTGCAAAAATCTTTTCCCTCCCCTTCCTCTACTGCAACGGACCTTATTCTGGGTAGATAACAGCATCACTTTCCATAACTCCCGCCCACCCTGATGGCTTTGGAAAGTCAATTAGAATCTGATAGCCGAACACCTTAATGGAACAGGTCAAACTAACAGTGACTCTAAACAGAGGAATAGCGAGATGTGATGAAATGGCACAAAGATTCACCGTCTGACTTCTTCATCCTTTCCTCCTTCCTTCCTTCCATCTCTTCTCAATCACAGCACAGACTCCTTCTCAACTGCAGAAATCCATTTGTATGTTAATGAGGGAAAAGGAGCCATCTTGCGCCCCACCCCCCCTCCTCGAACCTCCCCCTTCTATAGCAACCGCACTCAACCAGTATACACTGAAATGAGCGGACATGAATGTCGGTGCATCTTCTCCACAGCGAGTGTCTGTTTCTACCGGTGCATTCCTGGTGTGTCTGCATGTCGGCCTGTACGAGCGTGTGCGATCAAAGAGGGATGTCCCTCTTTGATCGCACACGCTCGTTTATTTACTCCAAGAGTGTGTCCACTTTGGCCATTGCAGGCTCCTCCCAGTACCTACAGTGCTTCCGAGCTAAAACCAGTGTTGAAGTTTTGCACAGAATGAGAGTCACAAAAAGGATTGGCGAGGCTCTAGTTTGCATATTAACTGCTGGCTACTTCTTAAAACAGCAGCACGTGTGATTCTGCGATGGTTCTGTCCAGATGCTATGGTAATACATACACAACCACGTCCAAATAAGTGACAGACACGGACACAAACTCCAACAGGGGATTTTCGCTGGGTCAGCAAAAAGCAGAACTACCTAGCACATGTCCTATTTACCTACAATCTGGTGTTATTGGTTAACTTATTCAGAGTAACCATTAGAGTTGCAAAGGAAATACATACAAACATGTACATATTGACATAGTGGACAAAGCCCCCTTTGACAGTACAGGGTGAAAGCAGTAAATAACAGAATTAGGAAGCATGTTGGCGCAGATTGGAGAACTGTGTTGCATTAAGTTGTCAATCATCCACCTCCATGTATTGGAATGGAAACGCAATGAGTGTCAAGAATGTCATATTTGTAGTTCTCAATAGCAGTAGTGAAAAGCGTGGAAGCGCTATATGTTTAGAACATGGTATTATACAAAAACAAAGGGGAAAGTCACAAACTGTTTTGAAGTGGGCTACCTAATTTATCAGGGACTGATTTTTACTCATCTTATGTCTATAGTGATTTGACAGCTACACCTGGATAAAAACATTACCCTCACCTCTTCCAGCTCCCTCTGTGTCTCTGCCTCCATCCGCCTGATGTCATCCATGGTCAGCTCCACCCACTTATCAATCCAACAAAAGAGCTGACGGTGGAAGTTATTGAAGATCCTCTTCTCTTGCTAAGGGAGACGGCGGTATTCCATGTTAGGAATGTATATATATATATATATATATATATATATATATATATATATAAATAAATAAATGTTTTCAGTAATTGTGTAAACCAAACCTCATGGATGAAGTTCTCCACTTTGGTCTGCAGACCCCACCACTTGAATTTGACTGTGACCAGTTTGTAGGCACACATCCTTGGGGAGTCGGTCTTACTAGCCAGCTCCTTCTGTGAGGAGAAGAAAAGCACAAGAATGATAGGATTTATAACTTTCTATCAAAATAAGTAAGTCACAACTTGACAGAAACTTGAGACACTGATCCTAAAAAGAGCAGAAGGCTGAGAGATTATTATTCAAGACTAATCTTGGCTGCATTCAAAGTTAAAAATCATTCATTTATGATGCTTTTGGTATGGAGCTCGCTGAAATAATTATCAATATGAAGATGTGCTGTGCAGAGATAAAAGCGCCCTAATCTACAACACACTTTGTAAATCCATCCGCCGCTTGCACTCTGCCTCCCTCTGAAGAATAGAAGAAAAAGGAGGAGGAGGGCGAGGGAGGTGGGGGGGCTGGGGCAGAGCAAAGTGGATAAACTCCAGATGAAGGGACCATTTCTCTGCCTACGCCCGACAGCGACACCGTTCCCGAAAGGCACGCCTTTGTGGCCACGGCAGGCAGATAAAACGGTGCTTGCGGAGCGATAAGGGCGTCGCGGTGCAGAGCCGGTTACATTATTAACACCCAGGACCTCCTCGCCCCCCGAACACACACCGCTTCCCTCCGAGAACACCTGTTTAATTAATCACTGCATTCGGGCTCGGCATTCCGAGAGGAAATGCCACAGACCCGCCGCAATCACCATCATCCCACCGTCGTTTGATGCTAGCGAGAGGGGAAATGAGAAACATTTCTAAAATTTGCAGTGGGTTTAGAAAAGTTGTCATCGCTAAAGGAGAACTTCACATGAAACGGATTCGACATCAAAACACTTACGGTGACATTTCTTCTCTCCCTCTCTGTGCCCCGCTCAAAAGGAGCAGAAGTTTTCAGAAATACAAAGGGTACAGATATGCAAGCATGTGTGCATGCAGAGATAGACAAGAGTTGTATTGCTCCGAGAAGCTGGCAGAAACGGTGTCTCTGTTGTCACATAACTGCCCCCCCCGCACCTTTTCAAAAACACTCCTTTTGCATGTCCACAGCGGACGGGAAAGTGATCTAATTAAAAACACAAAATAATAAAAAAAAGTTGTGCTTCTTTATTCATACTTTTTAAAGCTGTCTTTGTTCTTGAAAAGTTTCCCCTGGTGAACTTTGAGGACTGCGGTGCAGTGCGAAGCTGAAAGTGTCAACGCACCAACAGCAGAGCGGGAGGCGTTTGTGAGGCTGCGGGGGTGTGGCCGCGATTACAACTACGTTCCTCCCAGGGATGATGTTATGGTCTTATTGCACTCAATCAAAAGGATATTTGTCTTAATACTGAATTGCCGCTTGTCAAATTTACATTCAATGTCCACCTGCAGTGCGTTGCCCCTCCTTCACCCCTCCCCCTACTCGGTCTTACAGCGCTACGAGTTAAAACGTTATCTAAATAGATATATCGGTTAAATTCAATAAGAGCCTTACAGATCCTGGAACATGAACATCGGTCTCTTTTTTGGCAGTTAGCCCGGGCTTTACTTTGGGTTTGTAGTTGATGTTTCACTGATACATTGAATCTTCTTCTCATGCAGACCGCAGCAGGTCTCCCTCAAGGTTTCTCTGTGTTTGGCCACATTCACTTTGGACCCTCTACCTTCAGAAGACCTGCTGCAGAGGAGCATCCCTACAGTGTGCTGTTGCCACTTCCAAAAACCAGACAAAAAGCTCAATATTTGTTTGCTCTCAAACCACAAACCTTCTGGCGACACTCTCTAAAATGTGTTTTGTTTTCGACAGAGGCTTTGGGTGTATGCGTAGAGTCACCCGGGCCAGCCAGTCTGCTACAGACCGATTTACAGATGTTCCGTGTTCCTCCCAGCTACCTAAAACTGACAGTATCTTATTTTATGCTTTGGGAAAGGTGTGAAACCCAGTTCTTCTGTGAATACCAGTGGGCAGGTATATAAACCCTTTCAAATAGTCTGGTATACAGTGTGTAAATTGTGGGTTTAGTCTGCTGTGTTTTGGATTGTTATTTTTCTGGGGGAATCGGTTCATTTCCACAGCTCACAGGGGCGTTACCTTCCAGGTGGGCCCGAGAGGTCCTCGGCCAGTTTTAGCGGACTTGAACTTGGTAGGGTCCTCATCTGGTTTGTAGTCCTACAGTGAGAGAAATGTGTACGGTTAATTCATTTCTAGCACTGATCAAAAGGAGGTTTGCTGCTGTGCTGTGACCCAAGCAGCACAGAAGTCACAGCCACTGGAGGTACCACACTCGATCCTCCAAACGCTGCCAGCACCCTTCATATGAACAAATTAAATGATTCATTACATTATTCCCCATTGCACATGACAATAAAAAATAAACATTTTCACGCCTATAGAATGCTGAGCACATACAGTAACAGTCAAAAGTTTCTCATTCAATTGAAAATGTGTCCAAACTTTTGACTGGTACTGTATGCTAAGCACATGACAACGTTGACTTAAGAGGCAAAATAAATAGTAATACCAATAAATGACATAGCTTTCAAATTATCAACAGCTCAAGGGCCGAGCAATTTTAAATAAATCATGGTGCGCCTGCAGCTAAAAGCTACTTTTCAGGGCTATCGGCCAACAGCAGGGTGCCACGTGTGTGTGTGTGTGTGTGTGTGTGTGTGTGTGTGTGCACGCAGCACGCTCAAACACAACAATACACTGTGCTGCACTAATGAGGTCTGTGAATCGATACACCATGGTAGACAAAAAGAAGCTACTCCACAAGTAAAACAGTGTGTGTCAAGAGTGCGAATGAGTTTGTGTCCTGTGTGCGTGCGCGCGTGCGCATTTACGGGATGCGAAGCACTGTGAGCCTTAATTACACTAACAAACTCATCTGCGCCCGAGGCCCTGCAGCCATGCCCGAGGCTGAGGGCTGATGGGGTCCTCTGACACAACACACTCCTCCAGCAAGGCAAACACCTCCGCCTCGCTAACTACCCACCACAAACAAACACGTACACTCACAGAAAGCAACGCTTCTCAGCCCAATAGCCGCAGACACACACACCGAGCCACAGTGAAATGAGGCAATGTGATGTCAAACAACAGCAATAATGTGTAACATCTTCAAATAAGATTTCAGAGTATCAAAAACTCATGTTTGCATTTTGAAATCGTTGAGGCAATCTTGGGATGCTCAAATGGTGCGTGTGGTTTTGTGATGATTTCAAAAGATTTCAAGGCGCTGCACGAAAACATAATGAAATGATTAAATCAATCTACTCCAACAGTCTAATGTGATTTTCTGCTGCCTGTTGTTGCCATCAACCATCAGTGACAGGTTAGTGTTTCATGGTATTCCACCTTTTGGTAATACATTTTACAAAAATACATTTCAAGCCACGGCTCCATTAGTTCCAATAACGCTGTTCTACCTGATACAAATACCTGGATGTATTCCAGCACGGTTCAATGAGTGTCGTCAAAAGCTGAATACAAATAATTTAGCGTTGCTATGGCGAATCAGTGAGTAGAAAGATGATGATGATGTAAGTAGAACAATTCTATCAATGAACATATAATCCAACAACAATTTCAATATATACCAACTAATCTGTTGAATAAAAGTATCTTACAGTGGAAGATTCCAGCTCCATGTAATAATGCACAGATGTTTACATTTAAAATAATTTTAAAACATTTTTTTTTCTTCTGGGATATAGATCACAGAAAGAAATTCTAAATACAAATAGAACTTAATGCTAGAATAGATATAATTGTAAATACTTGTTTATCATTTATTGCGCCCCCTGGCTATTTGATTCTCCAAAATGAATCGACATAGAAGGAAAGTTAAGCTAATGCATTTTAAAATCTGCCAACTGAAAGGTGGACTGGGTTGGTCAGACAGCTCGGTAATGTTGGGGCTCGTCCACATGAAGGCACCAAACTGCATTCTTGTCTTAAGAGGGTTTTCACTTACAGCAGTGGACACTTGACTTCGGTCTGCAATGTCAATGGGCACAACAGTGACATTCTGCCATGTGGCGCCGTCTAGTTGGTGCACCTGAACAAAGACACAAACAAGTAAGAACAGCACACAGACTGTAATGGAAAATGGATACGCACGTGATGAGGTGCAGAGATGCTTACGTTTTCTTGTGTTCCAAGGTCTGGTTTGTGCCATGTCTCAATCTTAATGAAGAAATTGTCTTTCATATACTCATTCTAGAGGAAGGAGGTGCGGAGACGATGACAAAGAAAAACAAAAAAAAACAGCTTAACTTAGGTGAGGTAATATTTTGATCTTATAAAAACAATGCAACATAAAAGGCCATTTAAGACGTCCTACCGTGACGACTGCATCAGGGTTGGACATAAGGAGAAAGGAGGGAAACAAGAACCATTACATATAGAAGAAAACAAGACCTCTACACCCCCCCCCCAACTAAGCCACGGTGCAGGTGACACAGGGGTATTTAACAAGGGAGAGGACAAAGGGTCCCAGGTAGAGCAGAGGTAAGGGGACATGGGCCGGGGGACTCACTGGTTCTGCAGTAGGGGTAAGCATTCCAGGCCTTTTCATGGAATACCAGGGAGCCTTCGGGAGCAAACATTTTGACAAACGCCGGGACTTTGCTGTTGCGTGGGTCAGGAGGACGGGAGTGAGCAATGGAGAAAGGGAAGAGATGAAAAACTTGACAAAAGGAGAGCAAAAGGTATGACAGTACTGCCACTACCTGGACGCACAGAGCAATTACATTTTGAAATGGTAAAAAAATGACATGAGTAATAAAAAAGACACGTACCTCTTTATGTGGTAGATTTTGTGTGTGTACTGTCCTTTTTCTCCGTCTTTTTCATAGGGCTCATTCTTAAGAACCTCGATGCCCTCACCACCACCCGTCTCATTTTTACTTGCTTGAGCCACGGAGAACAGCTGTCCCACTTGATACTTTGACACAAAATATACATCAGTCACACACTGTACAGCCGGGATCACACCAAAATAAAGTGCTCATTTGGACCACTATAAAGAGAACACTAATTTTTCAATTATTGGACTGAGATTTAAAAGTAAAGGCATACCGACTAATTTATTTCATCAAACGCTGTCAGACGGTTTTAATTCTGCTAGAGACAAGCGTAAGAGAAACAAAGGCTAGAATGTCACAGCTTGTGCGCTGACTGGCGTATTTGGAATGTATGGCTCTCTTCACTGCACTTAAGCTTAGTTTTTGTCATTTATAATATGAAAACACAGGTAAAAACGTACAAGAGAATTAAGAATTAATTAACCCAGACACTAACGGATAAATTAAAACCACAGCCATTTACAACATTATTAATTTTGTAATAAGGGAGACTAAAATGCTCACCTCCTCAACAGTACAGGGTAAAACCACACGGCTGCAAGAGAGAAAACACTTTAAGAGACTTGTAATGGTATTCGATGGTAAACAAATACAGCGTTACTATCAAACACAACATAATCTGGCAAAGAACAGAACAAGGAGTTAATGTAATGTACTTAATAAACCATAGTAGAAGCAGCATTAATTCCATAGCCACACGTTCAAAATACCCTCAAAAATACACAGTAACCTTCTCACTAGTACAGAGAGGAAGAAAGTTAATGTCACTCCCACAGAAGTAAAAACTATAGTGCCCCTTGTCAACACACTGCTGACATCACAAAGACAAGAACCACCAAACCAGCGGAATGATAAAAAATCTAATGAAAAAAAGATTTAAAAGATTTACACACAGTGAGCAATTTTGGACCAAGACATTGCACAGAGCAGGATCAACAGGTGCAGCGGTTTGAAAAACACTTATTTAGAAAATTGTTACAGTATTGACGTTTTGCATAGTTTAGGACCGCTGGCGGCGGGCCTTTCTGCAGGGTGCGGCATCCCCAAACCAATGACATCCTTTACACCAATGTCATTTATTTAATTTACTATAAATATAAAGCTTCAGTGAACGACCACAAATGACACAGTGCAGAAGGAAATAATTCAGGGATGAATTTCTTTCAAAGCATCTGCCAGAAACAAGAGCTGTATTCTACACAGACACGATGCACGTGTTTACGCTGGCGTAAATCATAGACTGCATGTAAGAAGTGGACGCAGTCATCCAGACGTCACCATCTGGTTTGCGGACTGCAACGCCTTCAAATAGGGTGATTGTCATCTCAGAATACGGCCGTCACCATCTTGGCTATTTTGCAATCAATGCATGGAAGTTACGGTATCTGGATGTGAGAGGAGTGATTTAGTGACGGTAGCGATGTGTTAATGAAATTACGTTTGCCATAAGAGCATGACCTGCTTTATGGTGTGACTGTAAACAGAACATAATTTAAAACAATGAACATCATACTGTACTGAGGAAGACATTTACAACTCAGACCATAAACTCATACTTACAATGTTTACTCAGATAACAGTCATTTTCTCATAGACATACAATTTGAGGGTGCAACAGCGTAACCCTGTGCAAATAATGTCAATGTCTTTTTCTGCTTACCGACACACGCTGCTATTATAAAGTCGGGATCTGATAGCCACAAAAGCTTGATTGGCTTCAATCTGATGGATGAAAGGGCCATTGTATTTGTCTCTTTCAGGATTTTCAGTTGTAGAAAGTGTACAACATGTTTTGAGAAGAAAATGCCGTACAGTGATGCAACCAAACAATTAAAAGGGGGAGAACAGCAGCCAACAAAGGGGAGAAAATAAGTTAGCGATATGGACTTTACATTAGGTATAACCACAACCGCTGCATCATGTAAAAATAAAAGTAACTTTTAAGGCCACGTGTTTATTAAACAAAACAGCAGCTAAAGGGAGCCGGAAGGGGGGTACGGTGGAAATACAGTGGACAGTTCCTCAGGATCAGGTGAGCAAAGTGAAGTCCATCTTCCCAGCATTTCATCAAGCGAAAGGCATTACCCTAAACGTGGAGCTGGTTAATTAAATATGTATCACATTAATCAGAGCTGTGAACATGGGGTTACGTTCCTTTGCCACAGGACTTCCTGCCTCGATCTACAGACCAATTATTTTACCGATGGAGAAGCTAAAAAGAAGCAGCCAAACACTTCAGGACACTCCAGTCCAACAAGAAAACATTTGACCAAATGTGCAATTTAAGTCGCGACTAAATTAGTTTACTTCTGAAGTTTGACGTAAATATGTTTTACTGATAATAGCTGTAACAACACGAGCGTCTTTTGACCCAACTTAACAGGCGCAGCTAACAGCTAGCTAGCACTACCTGCACACCACTACCGCTAGCATGCTAACGCCAGTAACGCTAGAAGGAATGGTTTGACACGAGAGAAAAAACAGCGTATCCGCCATTAATTAAAGCCTCTAAGGCTTAAGACAGAAGTATGGTCGGCTCAGCCACGAGTGTACGTGTCAATGTTCCGCAGATAACACCAGCCGCGCTGAGTGGCTTCCAGTTGTGTTAGCGCCGTACCGTTAGGTGTAACGCAGCGTCTGCTAGCATTAGCATGAGCTAAGCCCTAGCTTAAGTTACATACTTTGTAACGTTAAAGTTTTATAAACGCCAAATGCCAGTACTCCTCCCCCCACACACAAAACACACACAGCGCACACCTCGGACTGAATAGTTTTGAAGCCAGCACACTTTACTTAAAAGCGGGCACGCAGGGAAGACTACGCTTAACAGCAGCTGTCACACAGCGGCACACCGCTGTAAACACCGGTACCGAAGGCCACGGCAGCTCTTGAGCAATCCCACCCTGCCCTCGCGTGTCTGACACGAGATGGAAAACTTTTCATTTGTAAAAAATCACGGGGAAAATCTGTCCCGACGCGCGGGATTTGTCACTATGCGATCTCAATTGATTACAAAAAACACATTTGAAAAGCGTTAAACCAGAAACTTACTACTCCTTGATGAGGCTCATCGCAGCTTCCTCCTCTAGATGCGCCCGTTACTGCCCAGAAGCGGCCGCCGATTGCTGCTGACGTCATGGGCCGCTGGGGGCTGTGTCGGCCCCTCCCTCGTGAGCGGTGATTTGCAGAAGCAGGCACCGGCCGGCATGCCAATTCATATCATCCAATAGAATGGCTTACTGGCGGGTTTTAACCCGCCTATTGCACATCTGGAGAAATGCAGCATCATCTTCAACATTTACACCAAAAAAGCAGAAGCAAAGCTTCCTTTGAGAGTCAGAAAGGTGTTTTTTTGAATTTCTATCTTCTATCGACTGTTTCTTGGGACGTAACTTGTATTTCTTCACTCCATCTATGATATTCTATCATTTCATCCATCCTTTCATCGCTTGGCTGACAATGTCGCCAATTAACAGACTGTAAAGTCAGAAACACAAGAATGAAAACATGTTTTTTTTATTGAAACGGTTTACTGGTAAATGACAGATGGTTGTCGTGAAACTTCATGATTAATCTAAAAAAATCATGGGCTAAAAAGTCATACATGGTACTTAACATTGAATAGCAAGAGAATCCATGCTTCAGAGCAGACACTCAATTCACAAAGAAATCAGGCAAAATGCCCTTTTGATTTCAATAAAAAATATTAAATCTTTTTTTCCGCAGTCTATCCGTCTTTACAAGGTACAGGTTTGTTCACTTTTTTAATAATATAAAACGTTTAATACTGATTGTGAAACACTGAAATTAATTTACAAAACATAATAATTATCATAATATTAATAACAATAACAAACAATAACCATTCAATTTAACAACAAAAATAGAATGGAGGAAATCAGTCATAGCTGTTGCATCTTGGCCCACACAAACAGCAAAGAAAAATACCAAATGGCATTTACATCTACCTGACACACAGTTACACACAAACACAGTATCAGGTCTGAGTATTTCTCATTGCCATTTACAGTTTTATGGGCACAAAGACAAGACTCTCTAAAGCATTCATGTGCCTCTTCAGGATCGCACCCATTGACCAATAAAATCCATCTCATTGTCAGTCAAGCTTGGTGGACCAATAGTGGCCATCAAAAAGTGCCCTACTCGCACAGAATAGTAAATAATAGATAGATAAAAGTATAGGACTGTTTCAATTGTCTCAGCATTTAGAGGAAGGGAAAAATCTTCCAGGCGACAGGAACTTGTATCCATTCCCAGCAGGTAGTCGGATTGAACGAGCGCCGGGGCTACTGCTTGTGGAGATAGTAGGGGATGGGGCCACTTTTCCAGGGTTAGAGCAGTGGTGTCCATTGTTCTTGCTGCCCCTATCCAGTGATTGCAGCCCCAGCTCCCGCAGCTCCAGGCTGTCTTGGGTATTATTAGGAGAGCAATGGCGTGGAGAGAGGTTCAGAAGGCTCAGTACATCTCTACTGGCAGACGCAAGGGGACCGGGACCACCGTGGACGGCTCGGACCGGACCTAGATGCTGCTGCTGCTGGGCTGCAGCATTAGCCCAAAAGGTCTTCAGATTGTGGATAGCCTGGACCTTTTCATCAATGACTCCTCTTCTTAGCCGGTCCAAGGCTGGGACATCGGTCGATGTAGAGCAGGCAGAGCCCGTCGAGGAGTACGACAGGGCCGGGGATGGAGCACTGCCAGACGGGGACTGGTGACCAGAGCTGGGCGACACATTGCTCGGGGAACGAGAGATGTGGCCGCTGTATGGGGAGCTTGGGTACTTCAATCTGAACTGTGCGTGGCTGTCCAGCGTGGGCGAAGGGTGGCTGCCCTCCTTTTGGGAGGACTCGGACATTGCGGGACTGTTGTAGCCAGAGCTGATCTTCTGCAGTGAAGAGGAGCGGGACGGAGGTTTGGGCCTCGGGGAAGATTGAGCTCTGCCGCTTGCACTGCTGTTAGGACGGCTGAATGCGCTCGTTTCAGACGAACGGAAGGCGCTGCTCCGTGCTGAAGTGCCTCCGGCCGACGCACCCTCTGGCCCGGCCCGCTGTAAACTGCCTACGGCCCGCAGATGGCTCTGAGTCTCCTCAAGAATTTTCTGCGCCAGCTCTTGAGGATCCAGAGGGACGATTTTCTCTTCCTGAGACTTCACAGTGCTGTCCGTCTCGGTACTGGACTGGTCGGATTCACCGGTATCGGAGCTGCTCACCTTAGCAACCTTCTGGAACGGCGAGTTTGGGCTGGCCACCAGACACGTTTTCACAGGGGACGTGGGGGTGCTGACGCTGCCCCTCGACGATACTGATACAGTGTAGCCTCTCCCTGCTCCTGTGCTGGACCCACCGACAAACCCCCGTCCTCCACGGTGATGCCGCTGGCTGTGGCCCGGCGGCAGGGGCAGAGAGTCACAGTGGCTTCCCAGAGGCTCGCTGCTGATAATGGAAAAGCCCTCATATTCCTCGTCGTCTCCCCGCGCTCCCGCCACCGCAGAGGCAGCTGCCCCGTGAGGAGAGGAGCGACTACGGGGAACATGAGGGTGTTTGTGGATAGAGTAGTGTGCTGTGGCCCCACCGCGCTGCCGATGACCGAGGAAGTCGCACTCTGACTTGGATACAAAGCTCATGGAGGAGGCTACAGAACTTAGGCTATAGACAGAGATTGCATCGGATGCCTGATTGTCCAGGCAGGGAGGAGAGAAGGGAAGGCTGGAGTATCCCATGGGAAGGGGGTTGGACACAGACTGAGCCGAAGCTAGAGACTCAAGGGAAGATGAGCTATCCAGGCTCAGACGCTTGGGCAGTTCTGTGGAGTCTGAACAAAGAGACAGGAAAGAAATGCGAAATGTTACACAATGTACGGTCAAACGACTGAAAAAACATAACTAATACAGTGAACATGAGCATGTGGTCATACTTACCAAACAGCGCCAGCAGAGACTGAAGAGCAAAGTGCAAGGTGCGGCGGTTGGCCAGCTTGCCTGTCTTCAAAACCACTTCTTCTTGGCCAACCTCGCACAAGTCAAATCCTGAACACACACAATGGGAACAACAATTGTAACTTGTAAAATGTGCAGTCCATAGGGAGCCATGAAGTGATGCATGGTGTGTGGACAGCTTTCATCGTTAGCAGCTGACTCACCGAGAGCAGCCAGAAATTCATGGCATCCTGGCAGTCTCCACAGCTGCACACTGATGGACACCTGAATGGGCAGCAGGGAGAAATCCTGTTCTTTCTCTCCGGTCTGGAGTTGCACTAGTACCTGGTGGAGCTGCAGAAGACAAATAGGGAAAAAAGCAGTACAATGGTTAGGAATAGAGGAAAGATTAGAATACAATTAACTTGGGAATTAATTAATTAATCAGTGGGTAACATGATTTTGTTAGAGCAAACTATTTCTATTCTATAAAGATATAAATCCCTCAAGGACTAAAAGTAATGGCTGCCCCATGTTATTGTGAAACTAATGTAAACATATTTCATGGAGTAGGTATGGGTCCGTTTCTTCACATGTTTGAGTCCTGCTCGTGAGCACTCAGGGAAAAACAACATCTGGAGGGAAGCAGAGCTGAAAGGGTGTCAGCTTAATGAGGATTTACAAGTACCCGGCGATCACACTTTTATTTCTTGTTTTGGGATTACTGGTACAGAGCAACCTTTGTCAACATGATGTAACTGTTCTGAAAGTACAAACATGCCCTGCCCGCTCATTTCATTCTTTATAACTGTGAGCGGCATTATCCCTTATATCACCCTGAAACATTCCTCTGACCTGTAATGAACCAGTGTTGTAAATCCTATAATTCTTAAAATACCTGAGTGCAGGGAACCGGCAACTAAATCGTTAGGAACATGGCCGGCTACACTTTATGCACACCTATGCTAAACGGGGCAAAAACAACACAATTTATTACCAAATTTTCATGCAGCTTTTGCGCAAGGGGATGTATTTTAGTTTAGCAGGACAGAAAGGAGAGTAGAGCGAAGGAGTAGAATGGGATGGAGTGCAGGTAGTGAGGCCACACTTACCATTGCCACCATATTTTTAACAGCCTTCAGACAGCACGTTATGAGCAGGGGAGAGAAAGAAAGCTTTTAATTGCATGCATAACGGACTTTCACACAGGTGACAAGGGATTAAGTCAACAAGAAGCACAGCAGTAATAAGTAACAGGTGTTGAATAGATTTTATGCGATCAGCGATACATTCATTAGGTTGGAAATGTCAAAAATGTTGTGCACGGAGACCACAATTGGCAATATGAGGCAACACAAACTAATCACCAACTCACATTCTTACACTTGTTACACTTTAAGAGGGATAAAGGGGCAATGTTAATTCTCTACGGTGTCACGAGCTTGGGTGCAAGAGAACAGGCCTCTGATTATAGTTAAAACCTAGTACCTGCAGTACTGCTTGTTAGGCTTTCATGCTGCTTTTCAGCGCAGATTAAAGCCACAGCTTGAATCGCCAGAGTGTTGGCGTGTCTTGATGTAACTAATTCACACATTCAAACATACCCCTGATATTCCTGTCTAGCAAGAGCCACACAGCACATTGAGCATGTAAAGGTGTTGGAGAAAGTGCAATAGCTAATACTTAATAATATCAATGGTGTTTGTGGTTGAGCTAAAGACCAATTTAAATCTAGTGCAATAGATGTAACAAATCCAGCAGCGTTGGCTCAGAGCTGCAGGGGCCTACCCGATTGATGAGCTGCTCTCCTGCCTCTGAAGCTGTGATGAGTTTGCACAAAGCCTGGAGAGCTGGCGGTGGCAGACCTGAGGGAGGAGGTGGAGGGGGGGGATCAAAGGAAATTCCTAATTATTTATCCACGAGACACACTCTTTATACTCCAAATTAGGACTTAACATGTGACCCGTGGAGTGATATTAAATGTTACAAGCACAGATGCCAAAACTTTTTGGGAAACAACCGTAAAAACAATCCTATAAAAACGCATGATCACCCATCAAGCAAAACACTAGAACAACTCTCAGGTGCATACCCAGTAATGATTGCAAAGTGGTGCTGCACTGCTGCAGCCTGTCTCCTGGATCAGCAGTGGGAAAGAAGACGGCTGAGGGCATACCGGTGCCCACAGAGTCGAGACGGAAGCCCACTGCTGTCAACAGGGCCTGCCAGCCGGGGACGCCCCCCACCTTGTTCTCCACACTTTGCTGAGATGTATACATGGAGTTACGCTGGCCATTCTGGATCCTCTGAAGAGACTTCTCCACCTGCAAGTACGCGTGAAGTGAAGCATAAGTGTTTCTGGTTGTGATATTTTGTGAAGTAAGGAAGTCATCGTGTACGAGGGTCCATGTCTAACCAGGTGGAGCAAGACTCTTAGAGCATCACGTGCTCGATCGGGGTACTGTAGAATCTCCGCCAGAGCTTGGCCAATGAGGGAAGATGGGCTGTTAAGCTTCACATCAGTACCAATCAGCATGTACCCTAAACAGGAAAACAAAGCCAATAAACACAGCTCAGCATCAGGGTCATCTATTTTCATTACTCCAATGCCGAAGCATCTCTCACCTGCCCAGTTGGAGGGGTGCGAGTACTGCTTGCTGCTCTGGACAGTCTTCATGGCATCTGCCAGTGCTGCACTAGCCTTCGTCCCGTTAAGCAGAGCAGTGTAGAAAGCATGGACAAAGACTTTGGAGGCTGCGACAGGGACAGGCCACAAGGACACTAGAGTGCACTGAGCCCCAGCAGCCAGGAAGGCCCTGGTCAATCCCACAACACCGTCTGCAGTCACTTTGCTGCTGGACTCCTGGTATGACCTGTATCCACAACGACCACCACATATTACAATGAATTAGAAAGCAACAAATGATATAATAGCACAACATTTTGACTTTTATTTTCTTTAATAATCGTTCTTGGCTACTTCTCATCGGATAAAATTACAATATCTACTTAAAACTAAATATATAATGCCACATAACTTAATAAAATGCACAACCCTTCCCCAGCCGACCTACCCTAGCACCACCAGCTTGACAGGCAACCTCAGGTCCAATATATCTGCAGCTGTGAGCAGGAACTCCTGAAGCGGCGGACTGTCACATATGCTCTCCACATCACTGCTGTCGTCCTGCATGTGGAGAGACTCCGGGATGGTATAGCCACTTCCAATGGAGCCCTTCCTCCCTCGACCACTGCTGCCTCTCCTCCCCCCTGCCCCTCTCCCCATTGTTCCCACTCCCGAACTGGCACTTGGCCCGCCGGCCCCGCCCTCAGGGTTCGGGGTGAGCACCAGAGCTGCCAATTTCCAGGAAATGTGCGTGGCAAAGTGGGCACACTCGGCCTGCGTGAGGGCACTCATCACCCTCTCCTTAGTGGCAACAGAGCCAGCCAGTGGTTGGCAGCCCAGCAGCTCAGCCACCATTAGAGCCTCCTCCTCTGCAGAGGGCATGGGTCCCCACAGCCAGCGGTCCATCACAGGTGAGGGCAGTCTAGGGTTACCCACCACTGCTGCCATGGAGACACCGCCACATGGAGCTGGAGCACTGCGCCGCGAGTGAGCCTATGGGCACAGGAACAAAGGTCAAATGGCGCCTTTTGCAACCCAAGGACAGTAGATCAAGATGACGTCAAAGGATCCTGAAATAGTACAATTTGTGGCCAAAAATGTCCCCATAGGTTACATGGATGAGTTTGAAATAAAATGATTGCAACATTATTCAGTCATCTGAAAGAGAGGCCCACCTTTGCACTGGATCCAAGGCCATGGATGGAGGGAACGGCAATGAGGCTGAAGCGCTCGTACAGGTATTCATTTGAAGAGCTTCCTTTTAGCAGGGCAAAGGGAATGAGGTACAGTTCTCCCTCTAGCACCATCACCAGTTGTCTGTGTCTGCCAACCGGGCCACTCGAGTGCATCAAGCCCTATTACACAAAAGGGATTAACATGGAAATACTCATATTTCTCATTATTGCATTGCATGCTCTACCATAAAACTAAATCAATAGGCAAGCAATGACCCATTGAGGCACCACTCACCCCCTCCATAGGTGCAATGAGCAAATCATAAAGTGCTCGCAGTGGAGGCTTTCCGAGGTTGCTGGAGCGGCGAGGCAGAGAAGAGTTACCATCTTTGGCAGGTGACATGGTGTTACTGAACAGGCTGGTCATACTCTGGCAACTCCTGCACAAACACAACACAAAGTAATGCTCATACCTTTAGCCTGCAGAACCGAGACAGTTGTAGGCATTTTACCACATCATGCATTTACATTAAGCTACGGTAAGAGCACATTTACAGCTTCACGTAACATTTAGGTCAATAGGTTTGTAATTGAAAATAGTAAATGACAGTCTCCATTAGAATAAATGTATAGTCTGTGATTAAACTTAAACAATACAATTTCCAAATCTGTGTAAAGGCATGTAGACAGGGGACTCATGTATCAGGTGCTTTAACATCAAGCCATCCTCCTGCAATCATTGAGCTTTGCATAGGAGCCGGGAGCGTGGCTGACGAGCTCCATGTCTCACTTGCTGCATATTGTTACATCAGATACGGCTCCGCCAAGACGCAAACTCAGCCACTTCAGTCGCTGTGAGTTTGAGTGGTAGCAGTACAAAGCTGCAGCAGAGGAGCGGGATTCAACACTCTCGATCACAGATGCCTATCTTTCTTTTTCTAACATGCTCTCAGTCAGATCTAAATCCCACCAACCAGTAAAATGCAGATAAAGGCAGGGCATGCCGGATCTGCATTGAGGCGTGTCTCTGTGAACACAAACCTATAGCATTGTTCTATTCAAATGAAACAATACTTATACTATTATATAATATACTATTGCATACTACAATGTTATGTACTATTTAAAGCTCCACTAGATGGCAGTATTGCACTGTGGTATTCTTGTGCGTACAGAGGAAGCGTCAGCTTGCCAGAATACCCAGTGCGGGAGGCGGGGAGCAGGGCACCGACCATCTTTTGCCTTCAAACAATCAAAACTCAAAAGTGTCCAGTTGAGTGCCTTCGGTGCACTGCCAATGAGTCTCTTGCAGTATTAATAGAAGTAAGGCCCTCTTTGCCTGACACACGTCAGCTGTTAGTCAGGGGTGGCAGGGACACACAACATACTGAGAACTGTGCTAATGGTGGCCGTGGGGTTAAAAGCCTTTCGCGCTGTGGGCACACTGGCCCGAGCTTCATGGCCACACTTGTCCTACTCTCCATCTGTCCCACCAGCCAGAGTTTCCTCCGGGCCCCAGACAACAGACATCTATCCTGCCCTTCTGCTAGCCCCTGGCCACTGGCTTCCCTCCAGCCTCCCAGCACTCCGCCTCTCTCCCGGGCCTTGGCATGAGGCTCCAAGGGAAAAACATTCATTTGTTAACCTGACAGGAAGAATGAGAGGAGAGGCAATGGATAAGCCGAGAGAAGGTGAGTGTCAAGTGTAGAGCAGGGATCTTGTTCAGTGGCGGCATGTTTATGGGAAGAGTTGAGAGACTTTGCATCAAGTGTGATCTGAGTGGTGATACAAGGGTACACACACACACACACACACACGAGGCTTCGCATACTGATCAAATTTCAGAATTATTACAAGTGACCACTAAGCTCTTTTGATGCAGACGTCCCGTTCAATCAGTGCTTCCTTCTTCTCTACTGGCATCTTCATCAAGATCTTCAAACAAATGTGAGTAAAAACGTATTCAATCACACACTGAGGGGATTAGACCGAAGGAGTCTTCTATTACCACCTTCCCTTAGTAATCCTCCCGAGCTCCATGGTAAAGATTAGATCTCTGTGTTAAAATAGGGCCATCAATGACATTACCATGAAGATATCACACCATAAAGCACGGATCTTTGAATGAGTATATCGTCCACGTACTTTCATTTGAAGGTTACTAAAGTTCATAATGTTTCCCCCTTTTTTCTTAATTCGTAGTAATTGGGAAGTAAAAATGTCAGTGGAAGTGAAGTCAAAGAGAGCCCTTGAGAAGCACATACATGTACATTATCTGACATCGAGCCCCATGATAGATGACTTAAAATGACAATGAGGGTTTTCTTCATTTTCCCTTGCTTTTACATTGTGATAGGCGATAGGCTCCTAAGCATGAGGAGCTTTAGAATTCAGAGTTTTTGAGGCCCAGAAGAATGAGCGAATCATTACCGGCAGCCCATTAAAGGGGCTTAATGAGCACAGAGACTCAATTAAAGCTGGAATTACCCTCTCATCAAAGACCAGCTCAACTGTGCACGAGGACAGGGAAGTATGACCCAGACACACACATTATATATATATATGCACAGACTCTATTGATATACATAACCAATCAGCAAAAAGTAAATGAATACTTTTGCTTCATATCGTTAAATAATAGTCTGAACAAGCCACGGGCAGACTCACTGAAATATCCAGCCCCAAATCTGCACAGCAAACAAACAAAGACAGGGCAAACATCTTAAAACCACATTGGTGTCTGCGTCTAGAGCACGCACACATGCACACAAAACAAGGCCCCATCAGGATAGGCAACTGATAAAGGCTTTAGCAGCTTGGCTCTACTCAGTATTTAATAAGGAGGATTCAGATGCTGCCTCTGTGCTGGCTGAACAATGGAGAAAACACTCCTTTCACAGACGAGCCACAATAGCCATGAATCCCTTACCCTAAAAAAGGCTGGCAGGATCCCCACTCAATATTTGCGTACTGTCAGAAGAGGAAATGCACGTACGCACGTGAGCGATTTCCTCTCCTAAAGCCCAAATAAACCTGTAAGCTGCTGATCAGCGGGTCTTTACAGTGATTCACAGCAACTTCAGAGAAAACCAACGTTTGTTCACTCCCAACTTTTCCATTCAATGCAGTTTGAAAAGTGCCAGAGTCTCTAAGGAACAACGTAAAACGTCATGAGTGTCCCCGTAGTTATTTAGTAGTCGGACTGCTTCCAAAATGGTCGCTAAAATCGCTGATCAATCACTTTCATTTAAGAAAAAAAAACATAATTTATTAATAGTGACTTATGTTTGCCAATGTGATCAGGACCAATAATGATGCTATGGAGGGATTGCACGACAGCCGTCTCTGGCTTTATTTCCACAACCCTCATGTGTAAGTGATGAGGATGAAGGTTGCGTTACTGTAGGAGGTCTGTGACAGTCACCACGGTTTCTCCGCTGCTTCAATGAGATTTCATACTTGCATCAGATAGCTCTTGTCAGTTTCTGCTGTGTACAGTATATCTTGTCACTACGGAATAAACAATAAATGAATCAATAAAGTCTTGTCCACTGTCATGACTTTACTCACAAACACGTTATGAAAATGTAAATCGTACTTGGTGATATAGGCACAGATTATTATTGAAAAAGAACGCCTGTCTTTTCTGGGATTCTGTCACACTAGTTGATGGTGTTATACAGATGACTGAAGTTCGGTCTCCTTTGGCGCTCCGGGTTGCAGACAGCGGTGAGAAAATATCAAGCCAAATTTGATTTGACGTTTGAGTTGATTTTTATCTTTAATAATTGAAAAGTGGTTCCACTAACTAGACTATTGCCACTGCACAAATAACACCAATGGCTTCACTGTTAACGATAAAGAGAATATATAAGTAAAGTGTCATATGAAGAGAAACTAATTACGAGAGGCATCATACGCGTGATGCCTCTCCCATCCATCTATCTGCGTCGCCAATTTCCCGTGTCTGGAAAATGGCCGTTTACAAGGGTCAGAAATTCCTTATGGGTGCGCACATTCATCCTGTTAAGTTTTGTGTTTATAGATCACATAATGATCATGCTCCGCCGTGTGCGCATGCAACGTTCATCATTCAGATCCCAGGGGATTTGCAAAAAATCTCCTACCTGTTGAACAGGTTGTTTCTGGACACCATGCGGAGGAAGCCCGTTGGATCAGTGACGGAGTTAAGCTTGTTGTTGAGCTCCTCAAATTGTTGGTCCAACAAATCTCCAGCCTCACTCTCCGTCTCACTGCTTGAACACCCTCTGAGAGAGAGAGAGAGACAATGGAGTGAGAGGCACGTATAGCTGCTGAAATGTTGGCAAGAAGAAGGCACTTCAGCAATGTACACAACACCCGGACTTACATTGTTTCCCTGCGGATAAGTCAACTACACACACTCTCAATCTGCCAGAAACACACACTGTACATCCCACACACACTTGGCCCAATGTGCCGGGCTCGGTCCAACACCACGATGGTAAGCAGAGTAAAATCCTTTCATTATAATGCCGGTGATGGTGATCTAGTCATTGGGGAGTCAACCATACCCGCCCCCCCCCCATCTCTCCCATCTCTCCCTTCATGCCTGAACCTCTCCTCTGATGCAAACACATCATGTAACTCTTTTGTCGGCTTCTTGCTCTTATAGTCTTCTTATAGTGTGAACTTGCGCCGTGGGACGTCTTATCATCCTCTGCTCCCCCCCCCCCCCCCACCACCACCATTCTTTTGAAGTCCTTGCAGCCTGTGTCTCATTTGAGATCGGCTCACCCGCCGGGTACGTACTGACAGACCTTTGCGCACTGAAGAAATGTTCAGTGCAGAATACAAATGCAGTTTTGTTAGAAAAAAAAAAAGAAGCATTTGTTACAACACAGATTTCTGCTGTCACAAGGACTCCCCTCCTTCCCTCCCCCCCCCCATTCTTCTCCACCCTTTTCATTTACTCCACTCATTTCAGAGCGCTGCCTCCCTTTCTCTCCACTCTGAAGAATGAATGGGCTGGTAAGTGGTGCCATATTGTGCCCATCCAGGCGCGCTGGTGTGTGTGCAGTTTCCCATTGGGGTAGTAAATGAGCTGGTAATGGGGCAGGAGGGCCAGCCTGCTCGGGTGGCGGAGGCTGGCACCGGGCGGACCAGCTGGTCTCTATGGATCAAACACCAACTAGAGAACGGAGCCAACGTCGAATGCGCTGTAGACACACTGATGTCAATGGGTGATTCTAGCCATCGATACATCGCGCCACATTTTCAATCTTCTCTCGCAGAGTCCCTCTGGAGTCCCCGCTGTCTGTTCTCTGCTCTTTCACCACCAGCCTTTGCTTCCTTCAGTTTTACTACATCGATTTCACCACTGCAGCCTAACCTTCTTCCCCCTCTTCTTTATATTCTCTGGAAACCCCCATTTTCTATTCCTTTACTTGTTCGGTTCGATATTTGCTTGGTAGGTTCAATTGTCTGGTTATAAAGCCATTATTCCATCTCATTTATCCCCACTTGGGAGAGAGCAGAGTACTTTAGGAAGGAAGTGGAGGCCTTTCATCACAGGGTTCAACGAGGCAGAATAACACTCTTACACACACTCACAGACACTCACACACACATACAAAATAATCATCAAGTGTAGATCATGTTTTGTTTACGCTTGTTAAACAAAGTCATCTCTACTGGCCTTTCTTAAATTATTTTCTCAACAAATTTTATGTGGGTGTGTTTTTCTTCTTTGAGTCATAGTTGCAATCCCTGCTCAGAAAAACCACAAAAGACAGGTTGAGTAGAGACTCTGGGGCATAATCAACTAAAATGTGAAGCGGTCCAATTAGAGACAATTTCTAGAAGCAAAGGTTCAGCAGATCATAAGGTCAATACACGACTAACAAATCAAATGAATTCAGTATGATTCAAAAATTCTGACCTCTGGCTTTTAAATCAGCAAATACAGCAGAGTATAATTTTTGTATTTGGATTAGACACAAGTAACTGTGCAAACATTCCAGCGATGACTCCACAATGAGTATCTCACCTGCTGTAATAAGACTCGACTCCCAGAGCCTCGCGGGCGCTGGCGATGTGCTGCTCCAACGACGAGCCGCCGACCACTCCGCCGACGTTTCCCTCCTGGAAGTCAGACCCTCCTTCCGATACGCCCTCGCCCAGGTACACCTCATGAAACTTCAGGATGCCTGAGCAGAAGAGCGGGAGGGCAAACACGAATGGCTGCTATCACAAAGGGAAAAGTAACAAACCCAAAAAATGGAACGCCGTGTTTTTCTTTCCGTGTACATGTGCATCACTAGCTCATGGCAGGAGGGAATATTGGATGGTTTCAACTGAACGCTGCGAGTGAGGAGTGCAGCAGTGCATCTGTTGAGCTAAATAAATAAAGCAAATAATGTTTAATAAAAGATAAAAGTAGGCTGCCTGTGCCATCTGCTGCCCGCCGTGAGAGCTCGGCGGAGCTTCGAGCATCAGAAAGGGGCGGGGAAGAGCACACTGGGAGCTCCGTCCGTGTGTGTGTGTGTGTGTGTGTGTGTAGGATTCTTTGGGCGTGGCACTGCTGTATTATTGGATCTGCCTCAGTCTTGTATTAAATGTATCAAAGGCGTTGAATAGACAGTATGTGTGATTCAGGTCTATAAAATGTGAAGTGATTAGAACCATGGTAACGCTCTTCAGAGCAGGTTGTGTTTGTGTGCCAGCTGGATGCCAGGGAATGCCAGGAAGTGACAGACAGGCAATTAGTCAGCAAGTGGTTCCCTCTTAGCCTGGGGTAATATTCAATACTTTGAAGATCCTCACTGGTCCCTGTAGTGTTCCTCCCCTCCATATGACTAGTGCTAGGGGGTCAAGTTCATCTGGTTGCCTGAGGCTGTATTTCATCAATTGTTCAGGCTTGGTGGCATGTGATATTGGTCACGGCTCTCATCTACGCGCTTTACAGCAGAGAGCAGATAACAGTGTAGCGGCTGAAGGAGTCGTGTGACGTGCAGCTTTGCAGTATTCTCTTTCAAACTGGAATATCACACGTCATATAAACAAGCTGCATCTTAATCCCTCTGCCGGTTTTATTATGTGTCAACAAAAGTGATCGAAATTGAGAAGTACACAAAGTGGTGCAGAAGCACAACAATACCACTAGAAAAATCTGAACAAAATCAGGGAAATAAACTAGAAAAATTTGAAGACAGAGCAATTAAGTTTGATCTTGGTGCAACAGCTATGAGCTTTCCTGTTGGCATTTGTGAAGATGTTGCCGATTTAGTTGCTTCCAATAAGCATGGTTCGTTGGCAGAGTCCTTCGGGGGTGAGAAGCAAATCGGGGGGCAAATCTTAACAGCTGAGTGGCAGGTGGCAACGCCGCTTGGTGCTAAAGCTGGCCTTCTATCCCCTGCAGCTGAAAACAAGCTACAGCCTCAAGGCCTTGTATCCACTTTGATTAGTAGAATACAGAAGTGTATTTGTTTTTTTTTGTGTGGATGCTTTTCCTTTGTGTAGATATTATAGCTTTGAACTATGTAAAAGAAAGCTGCTTCAATATACACGGAATAAATCATTCTTGAAGTGTATTATGACTATATATTAACAGTGTGTGTGGCATTTTTTAAAAATCTAGTAACTGTTGTATATTTTAACATTTTGTATAAATAGTAACAACAAACCCTGTAGCGTATATGTGTTAAAAAAAGCAACTGAGAAAAGAGTTTTTTATTCTCAGTGTCATCAAATGGCCGACTGGTATAACCTATTTTAGTAAAAAGGGGGAATTTGAAACCTCCTCACTAATTGTGATTCTTCACATGAGAGAATGACGGCAAACAATAACAGGACAGACAAAAAAAACCCCGAAAAAAACGAAAACATATTTGCTGTGCGAGCGGCACTTACCTGCTCCTGGAGCCAGCAGCCAGCTGTACAGGTAGCCGGCAGCCATGGAGAAATAAAGCACCAAGGCCCTCTGGCTGTTGATGGTGTCCAAGATGTGCTCCACTGTTACTGGGGTGTAGGGATCCGTGTCCTGCTGGCCGGTCTGCCGCTCCACCAAGAGGTCAGCGAAGGCTCGGGTACGACCCCGCTCCGCCACCGCCAGAGCCTCATCATGGTGGCCTGCGTGTATTCAGAGTGCAATGCTCATTAATAAGTAATGGTACAATCCTAGACCTCCAACTGATTGAAGAAGTGGGGCTGTGGGGAGGACCTACCAAGGCTGACAAGGACCCTTTGGAGTGCCTGGTAGCAGGAGGTCTGCAGATCGAACAGGGAGAGTTTGTAGTCGGTGCTGTGCTGGGCTTCATGGCGGATGGTCTCAAACAGTGCAGAAGCCCGGTAGAGCTGAGGACGAACAACAAGAGGGCGTTTTCAAATATTCTTGTCACGTACCCTTAAAAAGGAACAACCTTTGATTCATGTCCGATTGTTGAGGGGAAACATCACAGCCCGCTTTATAGCCTTGTCTGTGTTGACCCATACTAACATGTAAACGCTCATTCCACACTTTGACACGATGGATAAAAATGGCCAAGAAACCATCCACCACTGTGCATGTTTGGTCGGACTTGGAGAGAGGGAGGCAATTGTGGCCGCTAGATGGCACCATCCCACCTCAACCGGTCACCACTAATGAGACCTGCTGCATTCCAATTCGGCTTCTCTCACAACTAAAGCAGGCCCTGTAATGCATCTTGATAAATCACCATTCAACACCGTAAACCTCTCTTCGGCGCTTGTTTGTCTGGATATGGGAAAAGGGCAACGAGAGGCTAAACCATTGCTGAGGCATCTTGGCCAAACAACGTCCAAGGAAATCCATTCATGGTGAACTCACTGGGCCCGTCTGTGCTACTACACCTTTCCATCCAGGGCCAGACATGGGTGGATGTGGAGACGGAGGGAGACAATGGAGAGGTGGGGCGGCAGCAGTGTTGCACAATGGCCAAGCGGAGCTAGCCGGGAGTGCTGATTCATGGGAGTCGTTATTGATTTCCCATATCTGCGCCTATGGCAGCCCTTCAGGGCGACTGGGACTGCTATAGAGCTACTCTCCGGGAGTCCCGGGCCAGCGGAGAGGGTAAAGCACTCGGCTTGACCACTGTTAGCACGAGACAAAGGGCTGCAGTGAAGAAAGGGTTGTTTGTGTGGACGAAATGGATTGTATCTGCACAGCAGGTTTAGTAAGAGAAAGAAAGAAAGAGAAAGCGCCTCCCTTTCTTGTGCACACAGATATATGCATATATTGAAGCTCTTCTGGCATATTCCAAGGTCATTTGGGAAAAGTGTGCCAGAGGTGGTGAATGGGGAGAGTAGAGATCCCCGTAGACTCTGCTGCATTGGTGCTGGTAGACGGGGCTGCTAGTCTCAGGCTGATTTTGCCGATACGACTGTGGACGGATTGCTGCCGTGCTAAATTTAATCTGGTGGGCTTGCAGACAACCCTTTAAGAGTTAAACTAATATCTCAGAGCGCCTTTCCTCCGGCCTGACCCCTCCTGGCACAGATGAAAGAGAAACAATCCCAAATGTGCTGCGTCGGCGGTGACTTGCCTTGGCTGTGGTTAGAGGTAAAGTCTGCTACGTTCCTCAGCTGCTGTTGATTCAGATAGCACCTGCATGCTTTACCTTCTCTGACATTAACGGAGCTTTTATGTGACATGTTAAGTCAATGTCAACGTCACAGTGCGTCGGTGACACAAAGAGCCCGATACAGACGTGTTGCTAAAGATCTCACATGTAAATTCTCAATCTGATAGGTCATATCAAAGTTGAAATACCCCCCCCCCCCGCCCATATGTATAAGTAATGACTGAATTTTTATTAATTAATTTCTCCACCGATATGAATGTGAGCATTTCTCAGGGGGAGCATGTCATGTTGAAAGAGACGATTAGAATCAGGACATCTCGATCAGCATGTCAAGCCAAACACTGCAATCACAGCTATCCAATTAAACTCACAATTGGGTTTAAATATATAGAGAATGAAGAACATGAGATCAAGTACTCTTATTCATCAGCGACTGATGCTTTATACATTTCAAGATGAGCCTTCACAAATGAGGTTTGAAGTGGGTCAGGGTATTTACCAAGGTCACGTGTAGCACCAGGCCACCTCATGAATAACTATGTGATATGCACTTGATATGTCCTTTGCCAACACAAATTCACCCTGGGGGCTACAAGCTGACCTAAGGGGGGGAAACAGGGAAGCATTGCTGCGAGGAAAGCACTGGATCTCTGCATGTCGCAGCCAAGACAACACAGCGTTCATATGCACTATTAGGGTCGAGAAATATGCCAGGGGAAAATATGTTGCATTGGCTTGCTAAAATAATATTTGGCTTTAATTGAACACAAATTCCTTTATATGACTCATGTGCCTCTGCTCTAGTCGCCACCGTGGTCCAGTCTTTCCTTTTCCAACTCTTGTAGCAGATAATTAAAAACAGACAGTCACGTTTTGACAGAAAAAGAAAGCTCTATCTGGGTCAGATACGCAGTGTGCGTGTATCATAACAGAAAGGTTTTAGACTAGATTTTCAAAATGAAAGCTGCTGAATAACTTCCCTGCAGACACACGTGACAGCCACTGCTGTTGGCAGACTGTTCACACACTGATGTGTGGATACACAAGCTGAGGAAAAAAAGGGAAAATCTAATGTTGAGCCGTGGTGTGCGGATAGACTGTGAAAAGGAGACGTTACGGGGGTATTCCATGCTTGCCAGATGGGCAGTGGGCTGACGAGGACTGAGTGCATGTGTGATGGTGGGGGGGGGGGGGGTTGGAGATCCGGAGACCACGCACAGATATACAAAAAAAAAGTAATCTGTCGCCTGTCTGCTGAGATGACAGCATTTATCAGCTTGACACCCCCCCCCCCCCCGCCACCCCCTTCATATTGCCAGCAGAGGTGTTGGAGCAGTGCAGCCCTCTCCTTTTGTTCACTCT
The DNA here is from genome assembly GCF_964276395.1 of Gasterosteus aculeatus. Taxonomy (NCBI): domain Eukaryota; kingdom Metazoa; phylum Chordata; class Actinopteri; order Perciformes; family Gasterosteidae; genus Gasterosteus; species Gasterosteus aculeatus. The sequence goes on from NC_135701.1 coordinate 14,456,765, forward strand.
CGTTCTTTCACCACAACGGCATAAGTGAAAATGCATAATACTTCTTTGGACTTCTACTTCCCTTTTCGGTTTTCTGCTCCTGACACAGATGTGTGCTTATAAGAGGTCTCTTTTATGTGGGGGCTGCATTTTTTGAAAGGGGGCCAGGTGGAGGGATACGGTAGTCGAGTCAAGGTGAGTGCAGGTACGAAGAGGAAGGAGAAGGAGATGCTTTACCTGATGTTGGGCCTCCTCCAGATTCCCACTGGCCCACAGAGAGAGCCCAAGACGATGGCGGATTTTCGCCTCGTCCTCACGCCGAGACAGCTGCTCTGCAAGCCGCAGGCCTGTCAGGAGGGGAGCCAACGGGAGCAGTTGAGAGAGAGAGAGGAGAGCAAAAATGAATTCAGAGCAGGCGGACTCTAAGGTGTCTTTCAGAGTAACAGATGTATGCATAGCGTGGTACTGATGTTCTGACAGCGAACAGGTTTGGGTATTTGGCCTCAGTTGTAAGAGGATGCGCACACTGGGAGAATAACACACACTCTGCTGTAGAGGAAAGCAGCTAGAGAACTAATGGCACAGCATAGTAATCAATGCTAGGTATCGACTGGCTGAGCAAACACAAACACGCGTTTTAATGCTCGCATAAAAGAAGCGCCACAATATCATCAAGACGTCGCAAAGTATCTCCAAACACACTGATGAGCTAATAATAGACTGTGTGCAAACTCGCACTGCATAGCCTATTTAATGGGGATGCTTTGTCTGAGAGACACTCGCCGTTGCTTGGGAAGCCGGGGAAGAATGTGCATGTAAATGTGTGTGTGTGTGTGTGTGTGTGTTCAGGGAGCCGGTGTCAGATCACCTGGCGAGCACGCCGTCGGTTTCCACTTCCAATCCCTCAAGCAGTGAGGCGTATGCCATATCTTTCCGCGCGTCCTCAGTCTACCTGCCGAGTGCTTGGCTCTGCCCAATTACGAAGATAAAAAAAAAAATCCCGCTCCACAGAGGACAATGAAAAACCTGGCAGCTGCTGGGTCACATTTCACCCACAAGGTGCTAAATGCACAGTAAGCAGTCTGCAGTTGGCTATTGCTCACGCACAGTCTCACTCAACACAGCTCTGTATTAGCAAAAAATAAAAATAAAATCCCATGGTGCGACCGAGGGGTCTAAACATGCTTTTGGTCAAAGAGAGAAGAAAATGGGCCAAGCCACCCTCATCTGAGTCTGCTTTTCTCGACATTCCCTGGAAAACAGTCTGTGGCTGGACCAGATAAGCCAAGAACAGAGCGTGACCCGAAACAGCCGGCCTATTCCGTAGGACCCCGCACACACACCAGGCAACCGTAGACTTCGCGGCTCCTTCATGGCCACGTTAGACGGCCGTCTTTGAAGCCTGAAAAAGTCTCCCCTCTCGCCTTATCTTTCCTCACACCCCGGCTCTGTCTGCCTGCCCTCTTCTTTAATGCATCTGCTGTGCTCCTCTCTCCCTCTACCTCTCGCATTCATTCTCTCATCTCCGTGCCTATGTCTCTGCCCCCCCCCCTCAGCTCTCTCTACTGGTTTCATCTCGACTGTGGTGGCAGTGCTCACAGGAACTCTGCACTGCTTAGGGCTCATTAGGCACTGGAGCAAGAGCGAGGGAACACATCTAAATTATCCTTTTCATTCTCTGACAGTATCACCCCTCACTCACTCAACTCCAGCTCTGATCCTCTCATCTGCACACAAATACACAACCCCGAGTACAAAAAAGCTTTCCCTTTCCAAGCTTCTCTGTGATACTTCTTTATGATCAAGCTTGAATGTCAACCAACTCTATGTTTTCTTTATTCTCCAGTCGACAGTGAAATAATACATTTACGACTCGTGCCGAACTCAGTCTTCCCCTCTCTGCCCGACCGTCATTCTCTTTCTTTCTCTCCTCCTTTCTACTCCTCCCGAAATATCTCATTCCCTCTGTTCGCCCGCCCTGTATCATTCAGCGTCTGTCACTGTCACCGTGCGTGCCTTCGGTGGGCCCCGCAGGCACAGTCACGTAGCGGCAGCTGACACGAGGATGTGGCCGTGGCTGGCTGCACCCCGAAGAGCAACTAGAGAAGACTTTAAAGGCTCCTTGACAACCGGGGGAAAGATTTCCTGCAGCCCCCGAGGCTCACGCACCCCTGGGTTCAGACACAAGACTTACGTGCAGACAACACATGCAACCGAGTTGGTAGTAGGGCACAAATTTCATGCACTGCAGAACCGCAAGTGCGTCGGCCCGGACGCAAGAATATACTGGCATTTTTGTACTCATGTTGCATAACAACACAGTACTCTTTGATCGTGACCACATGCGGAAAGGAACAGTGGGTCATATACAGAGAGTGTACCATAAACAATGTTTGTAGAAAGTTTCAGGACATAATCTCCACTGCGACTCCCTCCAGTATGTATAAAAAGAAAAAATCCCACTGACCTCTGACATTCATCATAAATACTAAGCGTGACACAAATTGCATTTAAGGTGAGAACTAAATATTGTTATTTGTGGCAGTTTGCTTAGTAATTCATGAGATAATGGACAGTCTGGAGAATTCTTTTTTTCCCCTTTTCAGATGTTGATTGTGGAACTGAAAAATGTTGTCTTTTCTAAGCTAGAAAGGGAAATCAAAAAAGACAAATCACAAAAAAAAAGAAAAAGAAAAACAGTTAAACTACAACTGTCATTTTAACTGCATCCAACACAATTTATGATATGAAAATTGAAGGGCCGAAAACTAATAAGGGTCCACATATGATGATGAAAGATGCAGACATTTAACAACGTGGTACTAATCATCCGCACACTGTTTAAAATGCCTCCTGACAAGCTGTTTAAAGGCCTACCAACTCAAATGCATTTTCTTACAATCATTAGTGTTTATAACACTTCATCAAATAATAATGAACCACTAACAACCTCCAATGTTGGTCTAATTAGACTTACACGTGATTAAGGCCCCTTTCTTACAAATTTCATAAGAGCGTATGCTTAATTAATTAATTCTCCCATACATGTATTGTACATTTAAGCCAAGATAGAAAAACACAGTCTGTTCAAATACAATGATACAATTGAATTGGATTTTCTGTATATTCCATATTTGTTGTTTTATTTACCATCTACACTTTTCAAAATACCATCTTAGGTCAGGTACATTTGGCTTGTGAAGGTACATTATATTATTTCATTAGTTGGGGTTCCATAAATGAAGCGTAGAGAACTTTAAACACCTTCATTAGTCGCTACAATGACGACATTGATTTAATGACACCACCAGGGTAATCATTGCAATGTGCATCTTGGTGGGAAATGCTTCTTTTGTTGCGTGATACATGGTTGCGCAATGTCCTTTAATACAAAATTACAAGTAAATAACTTGTGGAGCAGTGTGAACAACACTTGAGTTACACCGAGTTACACCGTTACCTCGTCGTTCTGTGCAACACAGAATAACAACCAAACACACACACACACACACACACACACACACACACACACACACACACACACTCACACAGATAAATTGATTTGGAGGTCCTATGTTGTTAACAGTATCTGCAGTAGTTTGTAGCTACCTTTCCATCCCTCCGCCCATTTTTTTTTTGATAACATTTTTTTTTTTTTTTTTTTTAAAGCATTGCAGCATGATGAAAAAATCATCACACGATTTGCTGTAAGAGTAGAATAAAACTGAAAAAATGAAGGGGAAAAAAACCATGCCAACTTCTTGGTCTGGGTAGGTTGGGCAGAAATAATTGGCTGTCAAAGATAGCGAAGGCACTGTTCTTTTTCACAGCCAGACAGAGGAGCAATACAAGGACAGCGCAGGGGACAACACGAGGACAGGGTGAAGACAGAATGGCCTGTCCTCTTTGTTTCCATTAGAGCTCAACTAGAAGGCCAGAAGAGGGTATGTGGGTCACTGCAGGCCTGGCTAACTCAGGAGAGTAGGGAGCAGAGCAGCGATGGAAGTATTTCTCTTCTCTCGCATTCACTGCCTGCACGGTAAAAAAAAATATACAGCTGCCGCAATTTTCCTGGATTCAAACAGCGTTTAGGTCATAACACGGTGG